>NW_027640394.1:0-495000 GCF_949752795.1 Hyperoodon ampullatus | reverse complement strand
AGAGAGGCAGTTGGCAATTTACATCCCGCCCATCAGCATAACAAGGCTCCCTGTTCTCCAGGGCCTGTCTTGCCTTTCTGGTTTTTACACATTTTGTGGATGTCCCTTTTGACCGGTGGGAAGTGATACTTCTTTGTAGTGCAGATTTGCATTGCCCGCTTGCTTGCTTGGCCAAAAAGGGCGTATGCGTTTTCTCCTGAATATATTCAGGAGAAAACGCATACACCCTTTTTGGCCAAGTGCATCATTGTCGAAGTTGTGCCCCTCTTCCTGTGCTTTAAAGGCGATTCCAACGTACCTCTTGAAATCTGTTTCCTGCTATTCTGCCTCGCTTTCAAGTCCGCCTCGCTGCCTTCCCTCAACAGATTTTTGGACGATAGTTGTCCTTTATTACTCGGCCAGTTTGTGAATTGCTGTGACACTGAGCTCCATTTTTCAACTCGTTTTTTGTGAGCTGACCACAAGTCCAGAATTTTGGTTCAGGACCTATGCTGGTTCCCGGTGGTGGGCTGAGACTTTGGTTAATTCTTCTTCCTGCCGGGAAGTTAGAGTGATATGTGCCCGTTCAAATGCCTAACAGCTACTCTCTCATTGGTTCTCCCTCTTCCCTTTCATCCTCTGCCAAATTGGAGACCTGTGCGAACCAGGAGGTTAAAGGGGCTGTCTCTCCAAGTTGGGAGATTGATAGTAAAGCAGATGGAAAGTCAAACCGGAGCACCAGGAGTGGGACTATTCGTTGAATTTTAGAAACCTATCGTATTCACAGTGTGTCCGTTCTCTAGGTTTCCCGTACATGTTATAACTGTAGTAATATTCCCTTCAACCTGGAGAGTTGGGACCCATGGAATAGGTGCCATGCATTATTGCTTTAAAGGGTCTGCATTTGTTCACCCAATCTCACCAATCGTCTCAGTCCTAAGTGTCCAGCCTTATGCCACATCCAGCTGTCGTTGTAGATAGGGTCATTCCAGGTTTCATCAGAGACCCTGAAGGAATTGTAAAGAATTTCCCAGATTTTTTGTTTTGTTTTTGAAATTCCTTTTTATAGTGGGTTTGAGCTGATTCTCGCTGCCATGTTTATGCCAGTCTAGACACACTTACTTCCCTTATGGAGATATATCAATACATAGGTTTTAAGATTCTTACTAGTCTGATATATTCCTCTGCGGGAAATATGGGGTTTTGAGTCCCTTTCACTGAGGAAGGTGTAGGTCTTCTCTATTCCATAGTTGGTTTTTGGAACGGTACCTGTGCTTATATCAAACTCTGGTTTTATGCATCACCTCACCTCTCCTTCCCCCTTAAGCAGGTATAAGAGTGTTTTCTAAATGTGAGACACTGTTCTCTTTCCTAACTCAGTTCAAGTGTAGCCATGTTTATAGGATCTTCATAAGTGGTATCTTATGATAAGTTTCTTTTTCTGTGTGACTTATTTCACTTAGAATCATCGTACCTGAATCCACCCATTTTGCTGCTACTGGTCTTATGACATTGATTTCATGGCTGAGGGATATTCCATCGTACGTAAGTACCACAATTTTTTGAACCATTTTTATATTTTCTGGGATACTTAAGGTGTATCCAAGTTGAGGTCCTGGTAAGCAGTGCAGCCCTAAATTTTGGGGTGGCTCTGTCTTATTGATTTTCAGTTTTCCCAAGGTATATTCCCTAGACTGGAAGTGCCCTTGGCTCTGTAGCTCTGTTGTTTACTTGTTTTAGGGAACACAATGCACTCCTCCAGAGAGGCAGTTGGCAATTTACATCCCGCCCATCAGCATAACAAGGCTCCCTGTTCTCCAGGGCCTGTCTTGCCTTTCTGGTTTTTACACATTTTGTGGATGTCCCTTTTGACCGGTGGGAAGTGATACTTCTTTGTAGTGCAGATTTGCATTGCCCGCTTGCTTGCTTGGCCAAAAAGGGCGTATGCGTTTTCTCCTGAATATATTCAGGGGAAAACGCATACGCCCTTTTTGGCCAAGTACATCATTGTCGAAGTTGTGCCCCTCTTCCTGTGCTTTAAAGGCGATTCCAACGTACCTCTTGAAATCTGTTTCCTGCTATTCTGCCTCGCTTTCAAGTCCGCCTCGCTGCCTTCCCTCAACAGATTTTTGGACGATAGTTGTCCTTTATTACTCGGCCAGTTTGTGAATTGCTGTGACACTGAGCTCCATTTTTCAACTCGTTTTTTGTGAGCTGACCGCAAGTCCAGAATTTTGGTTCAGGACCTATGCTGGTTCCCGGTGGTGGGCTGAGACTTTGGTTAATTCTTCTTCCTGCCGGGAAGTTAGAGTGATATGTGCCCGTTCAAATGCCTAACAGCTACTCTCTCATTGGTTCTCCCTCTTCCCTTTCATCCTCTGCCAAATTGGAAACCTGTGCGAACCAGGAGGTTAAAGGGGCTGTCTCTCCAAGTTGGGAGATTGATAGTAAAGCAGATGGAAAGTCAAACCGGAGCACCAGGAGAGGGACTATTCGTTGAGTTTTAGAAACCTTTCGTATTCACAGTGTGTCCGTTCTCTAGGTTTCCCGTACATGTTATAAATGTAGTAATATTCCCTTCAACCTGGAGAGTTGGGACCCATGGAATAGGTGCCATGCATTATTGCTTTAAAGGGTCTGCATTTGTTCACCCAATCTCACCAATCGTCTCAGTCCCAAGTGTCCAGCCTTATGCCACATCCAGCTGTCGTTGTAGATAGGGTCATTCCAGGTTTCATCAGAGACCCTGAAGGAATTGTAAAGAATTTCCCAGTTTTTTTGTTTTGTTTTTGAAATTCCTTTTTATAGTGGGTTTGAGCTGATTCTCGCTGCCATGTTTATGCCAGTCTAGACACACTTAATTCCCTTATGGAGATATATCAATACATAGGTTTTAAGATTCTTACTAGTCTGATATATTCCTCTGCGGGAAATATGGGGTTTTGAGTCCCTTTCACTGAGGAAGGTGTAGGTCTTCTCTATTCCATAGTTGGTTTTTGGAACGGTACCTGTGCTTATATCAAACTCTGGTTTTATGCATCACCCCACCTCTCCTTCCCCCTTAAGCAGGCATAAGAGTGTTTTCTAAATGTGAGACTCTGTTCTCTTTCCTAACTCAGTTCAAGTGTAGCCATGTTTACAGGATCTTCATAAGTGATATCTTATGATAAGTTTCTTTTTCTGTGTGACTTATTTCACTTAGAATCATCGTACCTGAATCCACCCATTTTGCTGCTACTGGTCTTATGACATTGATTTCATGGCTGAGGGATATTCCATCGTACGTAAGTACCACAATTTTTTGAACCATTTTTATATTTCCTGGGATACTTAAGGTGTATCCAAGTTGAGGTCCTTGTAAGCAGTGCAGCCCTAAATTTTGGGGTGGCTCTGTCTTATTGATTTTCAGTTTTCCCAAGGTATATTCCCTAGACTGGAAGTGCCCTTGGCTCTGTAGCTCTGTTGTTTACTTGTTTTAGGGAACACAATGCACTCCTCCAGAGAGGCAGTTGGCAATTTACATCCCACCCATCAGCATAACAAGGCTCCCAGTTCTCCAGGGCCAGTCTTGCCTTTCTGGTTTTTACACATTTTGTGGATGTCCCTTTTGACCGGTGGGAAGTGATACTTCTTTGTAGTGCAGATTTGCATTGCCCGCTTGCTTGCTTGGCCAAAAAGGGCGTATGCGTTTTCTCCTGAATATATTCAGGAGAAAACGCGTACGCCCTTTTTGGCCAAGTGCATCATTGTCGAAGTTGTGCCCCTCTTCCTGTGCTTTAAAGGCGATTCCAACGTACCTCTTGAAATCTGTTTCCTGCTATTCTGCCTCGCTTTCAAGTCCGCCTCGCTGCCTTCCCTCAACAGATTTTTGGACGATAGTTGTCCTTTATTACTCGGCCAGTTTGTGAATTGCTGTGACACTGAGCTCCATTTTTCAACTCGTTTTTTGTGAGCTGACCGCAAGTCCAGAATTTTGGTTCAGGACCTATGCTGGTTCCCGGAGGTGGGCTGAGACTTTGGTTAATTCTTCTTCCTGCCGGGAAGTTAGAGTGATATGTGCCCGTTCAAATGCCTAACAGCTACTCTCTCATTGGTTCTCCCTCTTCCCTTTCATCCTCTGCCAAATTGGAAACCTGTGCGAACCAGGAGGTTAAAGGGGCTGTCTCTCCAAGTTGGGAGATTGATAGTAAAGCAGATGGAATGTCAAACCGGAGCACCAGGAGAGGGACTATTCGTTGAGTTTTAGAAACCTTTCGTATTCACAGTGTGTCCGTTCTCTAGGTTTCCCGTACATGTTATAACTATAGTAATATTCCCTTCAACCTGGAGAGTTGGGACCCATGGAATAGGTGCCATGCATTATTGCTTTAAAGGGTCTGCATTTGTTCACCCAATCTCACCAATCATCTCAGTCCGAAGTGTCCAGCCTTATGCCACATCCAGCTGTCATTGTAGATAGGGTCATTCCAGGTTTCATCAGAGACCCTGAAGGAATTGTAAAGAATTTCCCAGTTTTTTTGTTTTGTTTTTGAAATTCCTTTTTATAGTGGGTTTGAGCTGATGCTCGCTGCCATATTTATCCCAGTCTAGACACACTTGATTCCCTTACGGAGACATATCAATACATAGGTTTTAAGATTCTTACTAGTCAGATATATTCCTCTGCGGGATATATGGGGTTTTGAGTCCCTTTCACTGAGGACGGTGTAGGTCTTGTCTATTCCATAGTTGGTTTTTGGAACGGTACCTGTGCTTATATCAAACTCTGGTTTTATGCATCACCCCACCTCTCCTTCCCCCTTAAGCAGGTATAAGAGTGTTTTCTAAATGTGAGACACTGTTCTGTTTCCTAACTCAGTTCAAGTGTAGCCATGTTTACAGGATCTTCATAAGTGATATCTTATGATAAGTTTCTTTTTCTGTGTGACTTATTTCACTTAGAATCATCGTACCTGAATCCACCCATTTTGCTGCTACTGGTCTTATGACATTGATTTCATGGCTGAGGGATATTCCATCGTACGTAAGTACCACAATTTTTTGAACCATTTTTATATTTCCTGGGATACTTAAGGTGTATCCAAGTTGAGGTCCTTGTAAGCAGTGCAGCCCTAAATTTTGGGGTGGCTCTGTCTTATTGATTTTCAGTTTTCCCAAGGTATATTCCCTAGACTGGTAGTGCCCTTGGCTCTGTAGCTCTGTTCTTTACTTGTTTTAGGGAACAGAATGCACTCCTCCAGAGAGGCAGTTGGCAATTTACATCCCGCCCATCAGCATAACAAGGCTCCCTGTTCTCCAGGGCCTGTCTTGCCTTTCTTGTTCTTACACATTTTGTGGATGTCCCTTTTGACCGGTGGGAAGTGATACTTCTTTGTAGTGCAGATGTGCATTGCCTGCTTGCTTGCTTGGCCAAAAAGGGCGTATGCGTTTTCTCCTGAATATATTCAGGAGAAAACGCATACGCCCTTTTTGGCCAAGTGCATCATTGCCGAAGTTGTGCCCCTCTTCCTGTGCTTTAAAGGCGATTCCAACGTACCTCTTGAAATCTGTTTCCTGCTATTCTGCCTCGCTTTCAAGTCTGCCTCGTTGCCTTCCCTCAACAGATTTTTGGACGATAGTTGTCCTTTATTACTCGGCCAGTTTGTGAATTGCTGTGCCCCTGAGCTCCATTTTTCAACTCGTTTTTGGTGAGCTGACCGCAAGTCCAAAATTTTGGTTCAGGACCTATACTGGTTCCCGGTGGGTGGCTGAGAATTTGGTTAATTCTTCTTCCTGCCGGGAAATTACAGTGATATGTGCCCGTCCAAATGCCTAACAGCTACTCTCTCATTGGTTCTCCCTCTTCCCTTTCATCCTCTGCCAAATTGGCAACCTGTGCGAACCAAGAGGTTAAAGGGGCTGTCTCTCCAAGTTGGGAGGTTGATAGTAAAGCAGACGGAAAGTCAAACCGGAGCACCAGGAGAGGGACTATTCGTTGAGTTTTAGAAACCTTTCGTATTCACAGTGTGTCCGTTCTCTAGGTTTCCCGCACATGTTATAGCTGTAGTAATATTCCCTTCAACCTGGAGAGTTCGGACCCATGAAATGGGTGCCATGCATTATTGCTTTAAAGGGTCTGCATTTGCTCACCCAATCTCACCAATCGTCTCAGTCCCAAGTGTCCCTCCTTATGCCACATCCAGCTGTCGTTGTAGATAGGGTCATTCCAGCTTTCATCAGAGACCCTGAAGGAATTGTAAATAATTTCGCAGTTTTTTTGTTTTGTTTTTGAAATTCCTTTTTATAGTGGGTTTGAGCTGATTCTCGCTGCCATGTTTATGCCAGTCTAGACACACTTGATTCCCTTACGGAGACATATCAATACATAGGTTTTAAGATTCTTACTAGTCAGATACTTTCCTCTGCAGGAAATATGGGGTTTTGAGTCCCTTTCACTGAGGACGGTGTAGGTCTTGTCTATTCCATAGTTGGTTTTTGGAACGGTACCTGTGCTTATATCAAACTCTGGTTTTATGCATCACCCCACCTTTCCTTCCCCCTTAAGCAGGTAAAAGAGTGTTTTCTAAATGTGAGACACTGTTCTCTTTCCTAACTCAGTTCAAGTGTAGCCATGTTTACAGGATCTTCATAAGTGATATCATATGATAAGTTTCTTTTTCTGTGTGACTTATTTCACTTACAATCATCGTACCTGAATCCACCCATTTTGTTGCTACTGGTCTTATGACATTGATTTCATGGCTGAGGGATATTCCATCGTACGTAAGTACCACAATTTTTTGAACCATGTTTATATTTTCTGGGATACTTAAGGTGTATCCAAGTTGAGGTCCTTGTATGCAGTGCAGCCCTAAATTTTGGGGTGGCTCTGTCTTATTGATTTTCAGTTTTCCCAAGGTATATTCCCTAGACTGGTAGTGCCCTTGGCTCTGTAGCTCTGTTCTTTACTTGTTTTAGGGAACAGAATACACTCCTCCAGAGAGGCAGTTGGCAATTTACATCCCGCCCATCAGCATAACAAGGCTCCCTGTTCTCCAGGGCCTGTCTTGCCTTTCTTGTTCTTACACATTTTGTGGATGTCCCTTTTGACCGGTGGGAAGTGATACTTCTTTGTAGTGCAGATTTGCATTGCCCGCTTGCTTGCTTGGCCAAAAAGGGCGTATGCGTTTTCTCCTGAATATATTCAGGAGAAAACGCATACGCCCTTTTTGGCCAAGTGCATCATTGTGGAAGTTGTGCCCCTCTTCCTGTGCTTTAAAGGCGATTGCAACGTACCTCTTGAAATCTGTTTCCTGCTATTCTGCCTCGCTTTCAAGTCCGCCTCGTTGCCTTCCCTCAACAGATTTTTGGACGATAGTTGTCCTTTATTACTCGGCCAGTTTGTGAATTGCTGTGCCCCTGAGCTCCATTTTTCAACTCGTTTTTGGTGAGCTGACCGCAAGTCCAAAATTTTGGTTCAGGACCTATACTAGTTCCCGGTGGGTGGCTGAGAATTTGGTTAATTCTTCTTCCTGCCGGGAAATTACAGTGATATGTGCCCGTCCAAATGCCTAACAGCTACTCTCTCATTGTTTCTCCCTCTTCCCTTTCATCCTCTGCCAAATTGGCAACCTGTGCGAACCAAGAGGTTAAAGGGGCTGTCTCTCCAAGTTGGGAGGTTGATAGTAAAGCAGACGGAAAGTCAAACCGGAGCACCAGGAGAGGGACTATTCGTTGAGTTTTAGAAACCTTTCGTATTCACAGTGTGTCCGTTCCCTAGGTTTCCCGCGCATGTTATAGCTGTAGTAATATTCCCTTCAACCTGGAGAGTTCGGACCCATGGAATGGGTGCCATGCATTATTGCTTTAAAGGGTCTGCATTTGCTCACCCAATCTCACCAATCGTCTCAGTCCCAAGTGTCCCTCCTTATGCCACATCCAGCTGTCGTTGTAGATAGGGTCATTCCAGCTTTCATCAGAGACCCTGAAGGAATTGTAAAGAATTTCCCAGTTTTTTTGTTTTGTTTTTGAAATTCCTTTTTATAGTGGGTTTGAGCTGATTCTCGCTGCCATGTTTATGCCAGTCTAGACACACTTGATTCCCTTATGGAGACATATCAATACATAGGTTTTAAGATTCTTACTAGTCAGATATTTTCCCCTGCGGGAAATATGGGGTTTTGAGTCCCTTTCACTGAGGACGGTGTAGGTCTTCTCTATTCCATAGTTGGTTTTTGGAACGGTACCTGTGCTTATATCAAACTCTGGTTTTATGCATCACCCCACCTCTCCTTCCCCCTTAAGCAGGTATAAGAGTGTTTTCTAAATGTGAGACACTGTTCTCTTTCCTAACTCAGTTCAAGTGTAGCCATGTTTACAGGATCTTCATAAGTGATATCTTATGATAAGTTTCTTTTTCTCTGTGACTTATTTCACTTAGAATCATCGTACCTGAATCCACCCATTTTGTTGCTACTGGTCTTATGACATTGATTTCATGGCTGAGGGATATTCCATCGTACGTAAGTACCACAATTTTTTGAACCATGTTTATATTTTCTGGGATACTTAAGGTGTATCCAAGTTGAGGTCCTTGTATGCAGTGCAGCCCTAAATTTTGGGGTGGCTCTGTCTTATTGATTTTCAGTTTTCCCAAGGTATATTCCCTAGACTGGTAGTGCCCTTGGCTCTGTAGCTCTGTTCTTTACTTGTTTTAGGGAACAGAGTGCTCTCCTCCAGAGAGGCAGTTGGCAATTTACATCCCGCCCATCAGCATAACAAGGCTCCCTGTTCTCCAGGGCCTGTCTTGCCTTTCTTGTTCTTACACATTTTGTGGATGTCCCTTTTGACCGGTGGGATGTGATACTTCTTTGTAGTGCAGATTTGCATTGCCCGCTTGCTTGCTTGGCCAAAAAGGGCGTATGCGTTTTCTCCTGAATATATTCAGGAGAAAACGCATACGCCCTTTTTGGCCAAGTGCATCATTGTCGAAGTTGTGCCCCTCTTCCTGTGCTTTAAAGGCGATTCCAACGTACCTCTTGAAATCTGTTTCCTGCTATTCTGCCTCGCTTTCAAGTCCGCCTCGTTGCCTTCCCTCAACAGATTTTTGGACGATAGTTGTCCTTTATTACTCGGCCAGTTTGTGAATTGCTGTGCCCCTGAGCTCCATTTTTCAACTCGTTTTTGGTGAGCTGACCGCAAGTCCAAAATTTTGGTTCAGGACCTATACTGGTTCCCGGTGGGTGGCTGAGAATTTGGTTAATTCTTCTTCCTGCCGGGAAATTACAGTGATATGTGCCCGTCCAAATTCCTAACTGCTACTCTCTCATTGGTTCTCCCTCTTCCCTTTCATCCTCTGCCAAATTGGCAACCTGTGCGAACCAAGAGGTTAAAGGGGCTGTCTCTCCAAGTTGGGAAGTTGATAGTAAAGCAGACGGAAAGTCAAACCGGAGCACCAGGAGAGGGACTATTCGTTGAGTTTTAGAAACCTTCCGTATTCACAGTGTGTCCGTTCTCTAGGTCTCCCGCACATGTTATAGCTGTAGTAATATTCCCTTCAACCTGGAGAGTTCGGACCCATGAAATGGGTGCCATGCATTATTGCTTTAAAGGGTCTGCATTTGCTCACCCAATCTCACCAATCGTCTCAGTCCCAAGTGTCCAGCCTTATGCCACATCCAGCTCTCATTGTAGATAGGGTCATTCCAGCTTTCATCAGATACCCTGAAGGAATTGTAAAGAATTTCCCAGTTTTTTTGTTTTGTTGTTGAAATTCCTTTTTATAGTGGGTTTGATCTGATTCTCGCTGCCATGTTTATGCCAGTCTAGACACACTTGATTCCCTTACGGAGACATATCAATACATAGGTTTTAAGATTCTTACTAGTCAGATATTTTCCTCTGCGGGAAATATGGGGTTTTGAGTCCCTTTCACTGAGGACGGTGTAGGTCTTCTCTATTCCATAGTTGGTTTTTGGAACGGTACCTGTGCTTATATCAAACTCTGGTTTTATGCATCACCCCACCTCTCCTTCCCCCTTAAGCAGGTATAAGAGTGTTTTCTAAATGTGAGACACTGTTCTCTTTCCTAACTCAGTTCAAGTGTAGCCATGTTTACAGGATCTTCATAAGTGATATCTTATGATAAGTTTCTTTTTCTCTGTGACTTATTTCACTTAGAATCATCGTACCTGAATCCACCCATTTTGCTGCTACTGGTCTTATGACATTGATTTCATGGCTGAGGGATATTCCATCGTACGTAAGTACCACAATTTTTTGAACCATGTTTATATTTTCTGGGATACTTAAGGTGTATCCAAGTTGAGGTCCTTGTATGCAGTGCAGCCCTAAATTTTGGGGTGGCTCTGTCTTATTGATTTTCAGTTTTCCCAAGGTATATTCCCTAGACTGGTAGTGCCCTTGGCTCTGTAGCTCTGTTCTTTACTTGTTTTAGGGCACAGAATACACTCCTCCAGAGAGGCAGTTGGCAATTTACATCCCGCCCATCAGCATAACAAGGCTCCCTGTTCTCCAGGGCCTGTCTTGCCTTTCTTGTTCTTACACATTTTGTGGATGTCCCTTTTGACCGGTGGGAAGTGATACTTCTTTGTAGTGCAGATTTGCATTGCCCGCTTGCTTGCTTGGCCAAAAAGGGCGTATGCGTTTTCTCCTGAATATATTCAGGAGAAAACGCATACGCCCTTTTTGGCCAAGTGCATCATTGTCGAAGTTGTGCCCCTCTTCCTGTGCTTTAAAGGCGATTCCAACGTACCTCTTGAAATCTGTTTCCTGCTATTCTGCCTCGCTTTCAAGTCCGCCTCGTTGCCTTCCCTCAACAGATTTTTGGACGATAGTTGTCCTTTATTACTCAGCCAGTTTGTGAATTGCTGTGCCCCTGAGCTCCATTTTTCAACTCGTTTTTGGTGAGCTGACCGCAAGTCCAAAATTTTGGTTCAGGACCTATACTGGTTCCCGGTGGGTGGCTGAGAATTTGGTTAATTCTTCTTCCTGCCGGGAAATTACAGTGATATGTGCCCGTCCAAATGCCTAACAGCTACTCTCTCATTGGTTCTCCCTCTTCCCTTTCATCCTCTGCCAAATTGGCAACCTGTGCGAACCAACAGGTTAAAGGGGCTGTCTCTCCAAGTTGGGAGGTTGATAGTAAAGCAGACGGAAAGTCAAACCGGAGCACCAGGAGAGGGACTATTCGTCGAGTTTTAGAAACCTTTCGTATTCACAGTGTGTCCGTTCTCTAGGTTTCCCGCACATGTTATAGCTGTAGTAATATTCCCTTCAACCTGGAGAGTTCGGACCCATGGAATGGGTGCCGTGCATTATTGCTTTAAAGGGTCTGCATTTGCTCACCCAATCTCACCAATCGTCTCAGTCCCAAGTGTCCCTCCTTATGCCACATCCAGCTGTCGTTGTAGATAGGGTCATTCCAGCTTTCATCAGAGACCCTGAAGGAATTGTAAAGAATTTCCCAGTTTTTTTGTTTTGTTTTTGAAATTCCTTTTTATAGTGGGTTTGAGCTGATTCTCGCTGCCATGTTTATGCCAGTCTAGACACACTTGATTCCCTTACGGAGACATATCAATACATAGGTTTTAAGATTCTTACTAGTCAGATATTTTCCTCTGCGGGAAATATGGGGTTTTGAGTCCCTTTCACTGAGGACGGTGTAGGTCTTGTCTATTCCATAGTTGGTTTTTGGAACGGTACCTGTGCTTATATCAAACTCTGGTTTTATGCATCACCCCACCTCTCCTTCCCCCTTAAGCAGGTATAAGAGTGTTTTCTAAATGTGAGACACTGTTCTCTTTCCTAACTCAGTTCAAGTGTAGCCATGTTTACAGGATCTTCATAAGTGATATCTTATGATAAGTTTCTTTTTCTCTGTGACTTATTTCACTTAGAATCATCGTACCTGAATCCACCCATTTTGCTGCTACTGGTCTTATGACATTGATTTCATGGCTGAGGGATATTCCATCGTACGTAAGTACCACAATTTTTTGAACCATGTTTATATTTTCTGGGATACTTAAGGTGTATCCAAGTTGAGGTCCTTGTATGCAGTGCAGCCCTAAATTTTGGGGTGGCTCTGTCTTATTGATTTTCAGTTTTCCCAAGGTATATTCCCTAGACTGGTAGTGCCCTTGGCTCTGTAGCTCTGTTCTTTACTTGTTTTAGGGAACAGAATGCACTCCTCCAGAGAGGCAGTTGGCAATTTACATCCCGCCCATCAGCATAACAAGGCTCCCTGTTCTCCAGGGCCTGTCTTGCCTTTCTTGTTCTTACACATTTTGTGGATGACCCTTTTGACCGGTGGGAAGTGATACTTCTTTGTAGTGCAGATGTGCATTGCCCGCTTGCTTGCTTGGCCAAAAAGGGCGTATGCGTTTTCTCCTGAATATATTCAGGAGAAAACGCATACGCCCTTTTTGGCCAAGTGCATCATTGTCGAAGTTGTGCCCCTCTTCCTGTGCTTTAAAGGCGATTCCAACGTACCTCTTGAAATCTGTTTCCTGCTATTCTGCCTCGCTTTCAAGTCAGCCTCGTTGCCTTCCCTCAACAGATTTTTGGACGATAGTTGTCCTTCATTACTCGGCCAGTTTGTGAATTGCTGTGCCCCTGAGCTCCATTTTTCAACTCGTTTTTGGTGAGCTGACCGCAAGTCCAAAATTTTGGTTCAGGACCTATACTGGTTCCCAGTGGGTGGCTGAGAATTTGGTTAATTCTTCTTCCTGCCGGGAAATTACAGTGATATGTGCCCGTCCAAATGCCTAACAGCTACTCTCTCATTGGTTCTCCCTCTTCCCTTTCATCCTCTGCCAAATTGGCAACCTGTGCGAACCAAGAGGTTAAAGGGGCTGTCTCTCCAAGTTGGGAGGTTGATAGTAAAGCAGACGGAAAGTTAAACCGGAGCACCAGGAGAGGGACTATTCGTTGAGTTTTAGAAACCTTTCGTATTCACAGTGTGTTCGTTCTCTAGGTTTCCCGCACATGTTATAGCTGTAGTAATATTCCCTTCAACCTGGAGAGTTCGGACCCATGGAATGGGTGCCATGCATTATTGCTTTAAAGGGTCTGCATTTGCTCACCCAATCTCACCAATCGTCTCAGTCCCAAGTGTCCCTCCTTATGCCACATCCAGCTGTCGTTGTAGATAGGGTCATTCCAGCTTTCATCAGAGACCCTGAAGGAATTGTAAAGAATTTCCCAGTTTTTTTGTTTTGTTTTTGAAATTCCTTTTTATAGTGGGTTTGAGCTGATTCTCGCTGCCATGTTTATGCCAGTCTAGACACACTTGATTCCCTTACGGAGACATATCAATACATAGGTTTTAAGATTCTTACTAGTCAGATACTTTCCTCTGCGGGAAATATGGGGTTTTGAGTCCCTTTCACTGAGGACGGTGTAGGTCTTGACTATTCCATAGTTGGTTTTTGGAACGGTACCTGTGCTTATATCAAACTCTGGTTTTATGCATCACCCCACCTCTCCTTCCCCCTTAAGCAGGTATAAGAGTGTTTTCTAAATGTGAGACACTGTTCTCTTTCCTAACTCAGTTCAAGTGTAGCCATGTTTACAGGATCTTCATAAGTGATATCTTATGATAAGTTTCTTTTTCTCTGTGACTTATTTTACTTAGAATCATCGTACCTGAATCCACCCATTTTGCTGCTACTGGTCTTATGACATTGATTTCATGGCTGAGGGATATTCCATCGTACGTAAGTACCACAATTTTTTGAACCATGTTTATATTTTCTGGGATACTTAAGGTGTATCCAAGTTGAGGTCCTTGTATGCAGTGCAGCCCTAAATTTTGGGGTGGCTCTGTCTTATTGATTTTCAGTTTTCCCAAGGTATATTCCCTAGACTGGTAGTGCCCTTGGCTCTGTAGCTCTGTTCTTTACTTGTTTTAGGGAACAGAATGCACTCCTCCAGAGAGGCAGTTGGCAATTTACATCCCGCCCATCAGCATAACAAGGCTCCCTGTTCTCCAGGGCCTGTCTTGCCTTTCTTGTTCTTACACATTTTGTGGATGTCCCTTTTGACCGGTGGGAAGTGATACTTCTTTGTAGTGCAGATGTGCATTGCCCGCTTGCTTGCTTGGCCAAAAAGGGTGTATGCGTTTTCTCCTGAATACATTCAGGAGAAAACACATACGCCCTTTTTGGCCAAGTGCATCATTGTCGAAGTTGTGCCCCTCTTCCTGTGCTTTAAAGGCGAATCCAACGTACCTCTTGAAATCTGATTCCTGCTATTCTGCCTCGCTTTCAAGTCCGCCTCATTGCCTTCCTTCAACAGATTTTTGGACGATAGTTGTCCTTCATTACTCGGCCAGTTTGTGAATTGCTGTGCCCCTGAGCTCCATTTTTCAACTCGTTTTTGGTGAGCTGACCGCAAGTCCAAAATTTTGGTTCAGGACCTATACTGGTTCCCGGTGGGTGGCTGAGAATTTGGTTAATTCTTCTTCCTGCCGGGAAATTACAGTGATATGTGCCCGTCCAAATGCCTAACAGCTACTCTCTCATTGGTTCTCCCTCTTCCCTTTCATCCTCTGCCAAATTGGCAACCTGTGCGAACCAAGAGGTTAAAGGGGCTGTCTCTCCAAGTTGGGAGGTTGATAGTAAAGCAGACGGAAAGTCAAACCGGAGCACCAGGAGAGGGACTATTCGTTGAGTTTTAGAAACCTTTCGTATTCACAGTGTGTCCGTTCTCTAGGTTTCCCGCACATGTTATAGCTGTAGTAATATTCCCTTCAACCTGGAGAGTTCGGACCCATGGAATGGGTGCCATGCATTATTGCTTTAAAGGGTCTGCATTTGCTCACCCAATCTCACCAATCGTCTCAGTCCCAAGTGTCCCTCCTTATGCCACATCCAGCTGTCGTTGTAGACAGGGTCATTCCAGCTTTCATCAGAGACCCTGAAGGAATTGTAAAGAATTTCCCAGTTTTTTTGTTTTGTTTTTGAAATTCCTTTTTGTAGTGGGTTTGAGCTGATTCTCGCTGCCATGTTTATGCCACTCTAGACACACTTGATTCCCTTACAGAGACATATCAATACATAGGTTTTAAGATTCTTACTAGTCAGATATTTTCCTCTGCAGGAAATATGGGGTTTTGAGTCCCTTTCACTGAGGACGCTGTAGGTCTTGTCTATTCCATAGTTGGTTTTTGGAACGGTACCTGTGCTTATATCAAACTCTGGTTTTATGCATCACCCCACCTCTCCTACCCCCTTAAGCAGGTATAAGAGTGTTTTCTAAATGTGAGACACTGTTCTCTTTCCTAACTCAGTTCAAGTGTAGCCATGTTTACAGGATCTTCATAAGTGATATCTTATGATAAGTTTCTTTTTCTCTGTGACTTATTTTACTTAGAATCATCGTACCTGAATCCACCCATTTTGCTGCTACTGGTCTTATGACATTGATTTCATGGCTGAGGGATATTCCATCGTACGTAAGTACCACAATTTTTTGAACCATGTTTATATTTTCTGGGATACTTAAGGTGTATCCAAGTTGAGGTCCTTGTATGCAGTGCAGCCCTAAATTTTGGGGTGGCTCTGTCTTATTGATTTTCAGTTTTCCCAAGGTATATTCCCTAGACTGGTAGTGCCCTTGGCTCTGTAGCTCTGTTCTTTACTTGTTTTAGGGAACAGAATGCACTCCTCCAGAGAGGCAGTTGGCAATTTACATCCCGCCCATCAGCATAACAAGGCTCCCTGTTCTCCAGGGCCTGTCTTGCCTTTCTTGTTCTTACACATTTTGTGGATGTCCCTTTTGACCGGTGGGAAGTGATACTTCTTTGTAGTGCAGATGTGCATTGCCCGCTTGCTTGCTTGGCCAAAAAGGGTGTATGCGTTTTCTCCTGAATACATTCAGGAGAAAACGCATACGCCCTTTTTGGCCAAGTGCATCATTGTCGAAGTTGTGCCCCTCTTCCTGTGTTTTAAAGGCGATTCCAACGTACCTCTTGAAATCTGTTTCCTGCTATTCTGCCTCGCTTTCAAGTCCACCTCGCTGCCTTCCCTCAACAGATTTTTGGACGATAGTTGTCCTTTATTACTCGGCCAGTTTGTGAATTGCTGTGCCCCTGAGCTCCATTTTTCAACTCGTTTTTGGTGAGCTGACCGCAAGTCCAAAATTTTGGTTCAGGACCTATACTGGTTCCCGGTGGGTGGCTGAGAATTTGGTTAATTCTTCTTCCTGCCGGGAAATTACAGTGATATGTGCCCGTCCAAATGCCTAACAGCTACTCTCTCATTGGTTCTCCCTCTTCCCTTTCATCCTCTGCCAAATTGGCAACCTGTGCGAACCAAGAGGTTAAAGGGGCTGTCTCTCCAAGTTGGGAGGTTGATAGTAAAGCAGACGGAAAGTCAAACCAGAGCACCAGGAGAGGGACTATTCGTTGAGTTTTAGAAACCTTTCGTATTCACAGTGTGTCCATTCTCTAGGTTTCCCGCACATGTTATAGCTGTAGTAATATTCCCTTCAACCTGGAGAGTTCGGACCCATGGAATGGGTGCCATGCATTATTGCTTTAAAGGGTCTGCATTTGCTCACCCAATCTCACCAATCGTCTCAGTCCCAAGTGTCCCTCCTTATGCCACATCCAGCTGTCATTGTAGATAGGGTCATTCCAGCTTTCATCAGAGACCCTGAAGGAATTGTAAAGAATTTCCCAGTTTTTTTGTTTTGTTTTTGAAATTCCTTTTTATAGTGGGTTTGAGCTGATTCTCGCTGCCATGTTTATGCCAGTCTAGACACACTTGATTCCCTTACGGAGACATATCAATACATAGGTTTTAAGATTCTTACTAGTCAGATATTTTCCTCTGCGGGAAATATGGGGTTTTGAGTCCCTTTCACTGAGGAAGGTGTAGGTCTTGTCTATTCCATAGTTGGTTTTTGGAACGGTACCTGTGCTTATATCAAACTCTGGTTTTATGCATCACCCCACCTCTCCTTCCCCCTTAAGCAGGTATAAGAGTGTTTTCTAAATGTGAGACACTGTTCTGTTTCCTAACTCAGTTCAAGTGTAGCCATGTTTACAGGATCTTCATAAGTGATATCTTATGATAAGTTTCTTTTTCTGTGTGACTTATTTCACTTAGAATCATCGTACCTGAATCCACCCATTTTGCTGCTACTGGTCTTATGACATTGATTTCATGGCTGAGGGATATTCCGTCGTACGTAAGTACCACAATTTTTTGAACCATGTTTATATTTTCTGGGATACTTAAGGTGTATCCAAGTTGAGGTCCTTGTATGCAGTGCAGCCCTAAATTTTGGGGTGGCTCTGTCTTATTGATTTTCAGTTTTCCCAAGGTATATTCCCTAGACTGGTATTGCCCTTGGCTCTGTAGCTCTGTTCTTTACTTGTTTTAGGGAACAGAATGCACTCCTCCAGAGAGGCAGTTGGCAATTTACATCCCGCCCATCAGCATAACAAGGCTCCCTGTTCTCCAGGGCCTGTCTTGCCTTTCTTGTTCTTACACATTTTGTGGATGTCCCTTTTGACCGGTGGGAAGTGATACTTCTTTGTAGTGCAGATTTGCATTGCCCGCTTGCTTGCTTGGCCAAAAAGGGCGTATGCGTTTTCTCCTGACTACATTCAGGAGAAAACGCATACGCCCTTTTTGGCCAAGTGCATCATTGTCGAAGTTGTGCCCCTCTTCCTGTGCTTTAAAGGTGATTCCAACGTACCTCTTGAAATCTGTTTCCTGCTATTCTGCCTCGCTTTCAAGTCCGCCTCGTTGCCTTCCCTCAACAGATTTTTGGACGATAGTTGTCCTTTATTACTCGGCCAGTTTGTGAATTGCTGTGCCCCTGAGCTCCATTTTTCAACTCGTTTTTGGTGAGCTGACCGCAAGTCCAAAATTTTGGTTCAGGACCTATACTGGTTCCCGGTGGGTGGCTGAGAATTTGGTTAATTCTTCTTCCTGCCGGGAAATTACAGTGATATGTGCCCGTCCAAATGCCTAACAGCTACTCTCTCATTGGTTCTCCCTCTTCCCTTTCATCCTCTGCCAAATTGGCAACCTGTGCGAACCAAGAGGTTAAAGGGGCTGTCTCTCCAAGTTGGGAGGTTGATAGTAAAGCAGACGGAAAGTCAAACCGGAGCACCAGGAGAGGGACTATTCGTTGAGTTTTAGAAACCTTTCGTATTCACAGTGTGTCCATTCTCTAGGTTTCCCGCACATGTTATAGCTGTAGTAATATTCCCTTCAACCTGGAGAGTTCGGACCCATGGAATGGGTGCCATGCATTATTGCTTTAAAGGGTCTGCATTTGCTCACCCAATCTCACCAATCGTCTCAGTCCCAAGTGTCCCTCCTTATGCCACATCCAGCTGTCATTGTAGATAGGGTCATTCCAGCTTTCATCAGAGACCCTGAAGGAATTGTAAAGAATTTCCCAGTTTTTTTGTTTTGTTTTTGAAATTCCTTTTTATAGTGGGTTTGAGCTGATTCTCGCTGCCATGTTTATGCCAGTCTAGACACACTTGATTCCCTTACGGAGACATATCAATACATAGGTTTTAAGATTCTTACTAGTCAGATATTTTCCTCTGCGGGAAATATGGGGTTTTGAGTCCCTTTCACTGAGGAAGGTGTAGGTCTTGTCTATTCCATAGTTGGTTTTTGGAACGGTACCTGTGCTTATATCAAACTCTGGTTTTATGCATCACCCCACCTCTCCTTCCCCCTTAAGCAGGTATAAGAGTGTTTTCTAAATGTGAGACACTGTTCTGTTTCCTAACTCAGTTCAAGTGTAGCCATGTTTACAGGATCTTCATAAGTGATATCTTATGATAAGTTTCTTTTTCTGTGTGACTTATTTCACTTAGAATCATCGTACCTGAATCCACCCATTTTGCTGCTACTGGTCTTATGACATTGATTTCATGGCTGAGGGATATTCCGTCGTACGTAAGTACCACAATTTTTTGAACCATGTTTATATTTTCTGGGATACTTAAGGTGTATCCAAGTTGAGGTCCTTGTATGCAGTGCAGCCCTAAATTTTGGGGTGGCTCTGTCTTATTGATTTTCAGTTTTCCCAAGGTATATTCCCTAGACTGGTAGTGCCCTTGGCTCTGTAGCTCTGTTCTTTACTTGTTTTAGGGAACAGAATGCACTCCTCCAGAGAGGCAGTTGGCAATTTACATCCCGCCCATCAGCATAACAAGGCTCCCTGTTCTCCAGGGCCTGTCTTGCCTTTCTTGTTCTTACACATTTTGTGGATGTCCCTTTTGACCGGTGGGAAGTGATACTTCTTTGTAGTGCAGATTTGCATTGCCCGCTTGCTTGCTTGGCCAAAAAGGGCGTATGCGTTTTCTCCTGACTACATTCAGGAGAAAACGCATACGCCCTTTTTGGCCAAGTGCATCATTGTCGAAGTTGTGCCCCTCTTCCTGTGCTTTAAAGGTGATTCCAACGTACCTCTTGAAATCTGTTTCCTGCTATTCTGCCTCGCTTTCAAGTCCGCCTCGTTGCCTTCCCTCAACAGATTTTTGGACGATAGTTGTCCTTTATTACTCGGCCAGTTTGTGAATTGCTGTGCCCCTGAGCTCCATTTTTCAACTCGTTTTTGGTGAGCTGACCGCAAGTCCAAAATTTTGGTTCAGGACCTATACTGGTTCCCGGTGGGTGGCTGAGAATTTGGTTAATTCTTCTTCCTGCCGGGAAATTACAGTGATATGTGCCCGTCCAAATGCCTAACAGCTACTCTCTCATTGGTTCTCCCTCTTCCCTTTCATCCTCTGCCAAATTGGCAACCTGTGCGAACCAAGAGGTTAAAGGGGCTGTCTCTCCAAGTTGGGAGGTTGATAGTAAAGCAGACGGAAAGTCAAACCGGAGCACCAGGAGAGGGACTATTCGTTGAGTTTTAGAAACCTTTCGTATTCACAGTGTGTCCATTCTCTAGGTTTCCCGCACATGTTATAGCTGTAGTAATATTCCCTTCAACCTGGAGAGTTCGGACCCATGGAATGGGTGCCATGCATTATTGCTTTAAAGGGTCTGCATTTGCTCACCCAATCTCACCAATCGTCTCAGTCCCAAGTGTCCCTCCTTATGCCACATCCAGCTGTCATTGTAGATAGGGTCATTCCAGCTTTCATCAGAGACCCTGAAGGAATTGTAAAGAATTTCCCAGTTTTTTTGTTTTGTTTTTGAAATTCCTTTTTATAGTGGGTTTGAGCTGATTCTCGCTGCCATGTTTATGCCAGTCTAGACACACTTGATTCCCTTACGGAGACATATCAATACATAGGTTTTAAGATTCTTACTAGTCAGATATTTTCTTCTGCGGGAAATATGGGGTTTTGAGTCCCTTTCACTGAGGACGGTGTAGGTCTTGTCTATTCCATAGTTGGTTTTTGGAACGGTACCTGTGCTTATATCAAACTCTGGTTTTATGCATCACCCCACCTCTCCTTCCCCCTTAAGCAGGTATAAGAGTGTTTTCTAAATGTGAGACACTGTTCTCTTTCCTAACTCAGTTCAAGTGTAGCCATGTTTACAGGATCTTCATAAGTGATATCTTATGATAAGTTTCTTTTTCTCTGTGACTTATTTCACTTAGAATCATCGTACCTGAATCCACCCATTTTGCTGCTACTGGTCTTATGACATTGATTTCATGGCTGAGGGATATTCCGTCGTACGTAAGTACCACAATTTTTTGAACCATGTTTATATTTTCTGGGATACTTAAGGTGTATCCAAGTTGAGGTCCTTGTATGCAGTGCAGCCCTAAATTTTGGGGTGGCTCTGTCTTATTGATTTTCAGTTTTCCCAAGGTATATTCCCTAGACTGGTAGTGCCCTTGGCTCTGTAGCTCTGTTCTTTACTTGTTTTAGGGAACAGAATGCACTCCTCCAGAGAGGCAGTTGGCAATTTACATCCCGCCCATCAGCATAACAAGGCTCCCTGTTCTCCAGGGCCTGTCTTGCCTTTCTTGTTCTTACACATTTTGTGGATGTCCCTTTTGACCGGTGGGAAGTGATACTTCTTTGTAGTGCAGATTTGCATTGCCCGCTTGCTTGCTTGGCCAAAAAGGGCGTATGCGTTTTCTCCTGACTACATTCAGGAGAAAACGCATACGCCCTTTTTGGCCAAGTGCATCATTGTCGAAGTTGTGCCCCTCTTCCTGTGCTTTAAAGGTGATTCCAACGTACCTCTTGAAATCTGTTTCCTGCTATTCTGCCTCGCTTTCAAGTCCGCCTCGTTGCCTTCCCTCAACAGATTTTTGGACGATAGTTGTCCTTCATTACTCGGCCAGTTTGTGAATTGCTGTGCCCCTGAGCTCCATTTTTCAACTCGTTTTTGGTGAGCTGACCGCAAGTCCAAAATTTTGGTTCAGGACCTATACTGGTTCCCGGTGGGTGGCTGAGAATTTGGTTAATTCTTCTTCCTGCCGGGAAATTACAGTGATATGTGCCCGTCCAAATGCCTAACAGCTACTCTCTCATTGGTTCTCCCTCTTCCCTTTCATCCTCTGCCAAATTGGCAACCTGTGCGAACCAAGAGGTTAAAGGGGCTGTCTCTCCAAGTTGGGAGGTTGATAGTAAAGCAGACGGAAAGTCAAACTGGAGCACCAGGAGAGGGACTATTCGTTGAGTTTTAGAAACCTTTCGTATTCACAGTGTGTCCGTTCTCTAGGTTTCCCGCACATGTTATAGCTGTAGTAATATTCCCTTCAACCTGGAGAGTTCGGACCCATGGAATGGGTGCCATGCATTATTGCTTTAAAGGGTCTGCATTTGCTCACCCAATCTCACCAATCGTCTCAGTCCCAAGTGTCCCTCCTTATGCCACATCCAGCTGTCATTGTAGATAGGGTCATTCCAGCTTTCATCAGAGACCCTGAAGGAATTGTAAAGAATTTCCCAGTTTTTTTGTTTTGTTTTTGAAATTCCTTTTTATAGTGGGTTTGAGCTGATTCTCGCTGCCATGTTTATGCCAGTCTAGACACACTTGATTCCCTTACGGAGACATATCAATACATAGGTTTTAAGATTCTTACTAGTCAGATATTTTCTTCTGCGGGAAATATGGGGTTTTGAGTCCCTTTCACTGAGGACGGTGTAGGTCTTGTCTATTCCATAGTTGGTTTTTGGAACGGTACCTGTGCTTATATCAAACTCTGGTTTTATGCATCACCCCACCTCTCCTTCCCCCTTAAGCAGGTATAAGAGTGTTTTCTAAATGTGAGACACTGTTCTCTTTCCTAACTCAGTTCAAGTGTAGCCATGTTTACAGGATCTTCATAAGTGATATCTTATGATAAGTTTCTTTTTCTCTGTGACTTATTTCACTTAGAATCATCGTACCTGAATCCACCCATTTTGCTGCTACTGGTCTTATGACATTGATTTCATGGCTGAGGGATATTCCATCGTACGTAAGTACCACAATTTTTTGAACCATGTTTATATTTTCTGGGATACTTAAGGTGTATCCAAGTTGAGGTCCTTGTATGCAGTGCAGCCCTAAATTTTGGGGTGGCTCTGTCTTATTGATTTTCAGTTTTCCCAAGGTATATTCCCTAGACTGGTAGTGCCCTTGGCTCTGTAGCTCTGTTCTTTACTTGTTTTAGGGAACAGAATGCACTCCTCCAGAGAGGCAGTTGGCAATTTACATCCCGCCCATCAGCATAACAAGGCTCCCTGTTCTCCAGGGCCTGTCTTGCCTTTCTTGTTCTTACACATTTTGTGGATGTCCCTTTTGACCGGTGGGAAGTGATACTTCTTTGTAGTGCAGATGTGCATTGCCCGCTTGCTTGCTTGGCCAAAAAGGGCGTATGCGTTTTCTCCTGAATATATTCAGGAGAAAACGCATACGCCCTTTTTGGCCAAGTGCATCATTGTCGAAGTTGTGCCCCTCTTCTTGTGCTTTAAAGGCGATTCCAACGTACCTCTTGAAATCTGTTTCCTGCTATTCTGCCTCGCTTTCAAGTCCGCCTCGTTGCCTTCCCTCAACAGATTTTTGGACGATAGTTGTCCTTCATTACTCGGCCAGTTTGTGAATTGCTGTGCCCCTGAGCTCCATTTTTCAACTCGTTTTTGGTGAGCTGACCGCAAGTCCAAAATTTTGGTTCAGGACCTATACTGGTTCCCGGTGGGTGGCTGAGAATTTGGTTAATTCTTCTTCCTGCCGGGAAATTACAGTGATATGTGCCCGTCCAAATGCCTAACAGCTACTCTCTCATTGGTTCTCCCTCTTCCCTTTCATCCTCTGCCAAATTGGCAACCTGTGCGAACCAAGAGGTTAAAGGGGCTGTCTCTCCAAGTTGGGAGGTTGATAGTAAAGCAGACGGAAAGTCAAACCGGAGCACCAGGAGAGGGACTATTCGTTGAGTTTTAGAAACCTTTCGTATTCACAGTGTGTCCGTTCTCTAGGTTTCCCGCACATGTTATAGCTGTAGTAATATTCCCTTCAACCTGGAGAGTTCGGACCCATGGAATGGGTGCCATGCATTATTGCTTTAAAGGGTCTGCATTTGCTCACCCAATCTCACCAATCGTCTCAGTCCCAAGTGTCCCTCCTTATGCCACATCCAGCTATCGTTGTAGATAGGGTCATTCCAGCTTTCATCAGAGACCCTGAAGGAATTGTAAAGAATTTCCCAGTTTTTTTGTTTTGTTTTTGAAATTCCTTTTTATAGTGGGTTTGAGCTGATTCTCGCTGCCATGTTTATGCCAGTCTAGACACACTTGATTCCCTTACGGAGACATATCAATACATAGGTTTTAAGATTCTTACTAGTCAGATATTTTCCTCTGCGGGAAATATGGGGTTTTGAGTCCCTTTCACTGAGGACGCTGTAGGTCTTGTCTATTCCATAGTTGGTTTTTGGAACGGTACCTGTGCTTATATCAAACTCTGGTTTTATGCATCACCCCACCTCTCCTACCCCCTTAAGCAGGTATAAGAGTGTTTTCTAAATGTGAGACACTGTTCTCTTTCCTAACTCAGTTCAAGTGTAGCCATGTTTACAGGATCTTCATAAGTGATATCTTATGATAAGTTTCTTTTTCTCTGTGACTTATTTCACTTAGAATCATCGTACCTGAATCCACCCATTTTGCTGCTACTGGTCTTATGACATTGATTTCATGGCTGAGGGATATTCCATCGTACGTAAGTACCACAATTTTTTGAACCATGTTTATATTTTCTGGGATACTTAAGGTGTATCCAAGTTGAGGTCCTTGTATGCAGTGCAGCCCTAAATTTTGGGGTGGCTCTGTCTTATTGATTTTCAGTTTTCCCAAGGTATATTCCCTAGACTGGTAGTGCCCTTGGCTCTGTAGCTCTGTTCTTTACTTGTTTTAGGGAACAGAATGCACTCCTCCAGAGAGGCAGTTGGCAATTTACATCCCGCCCATCAGCATAACAAGGCTCCCTGTTCTCCAGGGCCTGTCTTGCCTTTCTTGTTCTTACACATTTTGTGGATGTCCCTTTTGACCGGTGGGAAGTGATACTTCTTTGTAGTGCAGATGTGCATTGCCCGCTTGCTTGCTTGGCCAAAAAGGGTGTATGCGTTTTCTCCTGAATACATTCAGGAGAAAACACATACGCCCTTTTTGGCCAAGTGCATCATTGTCGAAGTTGTGCCCCTCTTCCTGTGCTTTAAAGGCGAATCCAACGTACCTCTTGAAATCTGATTCCTGCTATTCTGCCTCGCTTTCAAGTCCGCCTCATTGCCTTCCTTCAACAGATTTTTGGACGATAGTTGTCCTTCATTACTCGGCCAGTTTGTGAATTGCTGTGCCCCTGAGCTCCATTTTTCAACTCGTTTTTGGTGAGCTGACCGCAAGTCCAAAATTTTGGTTCAGGACCTATACTGGTTCCCAGTGGGTGGCTGAGAATTTGGTTAATTCTCCTTCCTGCCGGGAAATTACAGTGATATGTGCCCGTCCAAATGCCTAACAGCTACTCTCTCATTGGTTCTCCCTCTTCCCTTTCATCCTCTGCCAAATTGGCAACCTGTGCGAACCAAGAGGTTAAAGGGGCTGTCTCTCCAAGTTGGGAGGTTGATAGTAAAGCAGACGGAAAGTCAAACCGGAGCACCAGGAGAGGGACTATTCGTTGAGTTTTAGAAACCTTTCACATTCACAGTGTGTCCGTTCTCTAGGTTTCCCGCACATGTTATAGCTGTAGTAATATTCCCTTCAACCTGGAGAGTTCGGACCCATGGAATGGGTGCCATGCATTATTGCTTTAAAGGGTCTGCATTTGCTCACCCAATCTCACCAATCGTCTCAGTCCCAAGTGTCCCTCCTTATGCCACATCCAGCTGTCGTTGTAGACAGGGTCATTCCAGCTTTCATCAGAGACCCTGAAGGAATTGTAAAGAATTTCCCAGTTTTTTTGTTTTGTTTCTGAAATTCCTTTTTATAGTGGGTTTGAGCTGATTCTCGCTGCCATGTTTATGCCACTCTAGACACACTTGATTCCCTTACAGAGACATATCAATACATAGGTTTTAAGATTCTTACTAGTCAGATATTTTCCTCTGCAGGAAATATGGGGTTTTGAGTCCCTTTCACTGAGGAAGGTGTAGGTCTTGTCTATTCCATAGTTGGTTTTTGGAACGGTACCTGTGCTTATATCAAACTCTGGTTTTATGCATCACCCCACCTCTCCTTCCCCCTTAAGCAGGTATAAGAGTGTTTTCTAAATGTGAGACACTGTTCTGTTTCCTAACTCAGTTCAAGTGTAGCCATGTTTACAGGATCTTCATAAGTGATATCTTATGATAAGTTTCTTTTTCTGTGTGACTTATTTCACTTAGAATCATCGTACCTGAATCCACCCATTTTGCTGCTACTGGTCTTATGACATTGATTTCATGGCTGAGGGATATTCCGTCGTACGTAAGTACCACAATTTTTTGAACCATGTTTATATTTTCTGGGATACTTAAGGTGTATCCAAGTTGAGGTCCTTGTATGCAGTGCAGCCCTAAATTTTGGGGTGGCTCTGTCTTATTGATTTTCAGTTTTCCCAAGGTATATTCCCTAGACTGGTAGTGCCCTTGGCTCTGTAGCTCTGTTCTTTACTTGTTTTAGGGAACAGAATGCACTCCTCCAGAGAGGCAGTTGGCAATTTACATCCCGCCCATCAGCATAACAAGGCTCCCTGTTCTCCAGGGCCTGTCTTGCCTTTCTTGTTCTTACACATTTTGTGGATGTCCCTTTTGACCGGTGGGAAGTGATACTTCTTTGTAGTGCAGATGTGCATTGCCCGCTTGCTTGCTTGGCCAAAAAGGGCGTATGCGTTTTCTCCTGAATATATTCAGGAGAAAACGCATACGCCCTTTTTGGCCAAGTGCATCATTGTCGAAGTTGTGCCCCTCTTCCTGTGCTTTAAAGGCGATTCCAACGTACCTCTTGAAATCTGTTTCCTGCTATTCTGCCTCGCTTTCAAGTCCGCCTCGTTGCCTTCCCTCAACAGATTTTTGGACGATAGTTGTCCTTCATTACTCGGCCAGTTTGTGAATTGCTGTGCCCCTGAGCTCCATTTTTCAACTCGTTTTTGGTGAGCTGACCGCAAGTCCAAAATTTTGGTTCAGGACCTATACTGGTTCCCGGTGGGTGGCTGAGAATTTGGTTAATTCTTCTTCCTGCCGGGAAATTACAGTGATATGTGCCCGTCCAAATGCCTAACAGCTACTCTCTCATTGGTTCTCCCTCTTCCCTTTCATCCTCTGCCAAATTGGCAACCTGTGCGAACCAAGAGGTTAAAGGGGCTGTCTCTCCAAGTTGGGAGGTTGATAGTAAAGCAGACGGAAAGTCAAACCGGAGCACCAGGAGAGGGACTATTCGTTGAGTTTTAGAAACCTTTCGTATTCACAGTGTGTCCGTTCCCTAGGTTTCCCGCACATGTTATAGCTGTAGTAATATTCCCTTCAACCTGGAGAGTTCGGACCCATGGAATGGGTGCCATGCATTATTGCTTTAAAGGGTCTGCATTTGCTCACCCAATCTCACCAATCGTCTCAGTCCCAAGTGTCCCTCCTTATGCCACATCCAGCTGTCGTTGTAGATAGGGTCATTCCAGCTTTCATCAGAGACCCTGAAGGAATTGTAAAGAATTTCCCAGTTTTTTTGTTTTGTTTTTGAAATTCCTTTTTATAGTGGGTTTGAGCTGATTCTCGCTGACATGTTTATGCCAGTCTAGACACACGTGATTCCCTTACGGAGACATATCAATACATAGGTTTTAAGATTCTTACTAGTCAGATATTTTCCTCTGCGGGAAATATGGGGTTTTGAGTCCCTTTCACTGAGGAAGGTGTAGGTCTTGTCTATTCCATAGTTGGTTTTTGGAACGGTACCTGTGCTTATATCAAACTCTGGTTTTTTGCATCACCCCACCTCTCCTTGCCCCTTAAGCAGGTATAAGAGTGTTTTCTAAATGTGAGACACTCTTCTCTTTCCTAACTCAGTTCAAGTGTAGCCATGTTTACAGGATCTTCATAAGTGATATCTTATGATAAGTTTCTTTTTCTCTGTGACTTATTTCACTTAGAATCATCGTACCTGAATCCACCCATTTTGCTGCTACTGGTCTTATGACATTGATTTCATGGCTGAGGGATATTCCATCGTACGTAAGTACCACAATTTTTTGAACCATGTTTATATTTTCTGGGATACTTAAGGTGTATCCAAGTTGAGGTCCTTGTATGCAGTGCAGCCCTAAATTTTGGGGTGGCTCTGTCTTATTGATTTTCAGTTTTCCCAAGGTATATTCCCTAGACTGGTAGTGCCCTTGGCTCTGTAGCTCTGTTCTTTACTTGTTTTAGGGAACAGAGTGCTCTCCTCCAGAGAGGCAGTTGGCAATTTACATCCCGCCCATCAGCATAACAAGGCTCCCTGTTCTCCAGGGCCTGTCTTGCCTTTCTTGTTCTTACACATTTTGTGGATGTCCCTTTTGACCGGTGGGAAGTGATACTTCTTTGTAGTGCAGATTTGCATTGCCCGCTTGCTTGCTTGGCCAAAAAGGGCGTATGCGTTTTCTCCTGAATATATTCAGGAGAAAACGCATACGCCCTTTTTGGCCAAGTGCATCATTGTCGAAGTTGTGCCCCTCTTCCTGTGCTTTAAAGGCGATTCCAACGTACCTCTTGAAATCTGTTTCCTGCTATTCTGCCTCGCTTTCAAGTCCGCCTCGTTGCCTTCCCTCAACAGATTTTTGGACGATAGTTGTCCTTTATTACTCGGCCAGTTTGTGAATTGCTGTGCCCCTGAGCTCCATTTTTCAACTCGTTTTTGGTGAGCTGACCGCAAGTCCAAAATTTTGGTTCAGGACCTATACTGGTTCCCGGTGGGTGGCTGAGAATTTGGTTAATTCTTCTTCCTGCCGGGAAATTACAGTGATATGTGCCCGTCCAAATTCCTAACTGCTACTCTCTCATTGGTTCTCCCTCTTCCCTTTCATCCTCTGCCAAATTGGCAACCTGTGCGAACCAAGAGGTTAAAGGGGCTGTCTCTCCAAGTTGGGAAGTTGATAGTAAAGCAGACGGAAAGTCAAACCGGAGCACCAGGAGAGGGACTATTCGTTGAGTTTTAGAAACCTTCCGTATTCACAGTGTGTCCGTTCTCTAGGTCTCCCGCACATGTTATAGCTGTAGTAATATTCCCTTCAACCTGGAGAGTTCGGACCCATGAAATGGGTGCCATGCATTATTGCTTTAAAGGGTCTGCATTTGCTCACCCAATCTCACCAATCGTCTCAGTCCCAAGTGTCCAGCCTTATGCCACATCCAGCTCTCATTGTAGATAGGGTCATTCCAGCTTTCATCAGAGACCCTGAAGGAATTGTAAAGAATTTCCCAGTTTTTTTGTTTTGTTTTTGAAATTCCTTTTTATAGTGGGTTTGATCTGATTCTCGCTGCCATGTTTATGCCAGTCTAGACACACTTGATTCCCTTACGGAGACATATCAATACATAGGTTTTAAGATTCTTACTAGTCAGATATTTTCCTCTGCGGGAAATATGGGGTTTTGAGTCCCTTTCACTGAGGACGGTGTAGGTCTTCTCTATTCCATAGTTGGTTTTTGGAACGGTACCTGTGCTTATATCAAACTCTGGTTTTATGCATCACCCCACCTCTCCTTCCCCCTTAAGCAGGTATAAGAGTGTTTTCTAAATGTGAGACACTGTTCTCTTTCCTAACTCAGTTCAAGTGTAGCCATGTTTACAGGATCTTCATAAGTGATATCTTATGATAAGTTTCTTTTTCTCTGTGACTTATTTCACTTAGAATCATCGTACCTGAATCCACCCATTTTGCTGCTACTGGTCTTATGACATTGATTTCATGGCTGAGGGATATTCCATCGTACGTAAGTACCACAATTTTTTGAACCATGTTTATATTTTCTGGGATACTTAAGGTGTATCCAAGTTGAGGTCCTTGTATGCAGTGCAGCCCTAAATTTTGGGGTGGCTCTGTCTTATTGATTTTCAGTTTTCCCAAGGTATATTCCCTAGACTGGTAGTGCCCTTGGCTCTGTAGCTCTGTTCTTTACTTGTTTTAGGGCACAGAATACACTCCTCCAGAGAGGCAGTTGGCAATTTACATCCCGCCCATCAGCATAACAAGGCTCCCTGTTCTCCAGGGCCTGTCTTGCCTTTCTTGTTCTTACACATTTTGTGGATGTCCCTTTTGACCGGTGGGAAGTGATACTTCTTTGTAGTGCAGATTTGCATTGCCCGCTTGCTTGCTTGGCCAAAAAGGGCGTATGCGTTTTCTCCTGAATATATTCAGGAGAAAACGCATACGCCCTTTTTGGCCAAGTGCATCATTGTCGAAGTTGTGCCCCTCTTCCTGTGCTTTAAAGGCGATTCCAACGTACCTCTTGAAATCTGTTTCCTGCTATTCTGCCTCGCTTTCAAGTCCGCCTCGTTGCCTTCCCTCAACAGATTTTTGGACGATAGTTGTCCTTTATTACTCGGCCAGTTTGTGAATTGCTGTGCCCCTGAGCTCCATTTTTCAACTCGTTTTTGGTGAGCTGACCGCAAGTCCAAAATTTTGGTTCAGGACCTATACTGGTTCCCGGTGGGTGGCTGAGAATTTGGTTAATTCTTCTTCCTGCCGGGAAATTACAGTGATATGTGCCCGTCCAAATGCCTAACAGCTACTCTCTCATTGGTTCTCCCTCTTCCCTTTCATCCTCTGCCAAATTGGCAACCTGTGCGAACCAACAGGTTAAAGGGGCTGTCTCTCCAAGTTGGGAGGTTGATAGTAAAGCAGACGGAAAGTCAAACCGGAGCACCAGGAGAGGGACTATTCGTCGAGTTTTAGAAACCTTTCGTATTCACAGTGTGTCCGTTCTCTAGGTTTCCCGCACATGTTATAGCTGTAGTAATATTCCCTTCAACCTGGAGAGTTCGGACCCATGGAATGGGTGCCATGCATTATTGCTTTAAAGGGTCTGCATTTGCTCACCCAATCTCACCAATCGTCTCAGTCCCAAGTGTCCCTCCTTATGCCACATCCAGCTGTCGTTGTAGATAGGGTCATTCCAGCTTTCATCAGAGACCCTGAAGGAATTGTAAAGAATTTCCCAGTTTTTTTGTTTTGTTTTTGAAATTCCTTTTTATAGTGGGTTTGAGCTGATTCTCGCTGCCATGTTTATGCCAGTCTAGACACACTTGATTCCCTTACGGAGGCATATCAATACATAGGTTTTAAGATTCTTACTAGTCAGATATTTTCCTCTGCGGGAAATATGGGGTTTTGAGTCCCTTTCACTGAGGACGGTGTAGGTCTTGTCTATTCCATAGTTGGTTTTTGGAACGGTACCTGTGCTTATATCAAACTCTGGTTTTATGCATCACCCCACCTCTCCTTCCCCCTTAAGCAGGTATAAGAGTGTTTTCTAAATGTGAGACACTGTTCTCTTTCCTAACTCAGTTCAAGTGTAGCCATGTTTACAGGATCTTCATAAGTGATATCTTATGATAAGTTTCTTTTTCTGCGTTACTTATTTCACTTAGAATCATCGTACCTGAATCCACCCATTTTGCTGCTACTGGTCTTATGACATTGATTTCATGGCTGAGGGATATTCCATCGTACGTAAGTACCACAATTTTTTGAACCATGTTTATATTTTCTGGGATACTTAAGGTGTATCCAAGTTGAGGTCCTTGTATGCAGTGCAGCCCTAAATTTTGGGGTGGCTCTGTCTTATTGATTTTCAGTTTTCCCAAGGTATATTCCCTAGACTGGTAGTGCCCTTGGCTCTGTAGCTCTGTTCTTTACTTGTTTTAGGGAACAGAATGCACTCCTCCAGAGAGGCAGTTGGCAATTTACATCCCGCCCATCAGCATAACAAGGCTCCCTGTTCTCCAGGGCCTGTCTTGCCTTTCTTGTTCTTACACATTTTGTGGATGTCCCTTTTGACCGGTGGGAAGTGATACTTCTTTGTAGTGCAGATGTGCATTGCCCGCTTGCTTGCTTGGCCAAAAAGGGCGTATGCGTTTTCTCCTGAATATATTCAGGAGAAAACGCATACGCCCTTTTTGGCCAAGTGCATCATTGTCGAAGTTGTGCCCCTCTTCCTGTGCTTTAAAGGCGATTCCAACGTACCTCTTGAAATCTGTTTCCTGCTATTCTGCCTCGCTTTCAAGTCCGCCTCGTTGCCTTCCCTCAACAGATTTTTGGACGATAGTTGTCCTTTATTACTCGGCCAGTTTGTGAATTGCTGTGCCCCTGAGCTCCATTTTTCAACTCGTTTTTGGTGAGCTGACCGCAAGTCCAAAATTTTGGTTCAGGACCTATACTGGTTCCCAGTGGGTGGCTGAGAATTTGGTTAATTCTTCTTCCTGCCGGGAAATTACAGTGATATGTGCCCGTCCAAATGCCTAACAGCTACTCTCTCATTGGTTCTCCCTCTTCCCTTTCATCCTCTGCCAAATTGGCAACCTGTGCGAACCAAGAGGTTAAAGGGGCTGTCTCTCCAAGTTGGGAGGTTGATAGTAAAGCAGACGGAAAGTTAAACCGGAGCACCAGGAGAGGGACTATTCGTTGAGTTTTAGAAACCTTTCGTATTCACAGTGTGTCCGTTCTCTAGGTTTCCCGCACATGTTATAGCTGTAGTAATATTCCCTTCAACCTGGAGAGTTCGGACCCATGGAATGGGTGCCATGCATTATTGCTTTAAAGGGTCTGCATTTGCTCACCCAATCTCACCAATCGTCTCAGTCCCAAGTGTCCCTCCTTATGCCACATCCAGCTGTCGTTGTAGATAGGGTCATTCCAGCTTTCATCAGAGACCCTGAAGGAATTGTAAAGAATTTCCCAGTTTTTTTGTTTTGTTTTTGAAATTCCTTTTTATAGTGGGTTTGAGCTGATTCTCGCTGCCATGTTTATGCCAGTCTAGACACACTTGATTCCCTTACGGAGACATATCAATACATAGGTTTTAAGATTCTTACTAGTCAGATACTTTCCTCTGCGGGAAATATGGGGTTTTGAGTCCCTTTCACTGAGGACGGTGTAGGTCTTGACTATTCCATAGTTGGTTTTTGGAACGGTACCTGTGCTTATATCAAACTCTGGTTTTATGCATCACCCCACCTCTCCTTCCCCCTTAAGCAGGTATAAGAGTGTTTTCTAAATGTGAGACACTGTTCTCTTTCCTAACTCAGTTCAAGTGTAGCCATGTTTACAGGATCTTCATAAGTGATATCTTATGATAAGTTTCTTTTTCTCTGTGACTTATTTCACTTAGAATCATCGTACCTGAATCCACCCATTTTGCTGCTACTGGTCTTATGACATTGATTTCATGGCTGAGGGATATTCCATCGTACGTAAGTACCACAATTTTTTGAACCATGTTTATATTTTCTGGGATACTTAAGGTGTATCCAAGTTGAGGTCCTTGTATGCAGTGCAGCCCTAAATTTTGGGGTGGCTCTGTCTTATTGATTTTCAGTTTTCCCAAGGTATATTCCCTAGACTGGTAGTGCCCTTGGCTCTGTAGCTCTGTTCTTTACTTGTTTTAGGGAACAGAATGCACTCCTCCAGAGAGGCAGTTGGCAATTTACATCCCGCCCATCAGCATAACAAGGCTCCCTGTTCTCCAGGGCCTGTCTTGCCTTTCTTGTTCTTACACATTTTGTGGATGTCCCTTTTGACCGGTGGGAAGTGATACTTCTTTGTAGTGCAGATGTGCATTGCCCGCTTGCTTGCTTGGCCAAAAAGGGTGTATGCGTTTTCTCCTGAATACATTCAGGAGAAAACACATACGCCCTTTTTGGCCAAGTGCATCATTGTCGAAGTTGTGCCCCTCTTCCTGTGCTTTAAAGGCGAATCCAACGTACCTCTTGAAATCTGATTCCTGCTATTCTGCCTCGCTTTCAAGTCCGCCTCATTGCCTTCCTTCAACAGATTTTTGGACGATAGTTGTCCTTCATTACTCGGCCAGTTTGTGAATTGCTGTGCCCCTGAGCTCCATTTTTCAACTCGTTTTTGGTGAGCTGACCGCAAGTCCAAAATTTTGGTTCAGGACCTATACTGGTTCCCGGTGGGTGGCTGAGAATTTGGTTAATTCTTCTTCCTGCCGGGAAATTACAGTGATATGTGCCCGTCCAAATGCCTAACAGCTACTCTCTCATTGGTTCTCCCTCTTCCCTTTCATCCTCTGCCAAATTGGCAACCTGTGCGAACCAAGAGGTTAAAGGGGCTGTCTCTCCAAGTTGGGAGGTTGATAGTAAAGCAGACGGAAAGTCAAACCGGAGCACCAGGAGAGGGACTATTCGTTGAGTTTTAGAAACCTTTCGTATTCACAGTGTGTCCGTTCTCTAGGTTTCCCGCACATGTTATAGCTGTAGTAATATTCCCTTCAACCTGGAGAGTTCGGACCCATGGAATGGGTGCCATGCATTATTGCTTTAAAGGGTCTGCATTTGCTCACCCAATCTCACCAATCGTCTCAGTCCCAAGTGTCCCTCCTTATGCCACATCCAGCTGTCGTTGTAGACAGGGTCATTCCAGCTTTCATCAGAGACCCTGAAGGAATTGTAAAGAATTTCCCAGTTTTTTTGTTTTGTTTCTGAAATTCCTTTTTATAGTGGGTTTGAGCTGATTCTCGCTGCCATGTTTATGCCACTCTAGACACACTTGATTCCCTTACAGAGACATATCAATACATAGGTTTTAAGATTCTTACTAGTCAGATATTTTCCTCTGCAGGAAATATGGGGTTTTGAGTCCCTTTCACTGAGGAAGGTATAGGTCTTGTCTATTCCATAGTTGGTTTTTGGAACGGTACCTGTGCTTATATCAAACTCTGGTTTTATGCATCACCCCACCTCTCCTTCCCCCTTAAGCAGGTATAAGAGTGTTTTCTAAATGTGAGACACTGTTCTGTTTCCTAACTCAGTTCAAGTGTAGCCATGTTTACAGGATCTTCATAAGTGATATCTTATGATAAGTTTCTTTTTCTGTGTGACTTATTTCACTTAGAATCATCGTACCTGAATCCACCCATTTTGCTGCTACTGGTCTTATGACATTGATTTCATGGCTGAGGGATATTCCGTCGTACGTAAGTACCACAATTTTTTGAACCATGTTTATATTTTCTGGGATACTTAAGGTGTATCCAAGTTGAGGTCCTTGTATGCAGTGCAGCCCTAAATTTTGGGGTGGCTCTGTCTTATTGATTTTCAGTTTTCCCAAGGTATATTCCCTAGACTGGTATTGCCCTTGGCTCTGTAGCTCTGTTCTTTACTTGTTTTAGGGAACAGAATGCACTCCTCCAGAGAGGCAGTTGGCAATTTACATCCCGCCCATCAGCATAACAAGGCTCCCTGTTCTCCAGGGCCTGTCTTGCCTTTCTTGTTCTTACACATTTTGTGGATGTCCCTTTTGACCGGTGGGAAGTGATACTTCTTTGTAGTGCAGATGTGCATTGCCCGCTTGCTTGCTTGGCCAAAAAGGGCGTATGCGTTTTCTCCTGAATATATTCAGGAGAAAACGCATACGCCCTTTTTGGCCAAGTGCATCATTGTCGAAGTTGTGCCCCTCTTCCTGTGCTTTAAAGGCGATTCCAACGTACCTCTTGAAATCTGTTTCCTGCTATTCTGCCTCGCTTTCAAGTCCGCCTCGTTGCCTTCCCTCAACAGATTTTTGGACGATAGTTGTCCTTCATTACTCGGCCAGTTTGTGAATTGCTGTGCCCCTGAGCTCCATTTTTCAACTCGTTTTTGGTGAGCTGACCGCAAGTCCAAAATTTTGGTTCAGGACCTATACTGGTTCCCGGTGGGTGGCTGAGAATTTGGTTAATTCTTCTTCCTGCCGGGAAATTACAGTGATATGTGCCCGTCCAAATGCCTAACAGCTACTCTCTCATTGGTTCTCCCTCTTCCCTTTCATCCTCTGCCAAATTGGCAACCTGTGCGAACCAAGAGGTTAAAGGGGCTGTCTCTCCAAGTTGGGAGGTTGATAGTAAAGCAGACGGAAAGTCAAACCGGAGCACCAGGAGAGGGACTATTCGTTGAGTTTTAGAAACCTTTCGTATTCACAGTGTGTCCGTTCCCTAGGTTTCCCGCACATGTTATAGCTGTAGTAATATTCCCTTCAACCTGGAGAGTTCGGACCCATGGAATGGGTGCCATGCATTATTGCTTTAAAGGGTCTGCATTTGCTCACCCAATCTCACCAATCGTCTCAGTCCCAAGTGTCCCTCCTTATGCCACATCCAGCTGTCGTTGTAGATAGGGTCATTCCAGCTTTCATCAGAGACCCTGAAGGAATTGTAAAGAATTTCCCAGTTTTTTTGTTTTGTTTTTGAAATTCCTTTTTATAGTGGGTTTGAGCTGATTCTCGCTGCCATGTTTATGCCAGTCTAGACACACTTGATTCCCTTACGGAGACATATCAATACATAGGTTTTAAGATTCTTACTAGTCAGATATTTTCCTCTGCGGGAAATATGGGGTTTTGAGTCCCTTTCACTGAGGACGGTGTAGGTCTTGTCTATTCCATAGTTGGTTTTTGGAACGGTACCTGTGCTTATATCAAACTCTGGTTTTATGCATCACCCCACCTCTCCTTCCCCCTTAAGCAGGTATAAGAGTGTTTTCTAAATGTGAGACACTGTTCTCTTTCCTAACTCAGTTCAAGTGTAGCCATGTTTACAGGATCTTCATAAGTGATATCTTATGATAAGTTTCTTTTTCTGCGTTACTTATTTCACTTAGAATCATCGTACCTGAATCCACCCATTTTGCTGCTACTGGTCTTATGACATTGATTTCATGGCTGAGGGATATTCCATCGTACGTAAGTACCACAATTTTTTGAACCATGTTTATATTTTCTGGGATACTTAAGGTGTATCCAAGTTGAGGTCCTTGTATGCAGTGCAGCCCTAAATTTTGGGGTGGCTCTGTCTTATTGATTTTCAGTTTTCCCAAGGTATATTCCCTAGACTGGTAGTGCCCTTGGCTCTGTAGCTCTGTTCTTTACTTGTTTTAGGGAACAGAATGCACTCCTCCAGAGAGGCAGTTGGCAATTTACATCCCGCCCATCAGCATAACAAGGCTCCCTGTTCTCCAGGGCCTGTCTTGCCTTTCTTGTTCTTACACATTTTGTGGATGTCCCTTTTGACCGGTGGGAAGTGATACTTCTTTGTAGTGCAGATGTGCATTGCCCGCTTGCTTGCTTGGCCAAAAAGGGCGTATGCGTTTTCTCCTGAATATATTCAGGAGAAAACGCATACGCCCTTTTTGGCCAAGTGCATCATTGTCGAAGTTGTGCCCCTCTTCCTGTGCTTTAAAGGCGATTCCAACGTACCTCTTGAAATCTGTTTCCTGCTATTCTGCCTCGCTTTCAAGTCCGCCTCGTTGCCTTCCCTCAACAGATTTTTGGACGATAGTTGTCCTTTATTACTCGGCCAGTTTGTGAATTGCTGTGCCCCTGAGCTCCATTTTTCAACTCGTTTTTGGTGAGCTGACCGCAAGTCCAAAATTTTGGTTCAGGACCTATACTGGTTCCCAGTGGGTGGCTGAGAATTTGGTTAATTCTTCTTCCTGCCGGGAAATTACAGTGATATGTGCCCGTCCAAATGCCTAACAGCTACTCTCTCATTGGTTCTCCCTCTTCCCTTTCATCCTCTGCCAAATTGGCAACCTGTGCGAACCAAGAGGTTAAAGGGGCTGTCTCTCCAAGTTGGGAGGTTGATAGTAAAGCAGACGGAAAGTTAAACCGGAGCACCAGGAGAGGGACTATTCGTTGAGTTTTAGAAACCTTTCGTATTCACAGTGTGTCCGTTCTCTAGGTTTCCCGCACATGTTATAGCTGTAGTAATATTCCCTTCAACCTGGAGAGTTCGGACCCATGGAATGGGTGCCATGCATTATTGCTTTAAAGGGTCTGCATTTGCTCACCCAATCTCACCAATCGTCTCAGTCCCAAGTGTCCCTCCTTATGCCACATCCAGCTGTCGTTGTAGATAGGGTCATTCCAGCTTTCATCAGAGACCCTGAAGGAATTGTAAAGAATTTCCCAGTTTTTTTGTTTTGTTTTTGAAATTCCTTTTTATAGTGGGTTTGAGCTGATTCTCGCTGCCATGTTTATGCCAGTCTAGACACACTTGATTCCCTTACGGAGACATATCAATACATAGGTTTTAAGATTCTTACTAGTCAGATACTTTCCTCTGCGGGAAATATGGGGTTTTGAGTCCCTTTCACTGAGGACGGTGTAGGTCTTGACTATTCCATAGTTGGTTTTTGGAACGGTACCTGTGCTTATATCAAACTCTGGTTTTATGCATCACCCCACCTCTCCTTCCCCCTTAAGCAGGTATAAGAGTGTTTTCTAAATGTGAGACACTGTTCTCTTTCCTAACTCAGTTCAAGTGTAGCCATGTTTACAGGATCTTCATAAGTGATATCTTATGATAAGTTTCTTTTTCTCTGTGACTTATTTCACTTAGAATCATCGTACCTGAATCCACCCATTTTGCTGCTACTGGTCTTATGACATTGATTTCATGGCTGAGGGATATTCCATCGTACGTAAGTACCACAATTTTTTGAACCATGTTTATATTTTCTGGGATACTTAAGGTGTATCCAAGTTGAGGTCCTTGTATGCAGTGCAGCCCTAAATTTTGGGGTGGCTCTGTCTTATTGATTTTCAGTTTTCCCAAGGTATATTCCCTAGACTGGTAGTGCCCTTGGCTCTGTAGCTCTGTTCTTTACTTGTTTTAGGGAACAGAATGCACTCCTCCAGAGAGGCAGTTGGCAATTTACATCCCGCCCATCAGCATAACAAGGCTCCCTGTTCTCCAGGGCCTGTCTTGCCTTTCTTGTTCTTACACATTTTGTGGATGTCCCTTTTGACCGGTGGGAAGTGATACTTCTTTGTAGTGCAGATGTGCATTGCCCGCTTGCTTGCTTGGCCAAAAAGGGTGTATGCGTTTTCTCCTGAATACATTCAGGAGAAAACACATACGCCCTTTTTGGCCAAGTGCATCATTGTCGAAGTTGTGCCCCTCTTCCTGTGCTTTAAAGGCGAATCCAACGTACCTCTTGAAATCTGATTCCTGCTATTCTGCCTCGCTTTCAAGTCCGCCTCATTGCCTTCCTTCAACAGATTTTTGGACGATAGTTGTCCTTCATTACTCGGCCAGTTTGTGAATTGCTGTGCCCCTGAGCTCCATTTTTCAACTCGTTTTTGGTGAGCTGACCGCAAGTCCAAAATTTTGGTTCAGGACCTATACTGGTTCCCGGTGGGTGGCTGAGAATTTGGTTAATTCTTCTTCCTGCCGGGAAATTACAGTGATATGTGCCCGTCCAAATGCCTAACAGCTACTCTCTCATTGGTTCTCCCTCTTCCCTTTCATCCTCTGCCAAATTGGCAACCTGTGCGAACCAAGAGGTTAAAGGGGCTGTCTCTCCAAGTTGGGAGGTTGATAGTAAAGCAGACGGAAAGTCAAACCGGAGCACCAGGAGAGGGACTATTCGTTGAGTTTTAGAAACCTTTCGTATTCACAGTGTGTCCGTTCTCTAGGTTTCCCGCACATGTTATAGCTGTAGTAATATTCCCTTCAACCTGGAGAGTTCGGACCCATGGAATGGGTGCCATGCATTATTGCTTTAAAGGGTCTGCATTTGCTCACCCAATCTCACCAATCGTCTCAGTCCCAAGTGTCCCTCCTTATGCCACATCCAGCTGTCGTTGTAGACAGGGTCATTCCAGCTTTCATCAGAGACCCTGAAGGAATTGTAAAGAATTTCCCAGTTTTTTTGTTTTGTTTTTGAAATTCCTTTTTGTAGTGGGTTTGAGCTGATTCTCGCTGCCATGTTTATGCCACTCTAGACACACTTGATTCCCTTACAGAGACATATCAATACATAGGTTTTAAGATTCTTACTAGTCAGATATTTTCCTCTGCAGGAAATATGGGGTTTTGAGTCCCTTTCACTGAGGACGCTGTAGGTCTTGTCTATTCCATAGTTGGTTTTTGGAACGGTACCTGTGCTTATATCAAACTCTGGTTTTATGCATCACCCCACCTCTCCTACCCCCTTAAGCAGGTATAAGAGTGTTTTCTAAATGTGAGACACTGTTCTCTTTCCTAACTCAGTTCAAGTGTAGCCATGTTTACAGGATCTTCATAAGTGATATCTTATGATAAGTTTCTTTTTCTCTGTGACTTATTTTACTTAGAATCATCGTACCTGAATCCACCCATTTTGCTGCTACTGGTCTTATGACATTGATTTCATGGCTGAGGGATATTCCATCGTACGTAAGTACCACAATTTTTTGAACCATGTTTATATTTTCTGGGATACTTAAGGTGTATCCAAGTTGAGGTCCTTGTATGCAGTGCAGCCCTAAATTTTGGGGTGGCTCTGTCTTATTGATTTTCAGTTTTCCCAAGGTATATTCCCTAGACTGGTAGTGCCCTTGGCTCTGTAGCTCTGTTCTTTACTTGTTTTAGGGAACAGAATGCACTCCTCCAGAGAGGCAGTTGGCAATTTACATCCCGCCCATCAGCATAACAAGGCTCCCTGTTCTCCAGGGCCTGTCTTGCCTTTCTTGTTCTTACACATTTTGTGGATGTCCCTTTTGACCGGTGGGAAGTGATACTTCTTTGTAGTGCAGATGTGCATTGCCCGCTTGCTTGCTTGGCCAAAAAGGGTGTATGCGTTTTCTCCTGAATACATTCAGGAGAAAACGCATACGCCCTTTTTGGCCAAGTGCATCATTGTCGAAGTTGTGCCCCTCTTCCTGTGTTTTAAAGGCGATTCCAACGTACCTCTTGAAATCTGTTTCCTGCTATTCTGCCTCGCTTTCAAGTCCACCTCGCTGCCTTCCCTCAACAGATTTTTGGACGATAGTTGTCCTTTATTACTCGGCCAGTTTGTGAATTGCTGTGCCCCTGAGCTCCATTTTTCAACTCGTTTTTGGTGAGCTGACCGCAAGTCCAAAATTTTGGTTCAGGACCTATACTGGTTCCCGGTGGGTGGCTGAGAATTTGGTTAATTCTTCTTCCTGCCGGGAAATTACAGTGATATGTGCCCGTCCAAATGCCTAACAGCTACTCTCTCATTGGTTCTCCCTCTTCCCTTTCATCCTCTGCCAAATTGGCAACCTGTGCGAACCAAGAGGTTAAAGGGGCTGTCTCTCCAAGTTGGGAGGTTGATAGTAAAGCAGACGGAAAGTCAAACCAGAGCACCAGGAGAGGGACTATTCGTTGAGTTTTAGAAACCTTTCGTATTCACAGTGTGTCCATTCTCTAGGTTTCCCGCACATGTTATAGCTGTAGTAATATTCCCTTCAACCTGGAGAGTTCGGACCCATGGAATGGGTGCCATGCATTATTGCTTTAAAGGGTCTGCATTTGCTCACCCAATCTCACCAATCGTCTCAGTCCCAAGTGTCCCTCCTTATGCCACATCCAGCTGTCATTGTAGATAGGGTCATTCCAGCTTTCATCAGAGACCCTGAAGGAATTGTAAAGAATTTCCCAGTTTTTTTGTTTTGTTTTTGAAATTCCTTTTTATAGTGGGTTTGAGCTGATTCTCGCTGCCATGTTTATGCCAGTCTAGACACACTTGATTCCCTTACGGAGACATATCAATACATAGGTTTTAAGATTCTTACTAGTCAGATATTTTCCTCTGCGGGAAATATGGGGTTTTGAGTCCCTTTCACTGAGGAAGGTGTAGGTCTTGTCTATTCCATAGTTGGTTTTTGGAACGGTACCTGTGCTTATATCAAACTCTGGTTTTATGCATCACCCCACCTCTCCTTCCCCCTTAAGCAGGTATAAGAGTGTTTTCTAAATGTGAGACACTGTTCTGTTTCCTAACTCAGTTCAAGTGTAGCCATGTTTACAGGATCTTCATAAGTGATATCTTATGATAAGTTTCTTTTTCTGTGTGACTTATTTCACTTAGAATCATCGTACCTGAATCCACCCATTTTGCTGCTACTGGTCTTATGACATTGATTTCATGGCTGAGGGATATTCCGTCGTACGTAAGTACCACAATTTTTTGAACCATGTTTATATTTTCTGGGATACTTAAGGTGTATCCAAGTTGAGGTCCTTGTATGCAGTGCAGCCCTAAATTTTGGGGTGGCTCTGTCTTATTGATTTTCAGTTTTCCCAAGGTATATTCCCTAGACTGGTATTGCCCTTGGCTCTGTAGCTCTGTTCTTTACTTGTTTTAGGGAACAGAATGCACTCCTCCAGAGAGGCAGTTGGCAATTTACATCCCGCCCATCAGCATAACAAGGCTCCCTGTTCTCCAGGGCCTGTCTTGCCTTTCTTGTTCTTACACATTTTGTGGATGTCCCTTTTGACCGGTGGGAAGTGATACTTCTTTGTAGTGCAGATTTGCATTGCCCGCTTGCTTGCTTGGCCAAAAAGGGCGTATGCGTTTTCTCCTGACTACATTCAGGAGAAAACGCATACGCCCTTTTTGGCCAAGTGCATCATTGTCGAAGTTGTGCCCCTCTTCCTGTGCTTTAAAGGTGATTCCAACGTACCTCTTGAAATCTGTTTCCTGCTATTCTGCCTCGCTTTCAAGTCCGCCTCGTTGCCTTCCCTCAACAGATTTTTGGACGATAGTTGTCCTTTATTACTCGGCCAGTTTGTGAATTGCTGTGCCCCTGAGCTCCATTTTTCAACTCGTTTTTGGTGAGCTGACCGCAAGTCCAAAATTTTGGTTCAGGACCTATACTGGTTCCCGGTGGGTGGCTGAGAATTTGGTTAATTCTTCTTCCTGCCGGGAAATTACAGTGATATGTGCCCGTCCAAATGCCTAACAGCTACTCTCTCATTGGTTCTCCCTCTTCCCTTTCATCCTCTGCCAAATTGGCAACCTGTGCGAACCAAGAGGTTAAAGGGGCTGTCTCTCCAAGTTGGGAGGTTGATAGTAAAGCAGACGGAAAGTCAAACCGGAGCACCAGGAGAGGGACTATTCGTTGAGTTTTAGAAACCTTTCGTATTCACAGTGTGTCCATTCTCTAGGTTTCCCGCACATGTTATAGCTGTAGTAATATTCCCTTCAACCTGGAGAGTTCGGACCCATGGAATGGGTGCCATGCATTATTGCTTTAAAGGGTCTGCATTTGCTCACCCAATCTCACCAATCGTCTCAGTCCCAAGTGTCCCTCCTTATGCCACATCCAGCTGTCATTGTAGATAGGGTCATTCCAGCTTTCATCAGAGACCCTGAAGGAATTGTAAAGAATTTCCCAGTTTTTTTGTTTTGTTTTTGAAATTCCTTTTTATAGTGGGTTTGAGCTGATTCTCGCTGCCATGTTTATGCCAGTCTAGACACACTTGATTCCCTTACGGAGACATATCAATACATAGGTTTTAAGATTCTTACTAGTCAGATATTTTCCTCTGCGGGAAATATGGGGTTTTGAGTCCCTTTCACTGAGGAAGGTGTAGGTCTTGTCTATTCCATAGTTGGTTTTTGGAACGGTACCTGTGCTTATATCAAACTCTGGTTTTATGCATCACCCCACCTCTCCTTCCCCCTTAAGCAGGTATAAGAGTGTTTTCTAAATGTGAGACACTGTTCTGTTTCCTAACTCAGTTCAAGTGTAGCCATGTTTACAGGATCTTCATAAGTGATATCTTATGATAAGTTTCTTTTTCTGTGTGACTTATTTCACTTAGAATCATCGTACCTGAATCCACCCATTTTGCTGCTACTGGTCTTATGACATTGATTTCATGGCTGAGGGATATTCCGTCGTACGTAAGTACCACAATTTTTTGAACCATGTTTATATTTTCTGGGATACTTAAGGTGTATCCAAGTTGAGGTCCTTGTATGCAGTGCAGCCCTAAATTTTGGGGTGGCTCTGTCTTATTGATTTTCAGTTTTCCCAAGGTATATTCCCTAGACTGGTAGTGCCCTTGGCTCTGTAGCTCTGTTCTTTACTTGTTTTAGGGAACAGAATGCACTCCTCCAGAGAGGCAGTTGGCAATTTACATCCCGCCCATCAGCATAACAAGGCTCCCTGTTCTCCAGGGCCTGTCTTGCCTTTCTTGTTCTTACACATTTTGTGGATGTCCCTTTTGACCGGTGGGAAGTGATACTTCTTTGTAGTGCAGATTTGCATTGCCCGCTTGCTTGCTTGGCCAAAAAGGGCGTATGCGTTTTCTCCTGACTACATTCAGGAGAAAACGCATACGCCCTTTTTGGCCAAGTGCATCATTGTCGAAGTTGTGCCCCTCTTCCTGTGCTTTAAAGGTGATTCCAACGTACCTCTTGAAATCTGTTTCCTGCTATTCTGCCTCGCTTTCAAGTCCGCCTCGTTGCCTTCCCTCAACAGATTTTTGGACGATAGTTGTCCTTTATTACTCGGCCAGTTTGTGAATTGCTGTGCCCCTGAGCTCCATTTTTCAACTCGTTTTTGGTGAGCTGACCGCAAGTCCAAAATTTTGGTTCAGGACCTATACTGGTTCCCGGTGGGTGGCTGAGAATTTGGTTAATTCTTCTTCCTGCCGGGAAATTACAGTGATATGTGCCCGTCCAAATGCCTAACAGCTACTCTCTCATTGGTTCTCCCTCTTCCCTTTCATCCTCTGCCAAATTGGCAACCTGTGCGAACCAAGAGGTTAAAGGGGCTGTCTCTCCAAGTTGGGAGGTTGATAGTAAAGCAGACGGAAAGTCAAACCGGAGCACCAGGAGAGGGACTATTCGTTGAGTTTTAGAAACCTTTCGTATTCACAGTGTGTCCATTCTCTAGGTTTCCCGCACATGTTATAGCTGTAGTAATATTCCCTTCAACCTGGAGAGTTCGGACCCATGGAATGGGTGCCATGCATTATTGCTTTAAAGGGTCTGCATTTGCTCACCCAATCTCACCAATCGTCTCAGTCCCAAGTGTCCCTCCTTATGCCACATCCAGCTGTCATTGTAGATAGGGTCATTCCAGCTTTCATCAGAGACCCTGAAGGAATTGTAAAGAATTTCCCAGTTTTTTTGTTTTGTTTTTGAAATTCCTTTTTATAGTGGGTTTGAGCTGATTCTCGCTGCCATGTTTATGCCAGTCTAGACACACTTGATTCCCTTACGGAGACATATCAATACATAGGTTTTAAGATTCTTACTAGTCAGATATTTTCTTCTGCGGGAAATATGGGGTTTTGAGTCCCTTTCACTGAGGACGGTGTAGGTCTTGTCTATTCCATAGTTGGTTTTTGGAACGGTACCTGTGCTTATATCAAACTCTGGTTTTATGCATCACCCCACCTCTCCTTCCCCCTTAAGCAGGTATAAGAGTGTTTTCTAAATGTGAGACACTGTTCTCTTTCCTAACTCAGTTCAAGTGTAGCCATGTTTACAGGATCTTCATAAGTGATATCTTATGATAAGTTTCTTTTTCTCTGTGACTTATTTCACTTAGAATCATCGTACCTGAATCCACCCATTTTGCTGCTACTGGTCTTATGACATTGATTTCATGGCTGAGGGATATTCCGTCGTACGTAAGTACCACAATTTTTTGAACCATGTTTATATTTTCTGGGATACTTAAGGTGTATCCAAGTTGAGGTCCTTGTATGCAGTGCAGCCCTAAATTTTGGGGTGGCTCTGTCTTATTGATTTTCAGTTTTCCCAAGGTATATTCCCTAGACTGGTAGTGCCCTTGGCTCTGTAGCTCTGTTCTTTACTTGTTTTAGGGAACAGAATGCACTCCTCCAGAGAGGCAGTTGGCAATTTACATCCCGCCCATCAGCATAACAAGGCTCCCTGTTCTCCAGGGCCTGTCTTGCCTTTCTTGTTCTTACACATTTTGTGGATGTCCCTTTTGACCGGTGGGAAGTGATACTTCTTTGTAGTGCAGATTTGCATTGCCCGCTTGCTTGCTTGGCCAAAAAGGGCGTATGCGTTTTCTCCTGACTACATTCAGGAGAAAACGCATACGCCCTTTTTGGCCAAGTGCATCATTGTCGAAGTTGTGCCCCTCTTCCTGTGCTTTAAAGGTGATTCCAACGTACCTCTTGAAATCTGTTTCCTGCTATTCTGCCTCGCTTTCAAGTCCGCCTCGTTGCCTTCCCTCAACAGATTTTTGGACGATAGTTGTCCTTCATTACTCGGCCAGTTTGTGAATTGCTGTGCCCCTGAGCTCCATTTTTCAACTCGTTTTTGGTGAGCTGACCGCAAGTCCAAAATTTTGGTTCAGGACCTATACTGGTTCCCGGTGGGTGGCTGAGAATTTGGTTAATTCTTCTTCCTGCCGGGAAATTACAGTGATATGTGCCCGTCCAAATGCCTAACAGCTACTCTCTCATTGGTTCTCCCTCTTCCCTTTCATCCTCTGCCAAATTGGCAACCTGTGCGAACCAAGAGGTTAAAGGGGCTGTCTCTCCAAGTTGGGAGGTTGATAGTAAAGCAGACGGAAAGTCAAACTGGAGCACCAGGAGAGGGACTATTCGTTGAGTTTTAGAAACCTTTCGTATTCACAGTGTGTCCGTTCTCTAGGTTTCCCGCACATGTTATAGCTGTAGTAATATTCCCTTCAACCTGGAGAGTTCGGACCCATGGAATGGGTGCCATGCATTATTGCTTTAAAGGGTCTGCATTTGCTCACCCAATCTCACCAATCGTCTCAGTCCCAAGTGTCCCTCCTTATGCCACATCCAGCTGTCATTGTAGATAGGGTCATTCCAGCTTTCATCAGAGACCCTGAAGGAATTGTAAAGAATTTCCCAGTTTTTTTGTTTTGTTTTTGAAATTCCTTTTTATAGTGGGTTTGAGCTGATTCTCGCTGCCATGTTTATGCCAGTCTAGACACACTTGATTCCCTTACGGAGACATATCAATACATAGGTTTTAAGATTCTTACTAGTCAGATATTTTCTTCTGCGGGAAATATGGGGTTTTGAGTCCCTTTCACTGAGGACGGTGTAGGTCTTGTCTATTCCATAGTTGGTTTTTGGAACGGTACCTGTGCTTATATCAAACTCTGGTTTTATGCATCACCCCACCTCTCCTTCCCCCTTAAGCAGGTATAAGAGTGTTTTCTAAATGTGAGACACTGTTCTCTTTCCTAACTCAGTTCAAGTGTAGCCATGTTTACAGGATCTTCATAAGTGATATCTTATGATAAGTTTCTTTTTCTCTGTGACTTATTTCACTTAGAATCATCGTACCTGAATCCACCCATTTTGCTGCTACTGGTCTTATGACATTGATTTCATGGCTGAGGGATATTCCATCGTACGTAAGTACCACAATTTTTTGAACCATGTTTATATTTTCTGGGATACTTAAGGTGTATCCAAGTTGAGGTCCTTGTATGCAGTGCAGCCCTAAATTTTGGGGTGGCTCTGTCTTATTGATTTTCAGTTTTCCCAAGGTATATTCCCTAGACTGGTAGTGCCCTTGGCTCTGTAGCTCTGTTCTTTACTTGTTTTAGGGAACAGAATGCACTCCTCCAGAGAGGCAGTTGGCAATTTACATCCCGCCCATCAGCATAACAAGGCTCCCTGTTCTCCAGGGCCTGTCTTGCCTTTCTTGTTCTTACACATTTTGTGGATGTCCCTTTTGACCGGTGGGAAGTGATACTTCTTTGTAGTGCAGATGTGCATTGCCCGCTTGCTTGCTTGGCCAAAAAGGGCGTATGCGTTTTCTCCTGAATATATTCAGGAGAAAACGCATACGCCCTTTTTGGCCAAGTGCATCATTGTCGAAGTTGTGCCCCTCTTCTTGTGCTTTAAAGGCGATTCCAACGTACCTCTTGAAATCTGTTTCCTGCTATTCTGCCTCGCTTTCAAGTCCGCCTCGTTGCCTTCCCTCAACAGATTTTTGGACGATAGTTGTCCTTCATTACTCGGCCAGTTTGTGAATTGCTGTGCCCCTGAGCTCCATTTTTCAACTCGTTTTTGGTGAGCTGACCGCAAGTCCAAAATTTTGGTTCAGGACCTATACTGGTTCCCGGTGGGTGGCTGAGAATTTGGTTAATTCTTCTTCCTGCCGGGAAATTACAGTGATATGTGCCCGTCCAAATGCCTAACAGCTACTCTCTCATTGGTTCTCCCTCTTCCCTTTCATCCTCTGCCAAATTGGCAACCTGTGCGAACCAAGAGGTTAAAGGGGCTGTCTCTCCAAGTTGGGAGGTTGATAGTAAAGCAGACGGAAAGTCAAACCGGAGCACCAGGAGAGGGACTATTCGTTGAGTTTTAGAAACCTTTCGTATTCACAGTGTGTCCGTTCTCTAGGTTTCCCGCACATGTTATAGCTGTAGTAATATTCCCTTCAACCTGGAGAGTTCGGACCCATGGAATGGGTGCCATGCATTATTGCTTTAAAGGGTCTGCATTTGCTCACCCAATCTCACCAATCGTCTCAGTCCCAAGTGTCCCTCCTTATGCCACATCCAGCTATCGTTGTAGATAGGGTCATTCCAGCTTTCATCAGAGACCCTGAAGGAATTGTAAAGAATTTCCCAGTTTTTTTGTTTTGTTTTTGAAATTCCTTTTTATAGTGGGTTTGAGCTGATTCTCGCTGCCATGTTTATGCCAGTCTAGACACACTTGATTCCCTTACGGAGACATATCAATACATAGGTTTTAAGATTCTTACTAGTCAGATATTTTCCTCTGCGGGAAATATGGGGTTTTGAGTCCCTTTCACTGAGGACGCTGTAGGTCTTGTCTATTCCATAGTTGGTTTTTGGAACGGTACCTGTGCTTATATCAAACTCTGGTTTTATGCATCACCCCACCTCTCCTACCCCCTTAAGCAGGTATAAGAGTGTTTTCTAAATGTGAGACACTGTTCTCTTTCCTAACTCAGTTCAAGTGTAGCCATGTTTACAGGATCTTCATAAGTGATATCTTATGATAAGTTTCTTTTTCTCTGTGACTTATTTCACTTAGAATCATCGTACCTGAATCCACCCATTTTGCTGCTACTGGTCTTATGACATTGATTTCATGGCTGAGGGATATTCCATCGTACGTAAGTACCACAATTTTTTGAACCATGTTTATATTTTCTGGGATACTTAAGGTGTATCCAAGTTGAGGTCCTTGTATGCAGTGCAGCCCTAAATTTTGGGGTGGCTCTGTCTTATTGATTTTCAGTTTTCCCAAGGTATATTCCCTAGACTGGTAGTGCCCTTGGCTCTGTAGCTCTGTTCTTTACTTGTTTTAGGGAACAGAATGCACTCCTCCAGAGAGGCAGTTGGCAATTTACATCCCGCCCATCAGCATAACAAGGCTCCCTGTTCTCCAGGGCCTGTCTTGCCTTTCTTGTTCTTACACATTTTGTGGATGTCCCTTTTGACCGGTGGGAAGTGATACTTCTTTGTAGTGCAGATGTGCATTGCCCGCTTGCTTGCTTGGCCAAAAAGGGTGTATGCGTTTTCTCCTGAATACATTCAGGAGAAAACACATACGCCCTTTTTGGCCAAGTGCATCATTGTCGAAGTTGTGCCCCTCTTCCTGTGCTTTAAAGGCGAATCCAACGTACCTCTTGAAATCTGATTCCTGCTATTCTGCCTCGCTTTCAAGTCCGCCTCATTGCCTTCCTTCAACAGATTTTTGGACGATAGTTGTCCTTCATTACTCGGCCAGTTTGTGAATTGCTGTGCCCCTGAGCTCCATTTTTCAACTCGTTTTTGGTGAGCTGACCGCAAGTCCAAAATTTTGGTTCAGGACCTATACTGGTTCCCAGTGGGTGGCTGAGAATTTGGTTAATTCTCCTTCCTGCCGGGAAATTACAGTGATATGTGCCCGTCCAAATGCCTAACAGCTACTCTCTCATTGGTTCTCCCTCTTCCCTTTCATCCTCTGCCAAATTGGCAACCTGTGCGAACCAAGAGGTTAAAGGGGCTGTCTCTCCAAGTTGGGAGGTTGATAGTAAAGCAGACGGAAAGTCAAACCGGAGCACCAGGAGAGGGACTATTCGTTGAGTTTTAGAAACCTTTCACATTCACAGTGTGTCCGTTCTCTAGGTTTCCCGCACATGTTATAGCTGTAGTAATATTCCCTTCAACCTGGAGAGTTCGGACCCATGGAATGGGTGCCATGCATTATTGCTTTAAAGGGTCTGCATTTGCTCACCCAATCTCACCAATCGTCTCAGTCCCAAGTGTCCCTCCTTATGCCACATCCAGCTGTCGTTGTAGACAGGGTCATTCCAGCTTTCATCAGAGACCCTGAAGGAATTGTAAAGAATTTCCCAGTTTTTTTGTTTTGTTTCTGAAATTCCTTTTTATAGTGGGTTTGAGCTGATTCTCGCTGCCATGTTTATGCCACTCTAGACACACTTGATTCCCTTACAGAGACATATCAATACATAGGTTTTAAGATTCTTACTAGTCAGATATTTTCCTCTGCAGGAAATATGGGGTTTTGAGTCCCTTTCACTGAGGAAGGTGTAGGTCTTGTCTATTCCATAGTTGGTTTTTGGAACGGTACCTGTGCTTATATCAAACTCTGGTTTTATGCATCACCCCACCTCTCCTTCCCCCTTAAGCAGGTATAAGAGTGTTTTCTAAATGTGAGACACTGTTCTGTTTCCTAACTCAGTTCAAGTGTAGCCATGTTTACAGGATCTTCATAAGTGATATCTTATGATAAGTTTCTTTTTCTGTGTGACTTATTTCACTTAGAATCATCGTACCTGAATCCACCCATTTTGCTGCTACTGGTCTTATGACATTGATTTCATGGCTGAGGGATATTCCGTCGTACGTAAGTACCACAATTTTTTGAACCATGTTTATATTTTCTGGGATACTTAAGGTGTATCCAAGTTGAGGTCCTTGTATGCAGTGCAGCCCTAAATTTTGGGGTGGCTCTGTCTTATTGATTTTCAGTTTTCCCAAGGTATATTCCCTAGACTGGTAGTGCCCTTGGCTCTGTAGCTCTGTTCTTTACTTGTTTTAGGGAACAGAATGCACTCCTCCAGAGAGGCAGTTGGCAATTTACATCCCGCCCATCAGCATAACAAGGCTCCCTGTTCTCCAGGGCCTGTCTTGCCTTTCTTGTTCTTACACATTTTGTGGATGTCCCTTTTGACCGGTGGGAAGTGATACTTCTTTGTAGTGCAGATGTGCATTGCCCGCTTGCTTGCTTGGCCAAAAAGGGCGTATGCGTTTTCTCCTGAATATATTCAGGAGAAAACGCATACGCCCTTTTTGGCCAAGTGCATCATTGTCGAAGTTGTGCCCCTCTTCCTGTGCTTTAAAGGCGATTCCAACGTACCTCTTGAAATCTGTTTCCTGCTATTCTGCCTCGCTTTCAAGTCCGCCTCGTTGCCTTCCCTCAACAGATTTTTGGACGATAGTTGTCCTTCATTACTCGGCCAGTTTGTGAATTGCTGTGCCCCTGAGCTCCATTTTTCAACTCGTTTTTGGTGAGCTGACCGCAAGTCCAAAATTTTGGTTCAGGACCTATACTGGTTCCCGGTGGGTGGCTGAGAATTTGGTTAATTCTTCTTCCTGCCGGGAAATTACAGTGATATGTGCCCGTCCAAATGCCTAACAGCTACTCTCTCATTGGTTCTCCCTCTTCCCTTTCATCCTCTGCCAAATTGGCAACCTGTGCGAACCAAGAGGTTAAAGGGGCTGTCTCTCCAAGTTGGGAGGTTGATAGTAAAGCAGACGGAAAGTCAAACCGGAGCACCAGGAGAGGGACTATTCGTTGAGTTTTAGAAACCTTTCGTATTCACAGTGTGTCCGTTCCCTAGGTTTCCCGCACATGTTATAGCTGTAGTAATATTCCCTTCAACCTGGAGAGTTCGGACCCATGGAATGGGTGCCATGCATTATTGCTTTAAAGGGTCTGCATTTGCTCACCCAATCTCACCAATCGTCTCAGTCCCAAGTGTCCCTCCTTATGCCACATCCAGCTGTCGTTGTAGATAGGGTCATTCCAGCTTTCATCAGAGACCCTGAAGGAATTGTAAAGAATTTCCCAGTTTTTTTGTTTTGTTTTTGAAATTCCTTTTTATAGTGGGTTTGAGCTGATTCTCGCTGACATGTTTATGCCAGTCTAGACACACGTGATTCCCTTACGGAGACATATCAATACATAGGTTTTAAGATTCTTACTAGTCAGATATTTTCCTCTGCGGGAAATATGGGGTTTTGAGTCCCTTTCACTGAGGAAGGTGTAGGTCTTGTCTATTCCATAGTTGGTTTTTGGAACGGTACCTGTGCTTATATCAAACTCTGGTTTTTTGCATCACCCCACCTCTCCTTGCCCCTTAAGCAGGTATAAGAGTGTTTTCTAAATGTGAGACACTCTTCTCTTTCCTAACTCAGTTCAAGTGTAGCCATGTTTACAGGATCTTCATAAGTGATATCTTATGATAAGTTTCTTTTTCTCTGTGACTTATTTCACTTAGAATCATCGTACCTGAATCCACCCATTTTGCTGCTACTGGTCTTATGACATTGATTTCATGGCTGAGGGATATTCCATCGTACGTAAGTACCACAATTTTTTGAACCATGTTTATATTTTCTGGGATACTTAAGGTGTATCCAAGTTGAGGTCCTTGTATGCAGTGCAGCCCTAAATTTTGGGGTGGCTCTGTCTTATTGATTTTCAGTTTTCCCAAGGTATATTCCCTAGACTGGTAGTGCCCTTGGCTCTGTAGCTCTGTTCTTTACTTGTTTTAGGGAACAGAGTGCTCTCCTCCAGAGAGGCAGTTGGCAATTTACATCCCGCCCATCAGCATAACAAGGCTCCCTGTTCTCCAGGGCCTGTCTTGCCTTTCTTGTTCTTACACATTTTGTGGATGTCCCTTTTGACCGGTGGGAAGTGATACTTCTTTGTAGTGCAGATTTGCATTGCCCGCTTGCTTGCTTGGCCAAAAAGGGCGTATGCGTTTTCTCCTGAATATATTCAGGAGAAAACGCATACGCCCTTTTTGGCCAAGTGCATCATTGTCGAAGTTGTGCCCCTCTTCCTGTGCTTTAAAGGCGATTCCAACGTACCTCTTGAAATCTGTTTCCTGCTATTCTGCCTCGCTTTCAAGTCCGCCTCGTTGCCTTCCCTCAACAGATTTTTGGACGATAGTTGTCCTTTATTACTCGGCCAGTTTGTGAATTGCTGTGCCCCTGAGCTCCATTTTTCAACTCGTTTTTGGTGAGCTGACCGCAAGTCCAAAATTTTGGTTCAGGACCTATACTGGTTCCCGGTGGGTGGCTGAGAATTTGGTTAATTCTTCTTCCTGCCGGGAAATTACAGTGATATGTGCCCGTCCAAATTCCTAACTGCTACTCTCTCATTGGTTCTCCCTCTTCCCTTTCATCCTCTGCCAAATTGGCAACCTGTGCGAACCAAGAGGTTAAAGGGGCTGTCTCTCCAAGTTGGGAAGTTGATAGTAAAGCAGACGGAAAGTCAAACCGGAGCACCAGGAGAGGGACTATTCGTTGAGTTTTAGAAACCTTCCGTATTCACAGTGTGTCCGTTCTCTAGGTCTCCCGCACATGTTATAGCTGTAGTAATATTCCCTTCAACCTGGAGAGTACGGACCCATGAAATGGGTGCCATGCATTATTGCTTTAAAGGGTCTGCATTTGCTCACCCAATCTCACCAATCGTCTCAGTCCCAAGTGTCCAGCCTTATGCCACATCCAGCTCTCATTGTAGATAGGGTCATTCCAGCTTTCATCAGAGACCCTGAAGGAATTGTAAAGAATTTCCCAGTTTTTTTGTTTTGTTTTTGAAATTCCTTTTTATAGTGGGTTTGATCTGATTCTCGCTGCCATGTTTATGCCAGTCTAGACACACTTGATTCCCTTACGGAGACATATCAATACATAGGTTTTAAGATTCTTACTAGTCAGATATTTTCCTCTGCGGGAAATATGGGGTTTTGAGTCCCTTTCACTGAGGACGGTGTAGGTCTTCTCTATTCCATAGTTGGTTTTTGGAACGGTACCTGTGCTTATATCAAACTCTGGTTTTATGCATCACCCCACCTCTCCTTCCCCCTTAAGCAGGTATAAGAGTGTTTTCTAAATGTGAGACACTGTTCTCTTTCCTAACTCAGTTCAAGTGTAGCCATGTTTACAGGATCTTCATAAGTGATATCTTATGATAAGTTTCTTTTTCTGCGTTACTTATTTCACTTAGAATCATCGTACCTGAATCCACCCATTTTGCTGCTACTGGTCTTATGACATTGATTTCATGGCTGAGGGATATTCCATCGTACGTAAGTACCACAATTTTTTGAACCATGTTTATATTTTCTGGGATACTTAAGGTGTATCCAAGTTGAGGTCCTTGTATGCAGTGCAGCCCTAAATTTTGGGGTGGCTCTGTCTTATTGATTTTCAGTTTTCCCAAGGTATATTCCCTAGACTGGTAGTGCCCTTGGCTCTGTAGCTCTGTTCTTTACTTGTTTTAGGGAACAGAATGCACTCCTCCAGAGAGGCAGTTGGCAATTTACATCCCGCCCATCAGCATAACAAGGCTCCCTGTTCTCCAGGGCCTGTCTTGCCTTTCTTGTTCTTACACATTTTGTGGATGTCCCTTTTGACCGGTGGGAAGTGATACTTCTTTGTAGTGCAGATGTGCATTGCCCGCTTGCTTGCTTGGCCAAAAAGGGCGTATGCGTTTTCTCCTGAATGTATTCAGGAGAAAACGCATACGCCCTTTTTGGCCAAGTGCATCATTGTCGAAGTTGTGCCCCTCTTCCTGTGCTTTAAAGGCGATTCCAACGTACCTCTTGAAATCTGTTTCCTGCTATTCTGCCTCGCTTTCAAGTCCGCCTCGTTGCCTTCCCTCAACAGATTTTTGGACGATAGTTGTCCTTTATTACTCGGCCAGTTTGTGAATTGCTGTGCCCCTGAGCTCCATTTTTCAACTCGTTTTTGGTGAGCTGACCGCAAGTCCAAAATTTTGGTTCAGGACCTATACTGGTTCCCAGTGGGTGGCTGAGAATTTGGTTAATTCTTCTTCCTGCCGGGAAATTACAGTGATATGTGCCCGTCCAAATGCCTAACAGCTACTCTCTCATTGGTTCTCCCTCTTCCCTTTCATCCTCTGCCAAATTGGCAACCTGTGCGAACCAAGAGGTTAAAGGGGCTGTCTCTCCAAGTTGGGAGGTTGATAGTAAAGCAGACGGAAAGTTAAACCGGAGCACCAGGAGAGGGACTATTCGTTGAGTTTTAGAAACCTTTCGTATTCACAGTGTGTCCGTTCTCTAGGTTTCCCGCACATGTTATAGCTGTAGTAATATTCCCTTCAACCTGGAGAGTTCGGACCCATGGAATTGGTGCCATGCATTATTGCTTTAAAGGGTCTGCATTTGCTCACACAATCTCACCAATCGTCTCAGTCCCAAGTGTCCCTCCTTATGCCACATCCAGCTGTCGTTGTAGATAGGGTCATTCCAGCTTTCATCAGAGACCCTGAAGGAATTGTAAAGAATTTCCCAGTTTTATTGTTTTGTTTTTGAAATTCCTTTTTATAGTGGGTTTGAGCTGATTCTCGCTGCCATGTTTATGCCAGTCTAGACACACTTGATTCCCTTACGGAGACATATCAATACATAGGTTTTAAGATTCTTACTAGTCAGATACTTTCCTCTGCGGGAAATATGGGGTTTTGAGTCCCTTTCACTGAGTACGGTGTAGGTCTTGACTATTCCATAGTTGGTTTTTGGAACGGTACCTGTGCTTATATCAAACTCTGGTTTTATGCATCACCCCACCTCTCCTTCCCCCTTAAGCAGGTATAAGAGTGTTTTCTAAATGTGAGACACTGTTCTCTTTCCTAACTCAGTTCAAGTGTAGCCATGTTTACAGGATCTTCATAAGTGATATCTTATGATAAGTTTCTTTTTCTGTGTGACTTATTTCACTTAGAATCATCGTACCTGAATCCACCCATTTTGCTGCTACTGGTCTTATGACATTGATTTCATGGCTGAGGGATATTCCGTCGTACGTAAGTACCACAATTTTTTGAACCATGTTTATATTTTCTGGGATACTTAAGGTGTATCCAAGTTGAGGTCCTTGTATGCAGTGCAGCCCTAAATTTTGGGGTGGCTCTGTCTTATTGATTTTCAGTTTTCCCAAGGTATATTCCCTAGACTGGTAGTGCCCTTGGCTCTGTAGCTCTGTTCTTTACTTGTTTTAGGGAACAGAATGCACTCCTCCAGACAGGCAGTTGGCAATTTACATCCCGCCCATCAGCATAACAAGGCTCCCTGTTCTCCAGGGCCTGTCTTGCCTTTCTTGTTCTTACACATTTTGTGGATGTCCCTTTTGACCGGTGGGAAGTGATACTTCTTTGTAGTGCAGATGTGCATTGCCCGCTTGCTTGCTTGGCCAAAAAGGGCGTATGCGTTTTCTCCTGAATATATTCAGGAGAAAACGCATACGCCCTTTTTGGCCAAGTGCATCATTGTCGAAGTTGTGCCCCTCTTCCTGTGCTTTAAAGGCGATTCCAACGTACCTCTTGAAATCTGTTTCCTGCTATTCTGCCTCGCTTTCAAGTCCGCCTCGTTGCCTTCCCTCAACAGATTTTTGGACGATAGTTGTCCTTCATTACTCGGCCAGTTTGTGAATTGCTGTGCCCCTGAGCTCCATTTTTCAACTCGTTTTTGGTGAGCTGACCGCAAGTCCAAAATTTTGGTTCAGGACCTATACTGGTTCCCGGTGGGTGGCTGAGAATTTGGTTAATTCTTCTTCCTGCCGGGAAATTACAGTGATATGTGCCCGTCCAAATGCCTAACAGCTACTCTCTCATTGGTTCTCCCTCTTCCCTTTCATCCTCTGCCAAATTGGCAACCTGTGCGAACCAAGAGGTTAAAGGGGCTGTCTCTCCAAGTTGGGAGGTTGATAGTAAAGCAGACGGAAAGTCAAACCGGAGCACCAGGAGAGGGACTATTCGTTGAGTTTTAGAAACCTTTCGTATTCACAGTGTGTCCGTTCCCTAGGTTTCCCGCACATGTTATAGCTGTAGTAATATTCCCTTCAACCTGGAGAGTTCGGACCCATGGAATGGGTGCCATGCATTATTGCTTTAAAGGGTCTGCATTTGCTCACCCAATCTCACCAATCGTCTCAGTCCCAAGTGTCCCTCCTTATGCCACATCCAGCTGTCGTTGTAGATAGGGTCATTCCAGCTTTCATCAGAGACCCTGAAGGAATTGTAAAGAATTTCCCAGTTTTTTTGTTTTGTTTTTGAAATTCCTTTTTATAGTGGGTTTGAGCTGATTCTCGCTGACATGTTTATGCCAGTCTAGACACACTTGATTCCCTTACGGAGACATATCAATACATAGGTTTTAAGATTCTTACTAGTCAGATATTTTCCTCTGCGGGAAATATGGGGTTTTGAGTCCCTTTCACTGAGGAAGGTGTAGGTCTTGTCTATTCCATAGTTGGTTTTTGGAACGGTACCTGTGCTTATATCAAACTCTGGTTTTTTGCATCACCCCACCTCTCCTTGCCCCTTAAGCAGGTATAAGAGTGTTTTCTAAATGTGAGACACTCTTCTCTTTCCTAACTCAGTTCAAGTGTAGCCATGTTTACAGGATCTTCATAAGTGATATCTTATGATAAGTTTCTTTTTCTGTGTGACTTATTTCACTTAGAATCATCGTACCTGAATCCACCCATTTTGCTGCTACTGGTCTTATGACATTGATTTCATGGCTGAGGGATATTCCGTCGTACGTAAGTACCACAATTTTTTGAACCATGTTTATATTTTCTGGTATACTTAAGGTGTATCCAAGTTGAGGTCCTTGTATGCAGTGCAGCCCTAAATTTTGGGGTGGCTCTGTCTTATTGATTTTCAGTTTTCCCAAGGTATATTCCCTAGACTGGTAGTGCCCTTGGCTCTGTAGCTCTGTTCTTTTCTTGTTTTAGGGAACAGAATGCACTCCTCCAGAGAGGCAGTTGGCAATTTACATCCCGCCCATCAGCATAACAAGGCTCCCTGTTCTCCAGGGCCTGTCTTGCCTTTCTTGTTCTTACACATTTTGTGGATGTCCCTTTTGACCGGTGGGAAGTGATACTTCTTTGTAGTGCAGATGTGCATTGCCCGCTTGCTTGCTTGGCCAAAAAGGGCGTATGCGTTTTCTCCTGAATATATTCAGGAGAAAACGCATACGCCCTTTTTGGCCAAGTGCATCATTGTCGAAGTTGTGCCCCTCTTCCTGTGCTTTAAAGGCGATTCCAACGTACCTCTTGAAATCTGTTTCCTGCTATTCTGCCTCGCTTTCAAGTCCGCCTCGTTGCCTTCCCTCAACAGATTTTTGGACGATAGTTGTCCTTCATTACTCGGCCAGTTTGTGAATTGCTGTGCCCCTGAGCTCCATTTTTCAACTCGTTTTTGGTGAGCTGACCGCAAGTCCAAAATCTTGGTTCAGGACCTATACTGGTTCCCGGTGGGTGGCTGAGAATTTGGTTAATTCTTCTTCCTGCCGGGAAATTACAGTGATATGTGCCCGTCCAAATGCCTAACAGCTACTCTCTCATTGGTTCTCCCTCTTCCCTTTCATCCTCTGCCAAATTGGCAACCTGTGCGAACCAAGAGGTTAAAGGGGCTGTCTCTCCAAGTTGGGAGGTTGATAGTAAAGCAGACGGAAAGTCAAACCGGAGCACCAGGAGAGGGACTATTCGTTGAGTTTTAGAAACCTTTCGTATTCACAGTGTGTCCGTTCTCTAGGTTTCCCGCACATGTTATAGCTGTAGTAATATTCCCTTCAACCTGGAGAGTTCGGACCCATGGAATGGGTGCCATGCATTATTGCTTTAAAGGGTCTGCATTTGCTCACCCAATCTCACCAATCGTCTCAGTCCCAAGTGTCCCTCCTTATGCCACATCCAGCTGTCGTTGTAGATAGGGTCATTCCAGCTTTCATCAGAGACCCTGAAGGAATTGTAAATAATTTCGCAGTTTTTTTGTTTTGTTTTTGAAATTCCTTTTTATAGTGGGTTTGAGCTGATTCTCGCTGCCATGTTTATGCCAGTCTAGACACACTTGATTCCCTTACGGAGACATATCAATACATAGGTTTTAAGATTCTTACTAGTCAGATACTTTCCTCTGCAGGAAATATGGGGTTTTGAGTCCCTTTCACTGAGGACGGTGTAGGTCTTGTCTATTCCATAGTTGGTTTTTGGAACGGTACCTGTGCTTATATCAAACTCTGGTTTTATGCATCACCCCACCTTTCCTTCCCCCTTAAGCAGGTAAAAGAGTGTTTTCTAAATGTGAGACACTGTTCTCTTTCCTAACTCAGTTCAAGTGTAGCCATGTTTACAGGATCTTCATAAGTGATATCATATGATAAGTTTCTTTTTCTGTGTGACTTATTTCACTTACAATCATCGTACCTGAATCCACCCATTTTGTTGCTACTGGTCTTATGACATTGATTTCATGGCTGAGGGATATTCCATCGTACGTAAGTACCACAATTTTTTGAACCATGTTTATATTTTCTGGGATACTTAAGGTGTATCCAAGTTGAGGTCCTTGTATGCAGTGCAGCCCTAAATTTTGGGGTGGCTCTGTCTTATTGATTTTCAGTTTTCCCAAGGTATATTCCCTAGACTGGTAGTGCCCTTGGCTCTGTAGCTCTGTTCTTTACTTGTTTTAGGGAACAGAATACACTCCTCCAGAGAGGCAGTTGGCAATTTACATCCCGCCCATCAGCATAACAAGGCTCCCTGTTCTCCAGGGCCTGTCTTGCCTTTCTTGTTCTTACACATTTTGTGGATGTCCCTTTTGACCGGTGGGAAGTGATACTTCTTTGTAGTGCAGATTTGCATTGCCCGCTTGCTTGCTTGGCCAAAAAGGGCGTATGCGTTTTCTCCTGAATATATTCAGGAGAAAACGCATACGCCCTTTTTGGCCAAGTGCATCATTGTGGAAGTTGTGCCCCTCTTCCTGTGCTTTAAAGGCGATTGCAACGTACCTCTTGAAATCTGTTTCCTGCTATTCTGCCTCGCTTTCAAGTCCGCCTCGTTGCCTTCCCTCAACAGATTTTTGGACGATAGTTGTCCTTTATTACTCGGCCAGTTTGTGAATTGCTGTGCCCCTGAGCTCCATTTTTCAACTCGTTTTTGGTGAGCTGACCGCAAGTCCAAAATTTTGGTTCAGTACCTATACTAGTTCCCGGTGGGTGGCTGAGAATTTGGTTAATTCTTCTTCCTGCCGGGAAATTACAGTGATATGTGCCCGTCCAAATGCCTAACAGCTACTCTCTCATTGTTTCTCCCTCTTCCCTTTCATCCTCTGCCAAATTGGCAACCTGTGCGAACCAAGAGGTTAAAGGGGCTGTCTCTCCAAGTTGGGAGGTTGATAGTAAAGCAGACGGAAAGTCAAACCGGAGCACCAGGAGAGGGACTATTCGTTGAGTTTTAGAAACCTTTCGTATTCACAGTGTGTCCGTTCCCTAGGTTTCCCGCGCATGTTATAGCTGTAGTAATATTCCCTTCAACCTGGAGAGTTCGGACCCATGGAATGGGTGCCATGCATTATTGCTTTAAAGGGTCTGCATTTACTCACCCAATCTCACCAATCGTCTCAGTCCCAAGTTTCCAGCCTTATGCCACATCCAGCTCTCATTGTAGATAGGGTCATTCCAGCTTTCATCAGAGACCCTGAAGGAATTGTAAAGAATTTCCCAGTTTTTTTGTTTTGTTTTTGAAATTCCTTTTTATAGTGGGTTTGATCTGATTCTCGCTGCCATGTTTATGCCAGTCTAGACACACTTGATTCCCTTACGGAGACATATCAATACATAGGTTTTAAGATTCTTACTAGTCAGATATTTTCCTCTGCGGGAAATATGGGGTTTTGAGTCCCTTTCACTGAGGACGGTGTAGGTCTTCTCTATTCCATAGTTGGTTTTTGGAACGGTACCTGTGCTTATATCAAACTCTGGTTTTATGCATCACCCCACCTCTCCTTCCCCCTTAAGCAGGTATAAGAGTGTTTTCTAAATGTGAGACACTGTTCTCTTTCCTAACTCAGTTCAAGTGTAGCCATGTTTACAGGATCTTCATAAGTGATATCTTATGATAAGTTTCTTTTTCTCTGTGACTTATTTCACTTAGAATCATCGTACCTGAATCCACCCATTTTGCTGCTACTGGTCTTATGACATTGATTTCATGGCTGAGGGATATTCCATCGTACGTAAGTACCACAATTTTTTGAACCATGTTTATATTTTCTGGGATACTTAAGGTGTATCCAAGTTGAGGTCCTTGTATGCAGTGCAGCCCTAAATTTTGGGGTGGCTCTGTCTTATTGATTTTCAGTTTTCCCAAGGTATATTCCCTAGACTGGTAGTGCCCTTGGCTCTGTAGCTCTGTTCTTTACTTGTTTTAGGGCACAGAATACACTCCTCCAGAGAGGCAGTTGGCAATTTACATCCCGCCCATCAGCATAACAAGGCTCCCTGTTCTCCAGGGCCTGTCTTGCCTTTCTTGTTCTTACACATTTTGTGGATGTCCCTTTTGACCGGTGGGAAGTGATACTTCTTTGTAGTGCAGATTTGCATTGCCCGCTTGCTTGCTTGGCCAAAAAGGGCGTATGCGTTTTCTCCTGAATATATTCAGGAGAAAACGCATACGCCCTTTTTGGCCAAGTGCATCATTGTCGAAGTTGTGCCCCTCTTCCTGTGCTTTAAAGGCGATTCCAACGTACCTCTTGAAATCTGTTTCCTGCTATTCTGCCTCGCTTTCAAGTCCGCCTCGTTGCCTTCCCTCAACAGATTTTTGGACGATAGTTGTCCTTTATTACTCGGCCAGTTTGTGAATTGCTGTGCCCCTGAGCTCCATTTTTCAACTCGTTTTTGGTGAGCTGACCGCAAGTCCAAAATTTTGGTTCAGGACCTATACTGGTTCCCGGTGGGTGGCTGAGAATTTGGTTAATTCTTCTTCCTGCCGGGAAATTACAGTGATATGTGCCCGTCCAAATGCCTAACAGCTACTCTCTCATTGGTTCTCCCTCTTCCCTTTCATCCTCTGCCAAATTGGCAACCTGTGCGAACCAACAGGTTAAAGGGGCTGTCTCTCCAAGTTGGGAGGTTGATAGTAAAGCAGACGGAAAGTCAAACCGGAGCACCAGGAGAGGGACTATTCGTCGAGTTTTAGAAACCTTTCGTATTCACAGTGTGTCCGTTCTCTAGGTTTCCCGCACATGTTATAGCTGTAGTAATATTCCCTTCAACCTGGAGAGTTCGGACCCATGGAATGGGTGCCATGCATTATTGCTTTAAAGGGTCTGCATTTGCTCACCCAATCTCACCAATCGTCTCAGTCCCAAGTGTCCCTCCTTATGCCACATCCAGTTGTCGTTGTAGATAGGGTCATTCCAGCTTTCATCAGAGACCCTGAAGGAATTGTAAAGAATTTCCCAGTTTTATTGTTTTGTTTTTGAAATTCCTTTTTATAGTGGGTTTGAGCTGATTCTCGCTGCCATGTTTATGCCAGTCTAGACACACTTGATTCCCTTACGGAGACATATCAATACATAGGTTTTAAGATTCTTACTAGTCAGATATTTTCCTCTGCGGGAAATATGGGGTTTTGAGTCCCTTTCACTGAGGACGGTGTAGGTCTTGTCTATTCCATAGTTGGTTTTTGGAACGGTACCTGTGCTTATATCAAACTCTGGTTTTATGCATCACCCCACCTCTCCTTCCCCCTTAAGCAGGTATAAGAGTGTTTTCTAAATGTGAGACACTGTTCTCTTTCCTAACTCAGTTCAAGTGTAGCCATGTTTACAGGATCTTCATAAGTGATATCTTATGATAAGTTTCTTTTTCTGCGTTACTTATTTCACTTAGAATCATCGTACCTGAATCCACCCATTTTGCTGCTACTGGTCTTATGACATTGATTTCATGGCTGAGGGATATTCCATCGTACGTAAGTACCAAAATTTTTTGAACCATGTTTATATTTTCTGGGATACTTAAGGTGTATCCAAGTTGAGGTCCTTGTATGCAGTGCAGCCCTAAATTTTGGGGTGGCTCTGTCTTATTGATTTTCAGTTTTCCCAAGGTATATTCCCTAGACTGGTAGTGCCCTTGGCTCTGTAGCTCTGTTCTTTACTTGTTTTAGGGAACAGAATGCACTCCTCCAGAGAGGCAGTTGGCAATTTACATCCCGCCCATCAGCATAACAAGGCTCCCTGTTCTCCAGGGCCTGTCTTGCCTTTCTTGTTCTTACACATTTTGTGGATGTCCCTTTTGACCGGTGGGAAGTGATACTTCTTTGTAGTGCAGATGTGCATTGCCCGCTTGCTTGCTTGGCCAAAAAGGGCGTATGCGTTTTCTCCTGAATATATTCAGGAGAAAACGCATACGCCCTTTTTGGCCAAGTGCATCATTGTCGAAGTTGTGCCCCTCTTCCTGTGCTTTAAAGGCGATTCCAACGTACCTCTTGAAATCTGTTTCCTGCTATTCTGCCTCGCTTTCAAGTCCGCCTCGTTGCCTTCCCTCAACAGATTTTTGGACGATAGTTGTCCTTTATTACTCGGCCAGTTTGTGAATTGCTGTGCCCCTGAGCTCCATTTTTCAACTCGTTTTTGGTGAGCTGACCGCAAGTCCAAAATTTTGGTTCAGGACCTATACTGGTTCCCAGTGGGTGGCTGAGAATTTGGTTAATTCTTCTTCCTGCCGGGAAATTACAGTGATATGTGCCCGTCCAAATGCCTAACAGCTACTCTCTCATTGGTTCTCCCTCTTCCCTTTCATCCTCTGCCAAATTGGCAACCTGTGCGAACCAAGAGGTTAAAGGGGCTGTCTCTCCAAGTTGGGAGGTTGATAGTAAAGCAGACGGAAAGTTAAACCGGAGCACCAGGAGAGGGACTATTCGTTGAGTTTTAGAAACCTTTCGTATTCACAGTGTGTCCGTTCTCTAGGTTTCCCGCACATGTTATAGCTGTAGTAATATTCCCTTCAACCTGGAGAGTTCGGACCCATGGAATGGGTGCCATGCATTATTGCTTTAAAGGGTCTGCATTTGCTCACCCAATCTCACCAATCGTCTCAGTCCCAAGTGTCCCTCCTTATGCCACATCCATCTGTCGTTGTAGATAGGGTCATTCCAGCTTTCATCAGAGACCCTGAAGGAATTGTAAAGAATTTCCCAGTTTTTTTGTTTGTTTTTGAAATTCCTTTTTATAGTGGGTTTGAGCAGATTCTTGCTCCAATGTTTATGCCAGTCTAGACACACTTGATTCCCTTACGGAGACATATCAATACATAGGTTTTAAGATTCTTACTAGTCAGATATTTTCCTCTGCGGGAAATATGGGGTTTTGAGTCCCTTTCACTGAGGACGGTGTAGGTCTTGTCTATTCCATGGTTGGTTTTTGGAACGGTACCTGTGCTTATATCAAACTCTGGTTTTATGCATCACCCCACCTCTCCTTCCCCCTTAAGCAGGTATAAGAGTGTTTTCTAAATGTGAGACACTGTTCTCTTTCCTAACTCAGTTCAAGTGTAGCCATGTTTACAGGATCTTCATAAGTGATATCTTATGATAAGTTTCTTTTTCTGTGTGACTTATTTCACTTAGAATCATCGTACCTGAATCCACCCATTTTGCTGCTACTGGTCTTATGACATTGATTTCATGGCTGAGGGATATTCCATCGTACGTAAGTACCACAATTTTTTGAACCATGTTTATATTTTCTGGGATACTTAAGGTGTATCCAAGTTGAGGTCCTTGTATGCAGTGCAGCCCTAAATTTTGGGGTGGCTCTGTCTTATTGATTTTCAGTTTTCCCAAGGTATATTCCCTAGACTGGTAGTGCCCTTGGCTCTGTAGCTCTGTTCTTTACTTGTTTTAGGGAACAGAATGCACTCCTCCAGAGAGGCAGTTGGCAATTTACATCCCGCCCATCAGCATAACAAGGCTCCCTGTTCTCCAGAGCCTGTCTTGCCTTTCTTGTTATTACACATTTTGTGGATGTCCCTTTTGACCGGTGGGAAGTGATACTTCTTTGTAGTGCAGATTTGCATTGCCCGCTTACTTGCTTGGCCAAAAAGGGCGTATGCGTTTTCTCCTGAATATATTCAGGAGAAAACGCATACGCCCTTTTTGGCCAAGTGCATCATTGTCGAAGTTGTGCCCCTCTTCCTGTGCTTTAAAGGCGATTCCAACGTACCTCTTGAAATCTGTTTCCTGCTCTTCTGCCTCGCTTTCAAGTCCGCCTCGTTGCCTTCCCTCAACAGATTTTTGGACGATAGTTGTCCTTTATTAATCGGCCAGTTTGTGAATTGCTGTGCCCCTGAGCTCCATTTTTCAACTCGTTTTTGGTGAGCTGACCGCAAGTCCAAAATTTTGGTTCAGGACCTATACTGGTTCCCGGTGGGTGGCTGAGAATTTGGTTAATTCTTCTTCCTGCCGGGAAATTACAGTGATATGTGCCCGTCCAAATGCCTAACAGCTACTCTCTCATTGGTTCTCCCTCTTCCCTTTCATCCTCTGCCAAATTGGCAACCTGTGCGAACCAAGAGGTTAAAGGGGCTGTCTCTCCAAGTTGGGAGGTTGATAGTAAAGCAGACGGAATGTCAAACCGGAGCACCAGGAGAGGGACTATTCGTTGAGTTTTAGAAACCTTTCGTATTCACAGTGTGTCCGTTCTCTAGGTTTCCCGCACATGTTATAGCTGTAGTAATATTCCCTTCAACCTGGAGAGTTCGGACCCATGGAATGGGTGCCATGCATTATTGCTGTAAAGGGTCTGCATTTGCTCACCCAATCTCACCAATCCTCTCAGTCCCAAGTGTCCCTCCTTATGCCACATCCAGCTGTCGTTGTAGATAGGGTCATTCCAGCTTTCATCAGAGACCCTGAAGGAATTGTAAAGAATTTCCCAGTTTTTTTGTTTTGTTTTTGAAATTCCTTTTTATAGTGGGTTTGAGCTGATTCTCGCTGCCATGTTTATGCCAGTCTAGACACACTTGATTCCCTTACGGAGACATATCAATACATAGGTTTTAAGATTCTTACTAGTCAGATATTTTCCTCTGTGGGAAATATGGGGTTTTGAGTCCCTTTCACTGAGGACGGTGTAGGTCTTGTCTATTCCATAGTTGGTTTTTGGAACGGTACATGTGCTTATATCAAACTCTGGTTTTATGCCTCACCCCACCTCTCCTTCCCCCTTAAGCAGGTCTAAGAGTGTTTTCTAAATGTGAGACACTGTTCTGTTTCCTAACTCAGTTCAAGTGTAGCCATGTTTAGAGGATCTTCATAAGTGATATCTTATGATAAGTTTCTTTTTTTGTGTGACTTATTTCACTTAGAATCATCGTACCTGAATCCACCCATTTTGCTGCTACTGGTCTTATGACATTGATTTCATGGCTGAGGGATATTCCATCGTACGTAAGTACCACAATTTTTTGAACCATGTTTATATTTTCTGGGATACTTAAGGTGTATACAAGTTGAGGTCCTTGTATGCAGTGCAGCCCTACATTTTGGGGTGGCTCTGTCTTATTGATTTTCAGTTTTCCCAAGGTATATTCCCTAGACTGGTAGTGCCCTTGGCTCTGTAGCTCTGTTCTTTACTTGTTTTAGGGAACACAATGCACTCCTCCAGAGAGGCAGTTGGCAATTTACATCCCACCCATCAGCATAACAAGGCTCCCTGTTCTCCAGGGCCTGTCTTGCCTTTCTTGTTCTTACACATTTTGTGGATGTCCCTTTTGACCGGTGGGAAGTGATACTTCTTTGTAGTGCAGATTTGCATTGCCCGCTTGCTTGCTTGGCCAAAAAGGGCGTATGCGTTTTCTCCTGAATATATTCAGGAGAAAATGCATACGCCCTTTTTGGCCAAGTGCATCATTGTCGAAGTTGTGCCCCTCTTCCTGTGCTTTAAAGGCGATTCCAACGTACCTCTTGAAATCTGTTTCCTGCTATTCTGCCTCGCTTTCAAGGCCGCCTCGTTGCCTTCCCTCAACAGATTTTTGGACGATAGTTGTCCTTTATTACTCGGCCAGTTTGTGAATTGCTGTGCCCCTGAGCTCCATTTTTCAACTCGTTTTTGGTGAGCTGACCGCAAGTCCAAAATTTTGGTTCAGGACCTATACTGGTTCCCGGTGGGGGGCTGAGAATTTGGTTAATTCTTCTTCCTGCCGGGAAATTACAGTGATATGTGCCCGTCCAAATGCCTAACAGCTACTCTCTCATTGGTTCTCCCTCTTCCCTTTCATCCTCTGCCAAATTGGCAACCTGTGCGAACCAACAGGTTAAAGGGGCTGTCTCTCCAAGTTGGGAGGTTGATAGTAAAGCAGACGGAAAGTCAAACCGGAGCAGCAGGAGAGGGACTATTCGTTGAGTTTTAGAAACCTTTCGTATTCACAGTGTGTCCGTTCTCTAGGTTTCCCGCACATGTTATAGCTGTAGTAATATTCCCTTCAACCTGGAGAGTTCGGACCCATGGAATGGGTGCCATGCATTATTGCTTTAAAGGGTCTGCATTTGCTCACCCAATCTCACCAATCGTCTCAGTCCCAAGTGTCCCTCCTTATGCCACATCCATCTGTCGTTGTAGATAGGGTCATTCCAGCTTTCATCAGAGACCCTGAAGGAATTGTAAAGAATTTCCCAGTTTTTTTGTTTTGTTTTTGAAATTCCTTTTTATAGTGGGTTTGAGCTGATTCTTGCTCCAATGTTTATGCCAGTCTAGACACACTTGATTCCCTTACGGAGACATATCAATACATAGGTTTTAAGATTCTTACTAGTCAGATATTTTCCTCTGCGGGAAATATGGGGTTTTGAGTCCCTTTCACTGAGGACGGTGTAGGTCTTGTCTATTCCATGGTTGGTTTTTGGAACGGTACTTGTGCTTATATCAAACTCTGGTTTTATGCATCACCCCACCTCTCCTTCCCCCTTAAGCAGGTATAAGAGTGTTTTCTAAATGTGAGACACTGTTCTCTTTCCTAACTCAGTTCAAGTGTAGCCATGTTTACAGGATCTTCATAAGTGATATCTTATGATAAGTTTCTTTTTCTGTGTGACTTATTTCACTTAGAATCATCGTACCTGAATCCACCCATTTTGCTGCTACTGGTCTTATGACATTGATTTCATGGCTGAGGGATATTCCATCGTACGTAAGTACCACAATTTTTTGAACCATGTTTATATTTTCTGGGATACTTAAGGTGTAGCAAGTTGAGGTCCTTGTATGCAGTGCAGCCCTAAATTTTGGGGTGGCTCTGTCTTATTGATTTTCAGTTTTCCCAAGGTATATTCCCTAGACTGGTAGTGCCCTTGGCTCTGTAGCTCTGTTCTTTACTTGTTTTAGGGAAGAGAATGCACTCCTCCAGAGAGGCAGTTGGCAATTTACATCCCGCCCATCAGCATAACAAGGCTCCCTGTTCTCCAGAGCCTGTCTTGCCTTTCTTGTTCTTACACATTTTGTGGATGTCCCTTTTGACCGGTGGGAAGTGATACTTCTTTGTAGTGCAGATTTGCATTGCCCGCTTACTTGCTTGGCCAAAAAGGGCGTATGCGTTTTCTCCTGAATATATTCAGGAGAAAACGCATACGCCCTTTTTGGCCAAGTGCATCATTGTCGAAGTTGTGCCCCTCTTCCTGTGCTTTAAAGGCGATTCCAACGTACCTCTTGAAATCTGTTTCCTGCTATTCTGCCTCGCTTTCAAGTCCGCCTCGTTTCCTTCCCTCAAAAGATTTTTGGACGATAGTTGTCCTTTATTAATCGGCCAGTTTGTGAATTGCTGTGCCCCTGAGCTCCATTTTTCAACTCGTTTTTGGTGAGCTGACCGCAAGTCCAAAATTTTGGTTCAGGACCTATACTGGTTCCCGGTGGGTGGCTGAGAATTTGGTTAATTCTTCTTCCTGCCGGGAAATTACAGTGATATGTGCCCGTCCAAATGCCTAACAGCTACTCTCTCATTGGTTCTCCCTCTTCCCTTTCATCCTCTGCCAAATTGGCAACCTGTGCGAACCAAGAGGTTAAAGGGGCTGTCTCTCCAAGTTGGGAGGTTGATAGTAAAGCAGACGGAATGTCAAACCGGAGCACCAGGAGAGGGACTATTCGTTGAGTTTTAGAAACCTTTCGTATTCACAGTGTGTCCGTTCTCTAGGTTTCCCGCACATGTTATAGCTGTAGTAATATTCCCTTCAACCTGGAGATTTCGGACCCATGGAATGGGTGCCATGCATTATTGCTGTAAAGGGTCTGCATTTGCTCACCCAATCTCACCAATCCTCTCAGTCCCAAGTGTCCCTCCTTATGCCACATCCAGCTGTCGTTGTAGATAGGGTCATTCCAGCTTTCATCAGAGACCCTGAAGGAATTGTAAAGAATTTCCCAGTTTTTTTGTTTTGTTTTTGAAATTCCTTTTTATAGTGGGTTTGAGCTGATTCTCGCTGCCATGTTTATGCCAGTCTAGACACACTTGATTCCCTTACGGAGACATATCAATACATAGGTTTTAAGATTCTTACTAGTCAGATATTTTCCTCTGTGGGAAATATGGGGTTTTGAGTCCCTTTCACTGAGGACGATGTAGGTCTTGTCTATTCCATAGTTGGTTTTTGGAACGGTACCTGTGCTTATATCAAACTCTGGTTTTATGCCTCTCCCCACCTCTCCTTCCCCCTTAAGCAGGTCTAAGAGTGTTTTCTAAATGTGAGACACTGTTCTGTTTCCTAACTCAGTTCAAGTGTAGCCACGTTTAGAGGATCTTCATAAGTGATATCTTATGATAAGTTTCTTTTTCTGTGTGACTTATTTCACTTAGAATCATCGTACCTGAATCCACCCATTTTGCTGCTACTGGTCTTATGACATTGATTTCATGGCTGAGGGATATTCCATCGTACGTAAGTACCACAATTTTTTGAACCATGTTTATATTTTCTGGGATACTTAAGGTGTATCCAAGTTGAGGTCCTTGTATGCAGTGCAGCCCTAAATTTTGGGGTGGCTCTGTCTTATTGATTTTCAGTTTTCCCAAGGTATATTCCCTAGACTGGTAGTGCCCTTGGCTCTGTAGCTCTGTTCTTTACTTGTTTTAGGGAACAGAATGCACTCCTCCAGAGAGGCAGTTGGCAATTTACATCCCGCCCATCAGCATAACAAGGCTCCCTGTTCTCCAGAGCCTGTCTTGCCTTTCTTGTTCTTACACATTTTGTGGATGTCCCTTTTGACCGGTGGGAAGTGATACTTCTTTGTTGTGCAGATTTGCATTGCCCGCTTACTTGCTTGGCCAAAAAGGGCGTATGCGTTTTCTCCTGAATATATTCAGGAGAAAACGCATACGCCCTTTTTGGCCAAGTGCATCATTGTCGAAGTTGTGCCCCTCTTCCTGTGCTTTAAAGGCGATTCCAACGTACCTCTTGAAATCTGTTTCCTGCTATTCTGCCTCGCTTTCAAGTCCGCCTCGTTGCCTTCCCTCAACAGATTTTTGAACGATAGTTGTCCTTTATTAATCGGCCAGTTTGTGAATTGCTGTGCCCCTGAGCTCCATTTTTCAACTCGTTTTTGGTGAGCTGACCGCAAGTCCAAAATTTTGGTTCAGGACCTATACTGGTTCCCGGTGGGTGGCTGAGAATTTGGTTAATTCTTCTTCCTGCCGGGAAATTACAGTGATATGTGCCCGTCCAAATGCCTAACAGCTACTCTCTCATTGGTTCTCCCTCTTCCCTTTCATCCTCTGCCAAATTGGCAACCTGTGCGAACTAAGAGGTTAAAGGGGCTGTCTCTCCAAGTTGGGAGGTTGATAGTAAAGCAGACGGAATGTCAATCCGGAGCACCAGGAGAGGGACTATTCGTTGAGTTTTAGAAACCTTTCGTATTCACAGTGTGTCCGTTCTCTAGGTTTCCCGCACATGTTATAGCTGTAGTAATATTCCCTTCAACCTGGAGAGTTCGGACCCATGGAATGGGTGCCATGCATTATTGCTGTAAAGGGTCTGCATTTGCTCACCCAATCTCACCAATCCTCTCAGTCCCAAGTGTCCCTCCTTATGCCACATCCAGCTGTCGTTGTAGATAGGGTCATTCCAGCTTTCATCAGAGACCCTGAAGGAATTGTAAAGAATTTCCCAGTTTTTTTGTTTTGTTTTTGAAATTCCTTTTTATAGTGGGTTTGAGCTGATTCTCGCTGCCATGTTTATGCCAGTCTAGACACACTTGATTCCCTTACGGAGACATATCAATACATACGTTTTAAGATTCTTACTAGTCAGATATTTTCCTCTGTGGGAAATATGGGGTTTTGAGTCCCTTTCACTGAGGACGGTGTAGGTCTTGTCTATTCCATAGTTGGTTTTTGGAACGGTACCTGTGCTTATATCAAACTCTGGTTTTATGCCTCACCCCACCTCTCCTTCCCCCTTAAGCAGGTCTAAGAGTGTTTTCTAAATGTGAGACACTGTTCTCTTTCCTAACTCAGTTCAAGTGTAGCCATGTTTACAGGATCTTCATAAGTGATATCTTATGATAAGTTTCTTTTTCTGTGTGACTTATTTCACTTAGAATCATCGTACCTGAATCCACCCATTTTGCTGCTACTGGTCTTATGACATTGATTTCATGGCTGAGGGATATTCCGTCGTACGTAAGTACCACAATTTTTTGAACCATGTTTATATTTTCTGGGATACTTAAGGTGTATCCAAGTTGAGGTCCTTGTATGCAGTGCAGCCCTAAATTTTGGGGTGGCTCTGTCTTATTGATTTTCAGTTTTCCCAAGGTATATTCCCTAGACTGGTAGTGCCCTTGGCTCTGTAGCTCTGTTCTTTACTTGTTTTAGGGAACAGAATGCACTCCTCCAGAGAGGCAGTTGGCAATTTACATCCCGCCCATCAGCATAACAAGGCTCCCTGTTCTCCAGGGCCTGTCTTGCCTTTCTTGTTCTTACACATTTTGTGGATGTCCCTTTTGACCGGTGGGAAGTGATACTTCTTTGTAGTGCAGATTTGCATTGCCCGCTTGCTTGCTTGGCCAAAAAGGGCGTATGCGTTTTCTCCTGACTACATTCAGGAGAAAACGCATACGCCCTTTTTGGCCAAGTGCATCATTGTCGAAGTTGTGCCCCTCTTCCTGTGCTTTAAAGGCGATTCCAACGTACCTCTTGAAATCTGTTTCCTGCTATTCTGCCTCGCTTTCAAGTCCGCCTCGTTGCCTTCCCTCAACAGATTTTTGGACGATAGTTGTCCTTTATTACTCGGCCAGTTTGTGAATTGCTGTGCCCCTGAGCCCCATTTTTCAACTCGTTTTTGGTGAGATGACCGCAAGTCCAAAATTTTGGTTCAGGACCTATACTGGTTCCCGGTGGGTGGCTGAGAATTTGGTTAATTCTTCTTCCTGCCGGGAAATTACAGTGATATGTGCCCGTCCAAATGCCTAACAGCTACTCTCTCATTGGTTCTCCCTCTTCCCTTTCATCCTCTGCCAAATTGGCAACCTGTGCGAACCAAGAGGTTAAAGGGGCTGTCTCTCCAAGTTGGGAGGTTGATAGTAAAGCAGACGGAAAGTCAAACCGGAGCACCAGGAGAGGGACTATTCGTTGAGTTTTAGAAACCTTTCGTATTCACAGTGTGTCCGTTCTCTAGGTTTCCCGCACATGTTATAGCTGTAGTAATATTCCCTTCAACCTGGAGAGTTCGGACCCATGGAATGGGTGCCATGCATTATTGCTTTAAAGGGTCTGCATTTGCTCACCCAATCTCACCAATCGTCTCAGTCCCAAGTGTCCAGCCTTATGCCACATCCAGCTGTCGTTGTAGATAGGGTCATTCCAGCTTTCATCAGAGACCCTGAAGGAATTGTAAAGAATTTCCCAGTTTTTTTGTTTTGTTTTTGAAATTCCTTTTTATAGTGGGTTTGAGCTGATTCTCGCTGCCATGTTTATGCCAGTCTAGACACACTTGATTCCCTGACAGAGACGTATCAATACATAGGTTTTAAGATTCTTACTAGTCAGATATTTTCCTCTGCAGGAAATATGGGGTTTTGAGTCCCTTTCACTGAGGAAGGTGTAGGTCTTGTCTATTCCATAGTTGGTTTTTGGAACGGTACCTGTGCTTATATCAAACTCTGGTTTTATGCATCACCCCACCTCTCCTTCCCCCTTAAGCAGGTATAAGAGTGTTTTCTAAATGTGAGACACTGTTCTCTTTCCTAACTCAGTTCAAGTGTAGCCATGTTTACAGGATCTTCGTAAGTGATATCTTATGATAAGTTTCTTTTTCTGTGTGACTTATTTCACTTAGAATCATCGTACCTGAATCCACCCATTTTGCTGCTACTGGTCTTATGACATTGATTTCATGGCTGAGGGATATTCCGTCGTACGTAAGTACCACAATTTTTTGAACCATGTTTATATTTTCTGGGATACTTAAGGTGTATCCAAGTTGAGGTCCTTGTATGCAGTGCAGCCCTAAATTTTGGGGTGGCTCTGTCTTATTGATTTTCAGTTTTCCCAAGGTATATTCCCTAGACTGGTAGTGCCCTTGGCTCTGTAGCTCTGTTCTTTATTGTTTTAGGGAACAGAATGCACTCCTCCAGAGAGGCAGTTGGCAATTTACATCCCGCCCATCAGCATAACAAGGCTCCCTGTTCTCCAGGGCCTGTGTTGCCTTTCTTGTTCTTACACATTTTGTGGATGTCCCTTTTGACAGGTGGGAAGTGATACTTCTTTGTAGTGCAGATTTGCATTGCCCGCTTGCTTGCTTGGCCAAAAAGGTCGTATGCGTTTTCTCCTGACTACATTCAGGAGAAAACGCATACGCCCTTTTTGGCCAAGTGCATCATTGTCGAAGTTGTGCCCCTCTTCCTGTGCTTTAAAGGTGATTCCAACGTACCTCTTGAAATCTGTTTCCTGCTATTCTGCCTCGCTTTCAAGTCCACCTCGTTGCCTTCCCTCAACAGATTTTTGGACGATAGTTGTCCTTCATTACTCGGCCAGTTTGTGAATTGCTGTGCCCCTGAGCTCCATTTTTCAACTCGTTTTTGGTGAGCTGACCGCAAGTCCAAAATTTTGGTTCAGGACCTATACTGGTTCCCGGTGGGTGGCTGAGAATTTGGTTAATTCTTCTTCCTGCCGGGAAATTACAGTGATATGTGCCCGTCCAAATGCCTAACAGCTACTCTCTCATTGGTTCTCCCTCTTCCCTTTCATCCTCTGCCAAATTGGCAACCTGTGCGAACCAAGAGGTTAAAGGGGCTGTCTCTCCAAGTTGGGAGGTTGATAGTAAAGCAGACGGAAAGTCAAACCGGAGCACCAGGAGAGGGACTATTCGTTGAGTTTTAGAAACCTTTCGTATTCACAGTGTGTCCGTTCTCTAGGTTTCCCGCACATGTTATAGCTGTAGTAATATTCCCTTCAACCTGGAGAGTTTGGACCCATGGAATGGGTGCCATGCATTATTGCTTTAAAGGGTCTGCATTTGCTCACCCAATCTCACCAATCGTCTCAGTCCCAAGTGTCCCTCCTTATGCCACATCCAGCTGTCGCTGTAGATAGGGTCATTCCAGCTTTCATCAGAGACCCTGAAGGAATTGTAAAGAATTTCCCAGTTTTTTTGTTTTGTTTTTGAAATTCCTTTTTATAGTGGGTTTGAGCTGATTCTCGCTGCCATGTTTATGCCAGTCTAGACACACTTGATTCCCTGACAGAGACGTATCAATACATAGGTTTTAAGATTCTTACTAGTCAGATATTTTCCTCTGCAGGAAATATGGGGTTTTGAGTCCCTTTCACTGAGGAAGGTGTAGGTCTTGTCTATTCCATAGTTGGTTTTTGGAACGGTACCTGTGCTTATATCAAACTCTGGTTTTATGCATCACCCCACCTCTCCTTCCCCCTTAAGCAGGTATAAGAGTGTTTTCTAAATGTGAGACACTGTTCTCTTTCCTAACTCAGTTCAAGTGTAGCCATGTTTACAGGATCTTCATAAGTGATATCTTATGATAAGTTTCTTTTTCTCTGTGACTTATTTCACTTAGAATCATCGTACCTGAATCCACCCATTTTGCTGCTACTGGTCTTATGACATTGATTTCATGGCTGAGGGATATTCCGTCGTACGTAAGTACCACAATTTTTTGAACCATGTTTATATTTTCTGGGATACTTAAGGTGTATCCAAGTTGAGGTCCTTGTATGCAGTGCAGCCCTAAATTTTGGGGTGGCTCTGTCTTATTGATTTTCAGTTTTCCCAAGGTATATTCCCTAGACTGGTAGTGCCCTTGGCTCTGTAGCTCTGTTCTTTACTTGTTTTAGGGAACAGAATGCACTCCTCCAGAGAGGCAGTTGGCAATTTACATCCCGCCCATCAGCATAACAAGGCTCCCTGTTCTCCAGGGCCTGTGTTGCCTTTCTTGTTCTTACACATTTTGTGGATGTCCCTTTTGACAGGTGGGAAGTGATACTTCTTTGTAGTGCAGATTTGCATTGCCCGCTTGCTTGCTTGGCCAAAAAGGTCGTATGCGTTTTCTCCTGACTACATTCAGGAGAAAACGCATACGCCCTTTTTGGCCAAGTGCATCATTGTCGAAGTTGTGCCCCTCTTCCTGTGCTTTAAAGGTGATTCCAACGTACCTCTTGAAATCTGTTTCCTGCTATTCTGCCTCGCTTTCAAGTCCGCCTCGTTGCCTTCCCTCAACAGATTTTTGGACGATAGTTGTCCTTCATTACTCGGCCAGTTTGTGAATTGCTGTGCCCCTGAGCTCCATTTTTCAACTCGTTTTTGGTGAGCTGACCGCAAGTCCAAAATTTTGGTTCAGGACCTATACTGGTTCCCGGTGGGTGGCTGAGAATTTGGTTAATTCTTCTTCCTGCCGGGAAATTACAGTGATATGTGCCCGTCCAAATGCCTAACAGCTACTCTCTCATTGGTTCTCCCTCTTCCCTTTCATCCTCTGCCAAATTGGCAACCTGTGCGAACCAAGAGGTTAAAGGGGCTGTCTCTCCAAGTTGGGAGGTTGATAGTAAAGCAGACGGAAAGTCAAACCGGAGCACCAGGAGAGGGACTATTCGTTGAGTTTTAGAAACCTTTCGTATTCACAGTGTGTCCGTTCTCTAGGTTTCCCGCACATGTTATAGCTGTAGTAATATTCCCTTCAACCTGGAGAGTTCGGACCCATGGAATGGGTGCCATGCATTATTGCTTTAAAGGGTCTGCATTTGCTCACCCAATCTCACCAATCGTCTCAGTCCCAAGTGTCCCTCCTTATGCCACATCCAGCTGTCGTTGTAGATAGGGTCATTCCAGCTTTCATCAGAGACCCTGAAGGAATTGTAAAGAATTTCCCAGTTTTTTTGTTTTGTTTTTGAAATTCCTTTTTATAGTGGGTTTGAGCTGATTCTCGCTGCCATGTTTATGCCAGTCTAGACACACTTGATTCCCTTACGGAGACATATCAATACATAGGTTTTAAGATTCTTACTAGTCAGATATTTTCCTCTGCTGGAAATATGGGGTTCTGAGTACCTTTCACTGAGGACGGTGTAGGTCTTGTCTATTCAATAGATGGTTTTTGGAACAGTACCTGTGCTTATATCAAACTCTGGTTTTATGCATCACCCCACCTCTCCTTCCCCCTTAAGCAGGTATAAGAGTGTTTTCTAAATGTGAGACACTGTTCTCTTTCCTAACTCAGTTCAAGTGTAGCCATGTTTACAGGATCTTCATAAGTGATATCTTATGATAAGTTTCTTTTTCTCTGTGACTTATTTCACTTAGAATCATCGTACATGAATCCATCCATTTTGCTGCTACTGGTCTTATGACATTGATTTCATGGCTGAGGGATATTCCATCGTACGTAAGTACCACAATTTTTTGAACCATGTTTATATTTTCTGGGATACTTAAGGTGTATCCAAGCTGAGGTCCTTGTATGCAGTGCAGCCCTAAATTTTGGGGTGGCTCTGTCTTATTGATTTTCAGTTTTCCCAAGGTATATTCCCTAGACTGGTAGTGCCCTTGGCTCTGTAGCTCTGTTCTTTACTTGTTTTAGGGAACAGAATGCACTCCTCCAGAGAGGCAGTTGGCAATTTACATCCCGCCCATCAGCATAACAAGGCTCCCTGTTCTCCAGGGCCTGTCTTGCCTTTCTTGTTCTTACACATTTTGTGGATGTCCCTTTTGACCGGTGGGAAGTGATACTTCTTTGTAGTGCAGATGTGCATTGCCCGCTTGCTTGCTTGGCCAAAAAGGGCGTATGCGTTTTCTCCTGAATACATTCAGGAGAAAACACATACGCCCTTTTTGGCCAAGTGCATCATTGTCGAAGTTGTGCCCCTCTTCCTGTGCTTTAAAGGCGATTCCAACGTACCTCTTGAAATCTGTTTCCTGCTATTCTGCCTCGCTTTCAAGTCCGCCTCATTGCCTTCCTTCAACAGATTTTTGGACGATAGTTGTCCTTTATTACTCGGCCAGTTTGTGAATTGCTGTGCCCCTGAGCTCCATTTTTCAACTCGTTTTTGGTGAGCTGACCGCAAGTCCAAAATTTTGGTTCAGGACCTATACTGGTTCCCGGTGGGTGGCTGAGAATTTGGTTAATTCTTCTTCCTGCCGGGAAATTACAGTGATATGTGCCCGTCCAAATGCCTAACAGCTACTCTCTCATTGGTTCTCCCTCTTCCCTTTCATCCTCTGCCAAATTGGCAACCTGTGCGAACCAAGAGGTTAAAGGGGCTGTCTCTCCAAGTTGGGAGGTTGATAGTAAAGCAGACGGAAAGTCAAACCGGAGCACCAGGAGAGGGACTATTCGTTGAGTTTTAGAAACCTTTCGTATTCACAGTGTGTCCGTTCCCTAGGTTTCCCGCACATGTTATAGCTGTAGTAATATTCCCTTCAACCTGGAGAGTTTGGACCCATGGAATGGGTGCCATGCATTATTGCTTTAAAGGGTCTGCATTTGCTCACCCAATCTCACCAGTCGTCTCAGTCCCAAGTGTCCAGCCTTATGCCACATCCAGCTGTCGTTGTAGATAGGGTCATTCCAGCTTTCATCAGAGACCCTGAAGGAATTGTAAAGAATTTCCCAGTTTTTTTGTTTTGTTTTTGAAATTCCTTTTTATAGTGGGTTTGAGCTGATTCTCGCTGCCATGTTTATGCCAGTCTAGACACACTTGATTCCCTTACGGAGACATATCAATACATAGGTTTTAAGATTCTTACTAGTCAGATATTTTCCTCTGCGGGAAATATGGGGTTTTGAGTCCCTTTCACTGAGGACGGTGTAGGTCTTGTCTATTCCATAGTTGGTTTTTGGAACGGTACCTGTGCTTATATCAAACTCTGGTTTTATGCATCACCCCACCTCTCCTTCCCCCTTAAGCAGGTATAAGAGTGTTTTCTAAATGTGAGACACTGTTCTCTTTCCTAACTCAGTTCAAGTGTAGCCATGTTTACAGGATCTTCATAAGTGATATCTTATGATAAGTTTCTTTTTCTGTGTGACTTATTTCACTTAGAATCATCGTACCTGAATCCACCCATTTTGCTGCTACTGGTCTTATGACATTGATTTCCTGGCTGAGGGATATTCCATCGTACGTAAGTACCACAATTTTTTGAACCATGTTTATATTTTCTGGGATACTTAAGGTGTATCCAGGTTGAGGTCCTTGTATGCAGTGCAGCCCTAAATTTTGGGGTGGCTCTGTCTTATTGATTTTCAGTTTTCCCAAGGTATATTCCCTAGACTGGTAGTGCCCTTGGCTCTGTAGCTCTGTTCTTTACTTGTTTTAGGGAACAGAATGCACTCCTCCAGAGAGGCAGTTGGCAATTTACATCCCACCCATCAGCATAACAAGGCTCCCTGTTCTCCAGGGCCTGTCTTGCCTTTCTTGTTCTTACACATTTTGTGGATGTCCCTTTTGACCGGTGGGAAGTGATACTTCTTTGTAGTGCAGATGTGCATTGCCCGCTTGCTTGCTTGGCCAAAAAGGGCGTATGCGTTTTCTCCTGAATATATTCAGGAGAAAACGCATACGCCCTTTTTGGCCAAGTGCATCATTGTCGAAGTTGTGCCCCTCTTCCTGTGCTTTAAAGGCGATTCCAACGTACCTCTTGAAATCTGTTTCCTGCTATTCTGCCTCTCTTTCAAGGCCGCCTCGTTGCCTTCCCTCAACAGATTTTTGGACGATAGTTGTCCTTCATTACTCGGCCAGTTTGTGAATTGCTGTGCCCCTGAGCTCCATTTTTCAACTCGTTTTTGGTGAGCTGACCGCAAGTCCAGAATTTTGGTTCAGGACCTATACTGGTTCCCGGTGGGTGGCTGAGAATTTGGTTAATTCTTCTTCCTGCCGGGAAATTACAGTGATATGTGCCCGTCCAAATGCCTAACAGCTACTCTCTCATTGGTTCTCCCTCTTCCCTTTCATCCTCTGCCAAATTGGCAACCTGTGCGAACCAAGAGGTTAAAGGGGCTGTCTCTCCAAGTTGGGAGGTTGATAGTAAAGCAGACGGAAAGTCAAACCGGAGCACCAGGAGAGGGACTATTCGTTGAGTTTTAGAAACCTTTCGTATTCACAGTGTGTCCGTTCTCTAGGTTTCCCGCACATGTTATAGCTGTAGTAATATTCCCTTCAACCTGGAGAGTTCGGACCCATGGAATGGGTGCCATGCATTATTGCTTTAAAGGGTCTGCATTTGCTCACCCAATCTCACCAATCGTCTCAGTCCCAAGTGTCCCTCCTTATGCCACATCCAGCTATCGTTGTAGATAGGGTCATTCCAGCTTTCATCAGAGACCCTGAAGGAATTGTAAAGAATTTCCCAGTTTTTTTGTTTTGTTTTTGAAATTCCTTTTTATAGTGGGTTTGAGCTGATTCTCGCTGCCATGCTTATGCCAGTCTAGACACACTTGATTCCCTTACGGAGACATATCAATACATAGGTTTTAAGATTCTTACTAGTCAGATATTTTCCTCTGCGGGAAATATGGGGTTTTGAGTCCCTTTCACTGAGGAAGGTGTAGGTCTTGTCTATTCCATAGTTGGTTTTTGGAACGGTACCTGTGCTTATATCAAACTCTGGTTTTATGCATCACCCCACCTCTCCTTCCCCCTTAAGCAGGTATAAGAGTGTTTTCTAAATGTGAGACACTGTTCTCTTTCCTAACTCAGTTCATGTGTAGCCATGTTTACAGGATCTTCATAAGTGATATCTTATGATATGTTTCTTTTTCTCTGTGACTTATTTCACTTAGAATCATCGTACCTGAATCCACCCATTTTGCTGCTACTGGTCTTATGACATTGATTTCATGGCTGAGGGATATTCCATCGTACGTAAGTACCACAATTTTTTGAACCATGTTTATATTTTCTGGGATACTTAAGGTGTATCCAAGTTGAGGTCCTTGTATGCAGTGCAGCCCTAAATTTTGGTGTGGCTCTGTCTTATTGATTTTCAGTTTTCCCAAGGTATATTCCCTAGACTGGTAGTGCCCTTGGCTCTGTAGCTCTGTTCTTTACTTGTTTTAGGGAACAGAATGCACTCCTCCAGAGAGGCAGTTGGCAATTTACATCCCGCCCATCAGCATAACAAGGCTCCCTGTTCTCCAGGGCCTGTCTTGCCTTTCTTGTTCTTACACATTTTGTGGATGTCCCTTTTGACCGGTGGGAAGTGATACTTCTTTGTAGTGCAGATGTGCATTGCCCGCTTGCTTGCTTGGCCAAAAAGGGCGTATGCGTTTTCTCCTGAATACATTCAGGAGAAAACACATACGCCCTTTTTGGCCAAGTGCATCATTGTCGAAGTTGTGCCCCTCTTCCTGTGCTTTAAAGGCGATTCCAACGTACCTCTTGAAATCTGTTTCCTGCTATTCTGCCTCGCTTTCAAGTCCGCCTCATTGCCTTCCCTCAACAGATTTTTGGACGATAGTTGTCCTTCATTACTCGGCCAGTTTGTGAATTGCTGTGCCCCTGAGCTCCATTTTTCAACTCGTTTTTGGTGAGCTGACCGCAAGTCCAAAATTTTGGTTCAGGACCTATACTGGTTCCCGGTGGGTGGCTGAGAATTTGGTTAATTCTTCTTCCTGCCGGGAAATTACAGTGATATGTGCCCGTCCAAATGCCTAACAGCTACTCTCTCATTGGTTCTCCCTCTTCCCTTTCATCCTCTGCCAAATTGGCAACCTGTGCGAACCAAGAGGTTAAAGGGGCTGTCTCTCCAAGTTGGGAGGTTGATAGTAAAGCAGACGGAAAGTCAAACCGGAGCACCAGGAGAGGGACTATTCGTTGAGTTTTAGAAACCTTTCGTATTCACAGTGTGTCCGTTCCCTAGGTTTCCCGCACATGTTATAGCTGTAGTAATATTCCCTTCAACCTGGAGAGTTTGGACCCATGGAATGGGTGCCATGCATTATTGCTTTAAAGAGTCTGCATTTGCTCACCCAATCTCACCAATCGTCTCAGTCCCAAGTGTCCAGCCTTATGCCACATCCAGCTGTCGTTGTAGATAGGGTCATTCCAGCTTTCATCAGAGACCCTGAAGGAATTGTAAAGAATTTCCCAGTTTTTTTGTTTTGTTTTTGAAATTCCTTTTTATAGTGGGTTTGAGCTGATTCTCGCTGCCATGTTTATGCCTGCCTAGACACACTTGATTCCCTGACAGAGACATATCAATACATAGGTTTTAAGATTCTTACTAGTCAGATATTTTCCTCTGCGGGAAATATGGGGTTTTGAGTCCCTTTCACTGAGGAAGGTGTAGGTCTTGTCTATTCCATAGTTGGTTTTTGGAACGGTACCTGTGCTTATATCAAACTCTGGTTTTATGCATCACCCCACCTCTCCTTCCCCCTTAAGCAGGCATAAGAGTGTTTTCTAAATGTGAGACACTGTTCTCTTTCCTAACTCAGTTCAAGTGTAGCCATGTTTACAGGATCTTCATAAGTGATATCTTATGATAAGTTTCTTTTTCTGTGTGACTTATTTCACTTAGAATCATCGTACCTGAATCCACCCATTTTGCTGCTACTGGTCTTATGACATTGATTTCATGGCTGAGGGATATTCTGTCGTACGTAAGTACCACAATTTTTTGAACCATGTTTATATTTTCTGGGATACTTAAGGTGTATCCAAGTTGAGGTCCTTGTATGCAGTGCAGCCCTAAATTTTGGTGTGGCTCTGTCTTATTGATTTTCAGTTTTCCCAAGGTATATTCCCTAGACTGGTAGTGCCCTTGGCTCTGTAGCTCTGTTCTTTACTTGTTTTAGGGAACAGAATGCACTCCTCCAGAGAGGCAGTTGGCAATTTACATCCCGCCCATCAGCATAACAAGGCTCCCTGTTCTCCAGGGCCTGTCTTGCCTTTCTTGTTCTTACACATTTTGTGGATGTCCCTTTTGACCGGTGGGAAGTGATACTTCTTTGTAGTGCAGATGTGCATTGCCCGCTTGCTTGCTTGGCCAAAAAGGGCGTATGCGTTTTCTCCTGAATATATTCAGGAGAAAACGCATACGCCCTTTTTGGCCAAGTGCATCATTGTCGAAGTTGTGCCCCTCTTCCTGTGCTTTAAAGGCGATTCCAACGTACCTCTTGAAATCTGTTTCCTGCTATTCTGCCTCGCTTTCAAGTCCGCCTCGTTGCCTTCCCTCAACAGATTTTTGGACGATAGTTGTCCTTCATTACTCGGCCAGTTTGTGAATTGCTGTGCCCCTGAGCTCCATTTTTCAACTCGTTTTTGGTGAGCTGACCGCAAGTCCAAAATTTTGGTTCAGGACCTATACTGGTTCCCGGTGGGTGGCTGAGAATTTGGTTAATTCTTCTTCCTGCCGGGAAATTACAGTGATATGTGCCCGTCCAAATGCCTAACAGCTACTCTCTCATTGGTTCTCCCTCTTCCCTTTCATCCTCTGCCAAATTGGCAACCTGTGCGAACCAAGAGGTTAAAGGGGCTGTCTCTCCAAGTTGGGAGGTTGATAGTAAAGCAGACGGAAAGTCAAACCGGAGCACCAGGAGAGGGACTATTCGTTGAGTTTTAGAAACCTTTCGTATTCACAGTGTGTCCGTTCTCTAGGTTTCCCGCACATGTTATAGCTGTAGTAATATTCCCTTCAACCTGGAGAGTTCGGACCCATGGAATGGGTGCCATGCATTATTGCTTTAAAGGGTCTGCATTTGCTCACCCAATCTCACCAATCGTCTCAGTCCCAAGTGTCCCTCCTTATGCCACATCCAGCTGTCGTTGTAGATAGGGTCATTCCAGCTTTCATCAGAGACCCTGAAGGAATTGTAAAGAATTTCCCAGTTTTTTTGTTTTGTTTTTGAAATTCCTTTTTATAGTGGGTTTGAGCTGATTCTCGCTGCCATGTTTATGCCAGTCTAGACACACTTGATTCCCTTACGGAGACATATCAATACATAGGTTTTAAGATTCTTACTAGTCAGATATTTTCCTCTGCGGGAAATATGGGGTTTTGAGTCCCTTTCACTGAGGAAGGTGTAGGTCTTGTCTATTCCATAGTTGGTTTTTGGAACGGTACCTGTGCTTATATCAAACTCTGGTTTTATGCATCACCCCACCTCTCCTTCCCCCTTAAGCAGGTATAAGAGTGTTTTCTAAATGTGAGACACTGTTCTCTTTCCTAACTCAGTTCAAGTGTAGCCATGTTTACAGGATCTTCATAAGTGATATCTTATGATAAGTTTCTTTTTCTGTGTGACTTATTTCACTTAGAATCATCGTACCTGAATCCACCCATTTTGCTGCTACTGGTCTTATGACATTGATTTCATGGCTGAGGGATATTCCGTCGTACGTAAGTACCACAATTTTTTGAACCATGTTTATATTTTCTGGGATACTTAAGGTGTATCCAAGTTGAGGTCCTTGTATGCAGTGCAGCCCTAAATTTTGGGGTGGCTCTGTCTTATTGATTTTCAGTTTTCCCAAGGTATATTCCCTAGACTGGTAGTGCCCTTGGCTCTGTAGCTCTGTTCTTTACTTGTTTTAGGGAACAGAATGCACTCCTCCAGAGAGGCAGTTGGCAATTTACATCCCGCCCATCAGCATAACAAGGCTCCCTGTTCTCCAGGGCCTGTCTTGCCTTTCTTGTTCTTACACATTTTGTGGATGTCCCTTTTGACCGGTGGGAAGTGATACTTCTTTGTAGTGCAGATTTGCATTGCCCGCTTGCTTGCTTGGCCAAAAAGGGCGTATGCGTTTTCTCCTGACTACATTCAGGAGAAAACGCATACGCCCTTTTTGGCCAAGTGCATCATTGTCGAAGTTGTGCCCCTCTTCCTGTGCTTTAAAGGCGATTCCAACGTACCTCTTGAAATCTGTTTCCTGCTATTCTGCCTCGCTTTCAAGTCCGCCTCGTTGCCTTCCCTCAACAGATTTTTGGACGATAGTTGTCCTTTATTACTCGGCCAGTTTGTGAATTGCTGTGCCCCTGAGCTCCATTTTTCAACTCGTTTTTGGTGAGATGACCGCAAGTCCAAAATTTTGGTTCAGGACCTATACTGGTTCCCGGTGGGTGGCTGAGAATTTGGTTAATTCTTCTTCCTGCCGGGAAATTACAGTGATATGTGCCCGTCCAAATGCCTAACAGCTACTCTCTCATTGGTTCTCCCTCTTCCCTTTCATCCTCTGCCAAATTGGCAACCTGTGCGAACCAAGAGGTTAAAGGGGCTGTCTCTCCAAGTTGGGAGGTTGATAGTAAAGCAGACGGAAAGTCAAACCGGAGCACCAGGAGAGGGACTATTCGTTGAGTTTTAGAAACCTTTCGTATTCACAGTGTGTCCGTTCTCTAGGTTTCCCGCACATGTTATAGCTGTAGTAATATTCCCTTCAACCTGGAGAGTTCGGACCCATGGAATGGGTGCCATGCATTATTGCTTTAAAGGGTCTGCATTTGCTCACCCAATCTCACCAATCGTCTCAGTCCCAAGTGTCCCTCCTTATGCCACATCCAGCTGTCGTTGTAGATAGGGTCATTCCAGCTTTCATCAGAGACCCTGAAGGAATTGTAAAGAATTTCCCAGTTTTTTTGTTTTGTTTTTGAAATTCCTTTTTATAGTGGGTTTGAGCTGATTCTCGCTGCCATGTTTATGCCAGTCTAGACACACTTGATTCCCTTACGGAGACATATCAATACATAGGTTTTAAGATTCTTACTAGTCAGATATTTTCCTCTGCGGGAAATATGGGGTTTTGAGTCCCTTTCACTGAGGAAGGTGTAGGTCTTGTCTATTCCATAGTTGGTTTTTGGAACGGTACCTGTGCTTATATCAAACTCTGGTTTTATGCATCACCCCACCTCTCCTTCCCCCTTAAGCAGGTATAAGAGTGTTTTCTAAATGTGAGACACTGTTCTCTTTCCTAACTCAGTTCAAGTGTAGCCATGTTTACAGGATCTTCATAAGTGATATCTTATGATAAGTTTCTTTTTCTGTGTGACTTATTTCACTTAGAATCATCGTACCTGAATCCACCCATTTTGCTGCTACTGGTCTTATGACATTGATTTCATGGCTGAGGGATATTCCGTCGTACGTAAGTACCACAATTTTTTGAACCATGTTTATATTTTCTGGGATACTTAAGGTGTATCCAAGTTGAGGTCCTTGTATGCAGTGCAGCCCTAAATTTTGGGGTGGCTCTGTCTTATTGATTTTCAGTTTTCCCAAGGTATATTCCCTAGACTGGTAGTGCCCTTGGCTCTGTAGCTCTGTTCTTTACTTGTTTTAGGGAACAGAATGCACTCCTCCAGAGAGGCAGTTGGCAATTTACATCCCGCCCATCAGCATAACAAGGCTCCCTGTTCTCCAGGGCCTGTCTTGCCTTTCTTGTTCTTACACATTTTGTGGATGTCCCTTTTGACCGGTGGGAAGTGATACTTCTTTGTAGTGCAGATTTGCATTGCCCGCTTGCTTGCTTGGCCAAAAAGGGCGTATGCGTTTTCTCCTGACTACATTCAGGAGAAAACGCATACGCCCTTTTTGGCCAAGTGCATCATTGTCGAAGTTGTGCCCCTCTTCCTGTGCTTTAAAGGCGATTCCAACGTACCTCTTGAAATCTGTTTCCTGCTATTCTGCCTCGCTTTCAAGTCCGCCTCGTTGCCTTCCCTCAACAGATTTTTGGACGATAGTTGTCCTTTATTACTCGGCCAGTTTGTGAATTGCTGTGCCCCTGAGCCCCATTTTTCAACTCGTTTTTGGTGAGCTGACCGCAAGTCCAAAATTTTGGTTCAGGACCTATACTGGTTCCCGGTGGGTGGCTGAGAATTTGGTTAATTCTTCTTCCTGCCGGGAAATTACAGTGATATGTGCCCGTCCAAATGCCTAACAGCTACTCTCTCATTGGTTCTCCCTCTTCCCTTTCATCCTCTGCCAAATTGGCAACCTGTGCGAACCAAGAGGTTAAAGGGGCTGTCTCTCCAAGTTGGGAGGTTGATAGTAAAGCAGACGGAAAGTCAAACCGGAGCACCAGGAGAGGGACTATTCGTTGAGTTTTAGAAACCTTTCGTATTCACAGTGTGTCCGTTCTCTAGGTTTCCCGCACATGTTATAGCTGTAGTAATATTCCCTTCAACCTGGAGAGTTCGGACCCATGGAATGGGTGCCATGCATTATTGCTTTAAAGGGTCTGCATTTGCTCACCCAATCTCACCAATCGTCTCAGTCCCAAGTGTCCAGCCTTATGCCACATCCAGCTGTCGTTGTAGATAGGGTCATTCCAGCTTTCATCAGAGACCCTGAAGGAATTGTAAAGAATTTCCCAGTTTTTTTGTTTTGTTTTTGAAATTCCTTTTTATAGTGGGTTTGAGCTGATTCTCGCTGCCATGTTTATGCCAGTCTAGACACACTTGATTCCCTGACAGAGACGTATCAATACATAGGTTTTAAGATTCTTACTAGTCAGATATTTTCCTCTGCAGGAAATATGGGGTTTTGAGTCCCTTTCACTGAGGAAGGTGTAGGTCTTGTCTATTCCATAGTTGGTTTTTGGAACGGTACCTGTGCTTATATCAAACTCTGGTTTTATGCATCACCCCACCTCTCCTTCCCCCTTAAGCAGGTATAAGAGTGTTTTCTAAATGTGAGACACTGTTCTCTTTCCTAACTCAGTTCAAGTGTAGCCATGTTTACAGGATCTTCATAAGTGATATCTTATGATAAGTTTCTTTTTCTGTGTGACTTATTTCACTTAGAATCATCGTACCTGAATCCACCCATTTTGCTGCTACTGGTCTTATGACATTGATTTCATGGCTGAGGGATATTCCGTCGTACGTAAGTACCACAATTTTTTGAACCATGTTTATATTTTCTGGGATACTTAAGGTGTATCCAAGTTGAGGTCCTTGTATGCAGTGCAGCCCTAAATTTTGGGGTGGCTCTGTCTTATTGATTTTCAGTTTTCCCAAGGTATATTCCCTAGACTGGTAGTGCCCTTGGCTCTGTAGCTCTGTTCTTTATTGTTTTAGGGAACAGAATGCACTCCTCCAGAGAGGCAGTTGGCAATTTACATCCCGCCCATCAGCATAACAAGGCTCCCTGTTCTCCAGGGCCTGTGTTGCCTTTCTTGTTCTTACACATTTTGTGGATGTCCCTTTTGACAGGTGGGAAGTGATACTTCTTTGTAGTGCAGATTTGCATTGCCCGCTTGCTTGCTTGGCCAAAAAGGTCGTATGCGTTTTCTCCTGACTACATTCAGGAGAAAACGCATACGCCCTTTTTGGCCAAGTGCATCATTGTCGAAGTTGTGCCCCTCTTCCTGTGCTTTAAAGGTGATTCCAACGTACCTCTTGAAATCTGTTTCCTGCTATTCTGCCTCGCTTTCAAGTCCGCCTCGTTGCCTTCCCTCAACAGATTTTTGGACGATAGTTGTCCTTCATTACTCGGCCAGTTTGTGAATTGCTGTGCCCCTGAGCTCCATTTTTCAACTCGTTTTTGGTGAGCTGACCGCAAGTCCAAAATTTTGGTTCAGGACCTATACTGGTTCCCGGTGGGTGGCTGAGAATTTGGTTAATTCTTCTTCCTGCCGGGAAATTACAGTGATATGTGCCCGTCCAAATGCCTAACAGCTACTCTCTCATTGGTTCTCCCTCTTCCCTTTCATCCTCTGCCAAATTGGCAACCTGTGCGAACCAAGAGGTTAAAGGGGCTGTCTCTCCAAGTTGGGAGGTTGATAGTAAAGCAGACGGAAAGTCAAACCGGAGCACCAGGAGAGGGACTATTCGTTGAGTTTTAGAAACCTTTCGTATTCACAGTGTGTCCGTTCTCTAGGTTTCCCGCACATGTTATAGCTGTAGTAATATTCCCTTCAACCTGGAGAGTTCGGACCCATGGAATGGGTGCCATGCATTATTGCTTTAAAGGGTCTGCATTTGCTCACCCAATCTCACCAATCGTCTCAGTCCCAAGTGTCCAGCCTTATGCCACATCCAGCTGTCGTTGTAGATAGGGTCATTCCAGCTTTCATCAGAGACCCTGAAGGAATTGTAAAGAATTTCCCAGTTTTTTTGTTTTGTTTTTGAAATTCCTTTTTATAGTGGGTTTGAGCTGATTCTCGCTGCCATGTTTATGCCAGTCTAGACACACTTGATTCCCTTACGGAGACGTATCAATACATAGGTTTTAAGATTCTTACTAGTCAGATATTTTCCTCTGCAGGAAATATGGGGTTTTGAGTCCCTTTCACTGAGGAAGGTGTAGGTCTTGTCTATTCCATAGTTGGTTTTTGGAACGGTACCTGTGCTTATATCAAACTCTGGTTTTATGCATCACCCCACCTCTCCTTCCCCCTTAAGCAGGTATAAGAGTGTTTTCTAAATGTGAGACACTGTTCTCTTTCCTAACTCAGTTCAAGTGTAGCCATGTTTACAGGATCTTCATAAGTGATATCTTATGATAAGTTTCTTTTTCTGTGTGACTTATTTCACTTAGAATCATCGTACCTGAATCCACCCATTTTGCTGCTACTGGTCTTATGACATTGATTTCATGGCTGAGGGATATTCCGTCGTACGTAAGTACCACAATTTTTTGAACCATGTTTATATTTTCTGGGATACTTAAGGTGTATCCAAGTTGAGGTCCTTGTATGCAGTGCAGCCCTAAATTTTGGGGTGGCTCTGTCTTATTGATTTTCAGTTTTCCCAAGGTATATTCCCTAGACTGGTAGTGCCCTTGGCTCTGTAGCTCTGTTCTTTACTTGTTTTAGGGAACAGAATGCACTCCTCCAGAGAGGCAGTTGGCAATTTACATCCCGCCCATCAGCATAACAAGGCTCCCTGTTCTCCAGGGCCTGTCTTGCCTTTCTTGTTCTTACACATTTTGTGGATGTCCCTTTTGACAGGTGGGAAGTGATACTTCTTTGTAGTGCAGATTTGCATTGCCCGCTTGCTTGCTTGGCCAAAAAGGGCGTATGCGTTTTCTCCTGACTACATTCAGGAGAAAACGCATACGCCCTTTTTGGCCAAGTGCATCATTGTCGAAGTTGTGCCCCTCTTCCTGTGCTTTAAAGGTGATTCCAACGTACCTCTTGAAATCTGTTTCCTGCTATTCTGCCTCGCTTTCAAGTCCGCCTCGTTGCCTTCCCTCAACAGATTTTTGGACGATAGTTGTCCTTCATTACTCGGCCAGTTTGTGAATTGCTGTGCCCCTGAGCTCCATTTTTCAACTCGTTTTTGGTGAGCTGACCGCAAGTCCAAAATTTTGGTTCAGGACCTATACTGGTTCCCGGTGGGTGGCTGAGAATTTGGTTAATTCTTCTTCCTGCCGGGAAATTACAGTGATATGTGCCCGTCCAAATGCCTAACAGCTACTCTCTCATTGGTTCTCCCTCTTCCCTTTCATCCTCTGCCAAATTGGCAACCTGTGCGAACCAAGAGGTTAAAGGGGCTGTCTCTCCAAGTTGGGAGGTTGATAGTAAAGCAGACGGAAAGTCAAACCGGAGCACCAGGAGAGGGACTATTCGTTGAGTTTTAGAAACCTTTCGTATTCACAGTGTGTCCGTTCTCTAGGTTTCCCGTACATGTTATAGCTGTAGTAATATTCCCTTCAACCTGGAGAGTTCGGACCCATGGAATGGGTGCCATGCATTATTGCTTTAAAGGGTCTGCATTTGCTCACCCAATCTCACCAATCGTCTCAGTCCCAAGTGTCCCTCCTTATGCCACATCCAGCTGTCATTGTAGATAGGGTCATTCCAGCTTTCATCAGAGACCCTGAAGGAATTGTAAAGAATTTCCCAGTTTTTTTGTTTTGTTTTTGAAATTCCTTTTTATAGTGGGTTTGAGCTGATTCTCGCTGCCATGTTTATGCCAGTCTAGACACACTTGATTCCCTTACGGAGACATATCAATACATAGGTTTTAAGATTCTTACTAGTCAGATATTTTCTTCTGCGGGAAATATGGGGTTTTGAGTCCCTTTCACTGAGGACGGTGTAGGTCTTGTCTATTCCAAAGTTGGTTTTTGGAACGGTACCTGTGCTTATATCAAACTCTGGTTTTATGCATCACCCCACCTCTCCTTCCCCCTTAAGCAGGTATAAGAGTGTTTTCTAAATGTGAGACACTGTTCTCTTTCCTAACTCAGTTCAAGTGTAGCCATGTTTACAGGATCTTCATAAGTGATATCTTATGATAAGTTTCTTTTTCTGTGTGACTTATTTCACTTAGAATCATCGTACCTGAATCCACCCATTTTGTTGCTACTGGTCTTATGACATTGATTTCATGGCTGAGGGATATTGCATCGTACGTAAGTACCACAATTTTTGGAACCATTTTTATATTTTCTGGGATACTTAAGGTGTATCCAAGTTGAGGTCCTTGTATGCAGTGCAGCCCTAAATTTTGGGGTGGCTCTGTCTTATTGATTTTCAGTTTTCCCAAGGTATATTCCCTAGACTGGTAGTGCCCTTGGCTCTGTAGCTCTGTTCTTTACTTGTTTTAGGGAACAGAATGCACTCCTCCAGAGAGGCAGTTGGCAATTTACATCCCGCCCATCAGCATAACAAGGCTCCCTGTTCTCCAGGGCCTGTCTTGCCTTTCTTGTTCTTACACATTTTGTGGATGTCCCTTTTGACCGGTGGGAAGTGATACTTCTTTGTAGTGCAGATTTGCATTGCCCGCTTGCTTGCTTGGCCAAAAAGGGCGTATGCGTTTTCTCCTGAATATATTCAGGAGAAAACGCATACGCCCTTTTTGGCCAAGTGCATCATTGTCGAAGTTGTGCCCCTCTTCCTGTGCTTTAAAGGCGATTCCAACGTACCTCTTGAAATCTGTTTCCTGCTATTCTGCCTCGCTTTCAAGTCCGCCTCGTTGCCTTCCCTCAACAGATTTTTGGACGATAGTTGTCCTTTATTACTCGGCCAGTTTGTGAATTGCTGTGCCCCTGAGCTCCATTTTTCAACTCGTTTTTGGTGAGCTGACCGCAAGTCCAAAATTTTGGTTCAGGACCTATACTGGTTCCCGGTGGGTGGCTGAGAATTTGGTTAATTCTTCTTCCTGCCGGGAAATTACAGTGATATGTGCCCGTCCAAATGCCTAACAGCTACTCTCTCATTGGTTCTCCCTCTTCCCTTTCATCCTCTGCCAAATTGGCAACCTGTGCGAACGAAGAGGTTAAAGGGGCTGTCTCTCCAAGTTGGGAGGTTGATAGTAAAGCAGACGGAAAGTCAAACCGGAGCACCAGGAGAGGGACTATTCGTTGAGTTTTAGAAACCTTTCGTATTCACAGTGTGTCCGTTCTCTAGGTTTCCCGCACATGTTATAGCTGTAGTAATACTCCCTTCAACCTGGAGAGTTTGGACCCATGGAATGGGTGCCATGCATTATTGTTTTAAAGGGTCTGCATTTGCTCACCCAATCTCACCAATCGTCTCAGTCCCAAGTGTCCCTCCTTATGCCACATCCAGCTGTCGTTGTAGATAGGGTCATTCCAGCTTTCATCAGAGACCCTGAAGGAATTGTAAAGAATTTCCCAGTTTTTTTGTTTTGTTTTTGAAATTCCTTTTTATAGTGGGTTTGAGCTGATTCTCGCTGCCATGTTTATGCCAGTCTAGACACACTTGATTCCCTTACGGAGACATATCAATACATAGGTTTTAAGATTCTTACTAGTCAGATATTTTCCTCTGCGGGAAATATGGGGTTCTGAGTACCTTTCACTGAGGACGGTTTAGGTCTTGTCTATTCCATAGTTGGTTTTTGGAACGGTACCTGTGCTTATATCAAACTCTGGTTTTATGCATCACCCCACCTCTCCTTCCCCCTTAAGCAGGTATAAGAGTGTTTTCTAAATGTGAGACACTGTTCTCTTTCCTAACTCAGTTGAAGTGTAGACAGGTTTACAGGATCTTCATAAGTGATATCTTATGATAAGTTTCTTTTTCTCTGTGACTTATTTCACTTAGAATCATCGTACCTGAATCCACCCATTTTGCTGCTACTGGTCTTATGACATTGATTTCATGGCTGAGGGATATTCCATCGTACGTAAGTACCACAATTTTTTGAACCATGTTTATATTTTCTGGGATACTTAAGGTGTATCCAAGTTGAGGTCCTTGTATGCAGTGCAGCCCTAAATTTTGGGGTGGCTCTGTCTTATTGATTTTCAGTTTTCCCAAGGTATATTCCCTAGACTGGTAGTGCCCTTGGCTCTGTAGTTCTGTTCTTTACTTGTTTTAGGGAACAGAATGCACTCCTCCAGAGAGGCAGTTGGCAATTTACATCCCGCCCATCAGCATAACAAGGCTCCCTGTTCTCCAGGGCCTGTCTTGCCTTTCTTGTTCTTACACATTTTGTGGATGTCCCTTTTGACCGGTGGGAAGTGATACTTCTTTGTAGTGCAGATGTGCATTGCCCGCTTGCTTGCTTGGCCAAAAAGGGCGTATGCGTTTTCTCCTGAATATATTCAGGAGAAAACGCATACGCCCTTTTTGGCCAAGTGCATCATTGTCGAAGTTGTGCCCCTCTTCCTGTGTTTAAAGGCGATTCCAACGTACCTCTTGAAATCTGTTTCCTGCTATTCTGCCTCGCTTTCAAGGCCGCCTCGTTGCCTTCCCTCAACAGATTTTTGGACGATAGTTGTCCTTCATTACTCGGCCAGTTTGTGAATTGCTGTGCCCCTGAGCTCCATTTTTCAACTCGTTTTTGGTGAGCTGACCGCAAGTCCAAAATTTTGGTTCAGGACCTATACTGGTTCCCGGTGGGTGGCTGAGAATTTGGTTAATTCTTCTTCCTGCCGGGAAATTACAGTGATATGTGCCCGTCCAAATGCCTAACAGCTACTCTCTCATTGGTTCTCCCTCTTCCCTTTCATCCTCTGCCAAATTGGCAACCTGTGCGAACCAAGAGGTTAAAGGGGCTGTCTCTCCAAGTTGGGAGGTTGATAGTAAAGCAGACGGAAAGTCAAACCGGAGCACCAGGAGAGGGACTATTCGTTGAGTTTTAGAAACCTTTCGTATTCACAGTGTGTCCGTTCTCTAGGTTTCCCGCACATGTTATAGCTGTAGTAATATTCCCTTCAACCTGGAGAGTTCGGACCCATGGAATGGGTGCCATGCATTATTGCTTTAAAGGGTCTGCATTTGCTCACCCAATCTCACCAATCGTCTCAGTCCCAAGTGTCCTTCCTTATGCCACATCCAGCTATCGTTGTAGATAGGGTCATTCCAGCTTTCATCAGAGACCCTGAAGGAATTGTAAAGAATTTCCCAGTTTTTTTGTTTTGTTTTTGAAATTCCTTTTTATAGTGGGTTTGAGCTGATTCTCGCTGCCATGTTTATGCCAGTCTAGACACACTTGATTCCCTTACGGAGACATATCAATACATAGGTTTTAAGATTCTTACTAGTCAGATATTTTCCTCTGCGGGAAATATGGGGTTTTGAGTCCCTTTCACTGAGGACGGTGTAGGTCTTGTCTATTCCATAGTTGGTTTTTGGAACGGTACCTGTGCTTATATCAAACTCTGGTTTTATGCATCACCCCACCTCTCCTTCCCCCTTAAGCAGGTATAAGAGTGTTTTCTAAATGTGAGACACTGTTCTCTTTCCTAACTCAGTTCAAGTGTAGCCATGTTTACAGGATCTTCATAAGTGATATCTTATGATAAGTTTCTTTTTCTGTGTGACTTATTTCACTTAGAATCATCGTACCTGAATCCACCCATTTTGCTGCTACTGGTCTTATGACATTGATTTCATGGCTGAGGGATATTCCATCGTACGTAAGTACCACAATTTTTTGAACCATGTTTATATTTTCTGGGATACTTAAGGTGTATCCAAGTTGAGGTCCTTGTATGCAGTGCAGCCCTAAATTTTGGGGTGGCTCTGTCTTATTGATTTTCAGTTTTCCCAAGGTATATTCCCTAGACTGGTAGTGCCCTTGGCTCTGTAGCTCTGTTCTTTACTTGTTTTAGGGAACAGAATGCACTCCTCCAGAGAGGCAGTTGGCAATTTACATCCCGCCCATCAGCATAACAAGGCTCCCTGTTCTCCAGGGCCTGTCTTGCCTTTCTTGTTCTTACACATTTTGTGGATGTCCCTTTTGACCGGTGGGAAGTGATACTTCTTTGTAGTGCAGATGTGCATTGCCCGCTTGCTTGCTTGGCCAAAAAGGGCGTATGCGTTTTCTCCTGAATACATTCAGGAGAAAACACATACGCCCTTTTTGGCCAAGTGCATCATTGTCGAAGTTGTGCCCCTCTTCCTGTGCTTTAAAGGCGATTCCAACGTACCTCTTGAAATCTGTTTCCTGCTATTCTGCCTCGCTTTCAAGTCCGCCTCATTGCCTTCCTTCAACAGATTTTTGGACGATAGTTGTCCTTCATTACTCGGCCAGTTTGTGAATTGCTGTGCCCCTGAGCTCCATTTTTCAACTCGTTTTTGGTGAGCTGACCGCAAGTCCAAAATTTTGGTTCAGGACCTATACTGGTTCCCGGTGGGTGGCTGAGAATTTGGTTAATTCTTCTTCCTGCCGGGAAATTACAGTGATATGTGCCCGTCCAAATGCCTAACAGCTACTCTCTCATTGGTTCTCCCTCTTCCCTTTCATCCTCTGCCAAATTGGCAACCTGTGCGAACCAAGAGGTTAAAGGGGCTGTCTCTCCAAGTTGGGAGGTTGATAGTAAAGCAGACGGAAAGTCAAACCGGAGCACCAGGAGAGGGACTATTCGTTGAGTTTTAGAAACCTTTCGTATTCACAGTGTGTCCGTTCCCTAGGTTCCCGCACATGTTATAGCTGTAGTAATATTCCCTTCAACCTGGAGAGTTCGGACCCATGGAATGGGTGCCATGCATTATTGCTTTAAAGGGTCTGCATTTGCTCACCCAATCTCACCAGTCGTCTCAGTCCCAAGTGTCCAGCCTTATGCCACATCCAGCTGTCGTTGTAGATAGGGTCATTCCAGCTTTCATCAGAGACCCTGAAGGAATTGTAAAGAATTTCCCAGTTTTTTTGTTTTGTTTTTGAAATTCCTTTATATAGTGGGTTTGAGCTGATTCTCGCTGCCATGTTTATGCCAGTCTAGACACACTTGATTCCCTTATGGAGACATATCAATACATAGGTTTTAAGATTCTTACTAGTCAGATATTTTCCTCTGCGGGAAATATGGGGTTTTGAGTCCCTTTCACTGAGGACGGTGTAGGTCTTGTCTATTCCATAGTTGGTTTTTGGAACGGTACCTGTGCTTATATCAAACTCTGGTTTTATGCATCACCCCACCTCTCCTTCCCCCTTAAGCAGGTATAAGAGTGTTTTCTAAATGTGAGACACTGTTCTCTTTCCTAACTCAGTTCAAGTGTAGCCATGTTTACAGGATCTTCATAAGTGATATCTTATGATAAGTTTCTTTTTCTGTGTGACTTATTTCACTTAGAATCATCGTACCTGAATCCACCCATTTTGCTGCTACTGGTCTTATGACATTGATTTCATGGCTGAGGGATATTCCATCGTACGTAAGTACCACAATTTTTTGAACCATGTTTATATTTTCTGGGATACTTAAGGTGTATCCAGGTTGAGGTCCTTGTATGCAGTGCAGCCCTAAATTTTGGGGTGGCTCTGTCTTATTGATTTTCAGTTTTCCCAAGGTATATTCCCTAGACTGGTAGTGCCCTTGGCTCTGTAGCTCTGTTCTTTACTTGTTTTAGGGAACAGAATGCACTCTTCCAGAGAGGCAGTTGGCAATTTACATCCCGCCCATCAGCATAACAAGGCTCCCTGTTCTCCAGGGCCTGTCTTGCCTTTCTTGTTCTTACACATTTTGTGGATGTCCCTTTTGACCGGTGGGAAGTGATACTTCTTTGTAGTGCAGATGTGCATTGCCCGCTTGCTTGCTTGGCCAAAAAGGGCGTATGCGTTTTCTCCTGAATATATTCAGGAGAAAACGCATACGCCCTTTTTGGCCAAGTGCATCATTGTCGAAGTTGTGCCCCTCTTCCTGTGCTTTAAAGGCGATTCCAACGTACCTCTTGAAATCTGTTTCCTGCTATTCTGCCTCGCTTTCAAGGCCGCCTCGTTGCCTTCCCTCAACAGATTTTTGGACGATAGTTGTCCTTCATTACTCGGCCAGTTTGTGAATTGCTGTGCCCCTGAGCTCCATTTTTCAACTCGTTTTTGGTGAGCTGACCGCAAGTCCAAAATTTTGGTTCAGGACCTATACTGGTTCCCGGTGGGTGGCTGAGAATTTGGTTAATTCTTCTTCCTGCCGGGAAATTACAGTGATATGTGCCCGTCCAAATGCCTAACAGCTACTCTCTCATTGGTTCTCCCTCTTCCCTTTCATCCTCTGCCAAATTGGCAACCTGTGCGAACCAAGAGGTTAAAGGGGCTGTCTCTCCAAGTTGGGAGGTTGATAGTAAAGCAGACGGAAAGTCAAACCGGAGCACCAGGAGAGGGACTATTCGTTGAGTTTTAGAAACCTTTCGTATTCACAGTGTGTCCGTTCTCTAGGTTTCCCGCACATGTTATAGCTGTAGTAATATTCCCTTCAACCTGGAGAGTTCGGACCCATGGAATGGGTGCCATGCATTATTGCTTTAAAGGGTCTGCATTTGCTCACCCAATCTCACCAATCGTCTCAGTCCCAAGTGTCCCTCCTTATGCCACATCCAGCTATCGTTGTAGATAGGGTCATTCCAGCTTTCATCAGAGACCCTGAAGGAATTGTAAAGAATTTCCCAGTTTTTTTGTTTTGTTTTTGAAATTCCTTTTTATAGTGGGTTTGAGCTGATTCTCGCTGCCATGCTTATGCCAGTCTAGACACACTTGATTCCCTTACGGAGACATATCAATACATAGGTTTTAAGATTCTTACTAGTCAGATATTTTCCTCTGCGGGAAATATGGGGTTTTGAGTCCCTTTCACTGAGGACGGTGTAGGTCTTGTCTATTCCATAGTTGGTTTTTGGAACGGTACCTGTGCTTATATCAAACTCTGGTTTTATGCATCACCCCACCTCTCCTTCCCCCTTAAGCAGGTATAAGAGTGTTTTCTAAATGTGAGACACTGTTCTCTTTCCTAACTCAGTTCAAGTGTAGCCATGTTTACAGGATCTTCATAAGTGATATCTTATGATATGTTTCTTTTTCTCTGTGACTTATTTCACTTAGAATCATCGTACCTGAATCCACCCATTTTGCTGCTACTGGTCTTATGACATTGATTTCATGGCTGAGGGATATTCCATCGTACGTAAGTACCACAATTTTTTGAACCATGTTTATATTTTCTGGGATACTTAAGGTGTATCCAAGTTGAGGTCCTTGTATGCAGTGCAGCCCTAAATTTTGGGGTGGCTCTGTCTTATTGATTTTCAGTTTTCCCAAGGTATATTCCCTAGACTGGTAGTGCCCTTGGCTCTGTAGCTCTGTTCTTTACTTGTTTTAGGGAACAGAATGCACTCCTCCAGAGAGGCAGTTGGCAATTTACATCCCGCCCATCAGCATAACAAGGCTCCCTGTTCTCCAGGGCCTGTCTTGCCTTTCTTGTTCTTACACATTTTGTGGATGTCCCTTTTGACCGGTGGGAAGTGATACTTCTTTGTAGTGCAGATGTGCATTGCCCGCTTGCTTGCTTGGCCAAAAAGGGCGTATGCGTTTTCTCCTGAATACATTCAGGAGAAAACACATACGCCCTTTTTGGCCAAGTGCATCATTGTCGAAGTTGTGCCCCTCTTCCTGTGCTTTAAAGGCGATTCCAACGTACCTCTTGAAATCTGTTTCCTGCTATTCTGCCTCGCTTTCAAGTCCGCCTCATTGCCTTCCTTCAACAGATTTTTGACGATAGTTGTCCTTCATTACTCGGCCAGTTTGTGAATTGCTGTGCCCCTGAGCTCCATTTTTCAACTCGTTTTTGGTGAGCTGACCGCAAGTCCAAAATTTTGGTTCAGGACCTATACTGGTTCCCGGTGGGTGGCTGAGAATTTGGTTAATTCTTCTTCCTGCCGGGAAATTACAGTGATATGTGCCCGTCCAAATGCCTAACAGCTACTCTCTCATTGGTTCTCCCTCTTCCCTTTCATCCTCTGCCAAATTGGCAACCTGTGCGAACCAAGAGGTTAAAGGGGCTGTCTCTCCAAGTTGGGAGGTTGATAGTAAAGCAGACGGAAAGTCAAACCGGAGCACCAGGAGAGGGACTATTCGTTGAGTTTTAGAAACCTTTCGTATTCACAGTGTGTCCGTTCCCTAGGTTTCCCGCACATGTTATAGCTGTAGTAATATTCCCTTCAACCTGGAGAGTTTGGACCCATGGAATGGGTGCCATGCATTATTGCTTTAAAGAGTCTGCATTTGCTCACCCAATCTCACCAATCGTCTCAGTCCCAAGTGTCCAGCCTTATGCCACATCCAGCTGTCGTTGTAGATAGGGTCATTCCAGCTTTCATCAGAGACCCTGAAGGAATTGTAAAGAATTTCCCAGTTTTTTTGTTTTGTTTTTGAAATTCCTTTTTATAGTGGGTTTGAGCTGATTCTCGCTGCCATGTTTATGCCTGCCTAGACACACTTGATTCCCTGACAGAGACATATCAATACATAGGTTTTAAGATTCTTACTAGTCAGATATTTTCCTCTGCGGGAAATATGGGGTTTTGAGTCCCTTTCACTGAGGAAGGTGTAGGTCTTGTCTATTCCATAGTTGGTTTTTGGAACGGTACCTGTGCTTATATCAAACTCTGGTTTTATGCATCACCCCACCTCTCCTTCCCCCTTAAGCAGGCATAAGAGTGTTTTCTAAATGTGAGACACTGTTCTCTTTCCTAACTCAGTTCAAGTGTAGCCATGTTTACAGGATCTTCATAAGTGATATCTTATGATAAGTTTCTTTTTCTGTGTGACTTATTTCACTTAGAATCATCGTACCTGAATCCACCCATTTTGCTGCTACTGGTCTTATGACATTGATTTCATGGCTGAGGGATATTCTGTCGTACGTAAGTACCACAATTTTTTGAACCATGTTTATATTTTCTGGGATACTTAAGGTGTATCCAAGTTGAGGTCCTTGTATGCAGTGCAGCCCTAAATTTTGGGGTGGCTCTGTCTTATTGATTTTCAGTTTTCCCAAGGTATATTCCCTAGACTGGTAGTGCCCTTGGCTCTGTAGCTCTGTTCTTTACTTGTTTTAGGGAACAGAATGCACTCCTCCAGAGAGGCAGTTGGCAATTTACATCCCGCCCATCAGCATAACAAGGCTCCCTGTTCTCCAGGGCCTGTCTTGCCTTTCTTGTTCTTACACATTTTGTGGATGTCCCTTTTGACCGGTGGGAAGTGATACTTCTTTGTAGTGCAGATGTGCATTGCCCGCTTGCTTGCTTGGCCAAAAAGGGCGTATGCGTTTTCTCCTGAATATATTCAGGAGAAAACGCATACGCCGTTTTTGGCCAAGTGCATCATTGTCGAAGTTGTGCCCCTCTTCCTGTGCTTTAAATGCAATTCCAACGTACCTCTTGAAATCTGTTTCCTGCTATTCTGCCTCGCTTTCAAGTCCGCCTCGTTGCCTTCCCTCAACAGATTTTTGGACGATAGTTGTCCTTCATTACTCGGCCAGTTTGTGAATTGCTGTGCCCCTGAGCTCCATTTTTCAACTCGTTTTTGGTGAGCTGACCGCAAGTCCAAAATTTTGGTTCAGGACCTATACTGGTTCCCGGTGGGTGGCTGAGAATTTGGTTAATTCTTCTTCCTGCCGGGAAATTACAGTGATATGTGCCCGTCCAAATGCCTAACAGCTACTCTCTCATTGGTTCTCCCTCTTCCCTTTCATCCTCTGCCAAATTGGCAACCTGTGCGAACCAAGAGGTTAAAGGGGCTGTCTCTCCAAGTTGGGAAGTTGATAGTAAAGCAGACGGAAAGTCAAACCGGAGCACGAGGAGAGGGACTATTCGTTGAGTTTTAGAAACCTTTCGTATTCACAGTGTGTCCGTTCTCTAGGTTTCCCGCACATGTTATAGTTGTAGTAATATACCCTTCAACCTGGAGAGTTCGGACCCATGGAATGGGTGCCATGCATTATTGCTTTAAAGGGTCTGCATTTGCTCACCCAATCTCACCAATCGTCTCAGTCCCAAGTGTCCCTCCTTATGCCACATCCAGCTGTCGTTGTAGATAGGGTCATTCCAGCTTTCATCAGAGACCCTGAAGGAATTGTAAAGAATTTCCCAGTTTTTTTGTTTTGTTTTTGAAATTCCTTTTTATAGTGGGTTTGAGCTGATTCTCGCTGCCATGTTTATGCCAGTCTAGACACACTTGATTCCCTTACAGAGACATATCAATACATAGGTTTTAAGATTCTTACTAGGCAGATATTTTCCTCTGCGGGAAATATGGGGTTTTGAGTCCCTTTCACTGAGGACGGTGTAGGTCTTGTCTATTCCATAGTTGGTTTTTGGAACGGTACCTGTGCTTATATCAAACTCTGGTTTTATGCATCACCCCACCTCTCCTTCCCCCTTAAGCAGGTATAAGAGTGTTTTCTAAATGTGAGACACTGTTCTCTTTCCTAACTCAGTTCAAGTGTAGCCATGTTTACAGGATCTTCATAAGTGATATCTTATGATAAGTTTCTTTTTCTGTGTGACTTATTTCACTTAGAATCATCGTACCTGAATCCACCCATTTTGCTGCTACTGGTCTTATGACATTGATTTCATGGCTGAGGGATATTCCGTCGTACGTAAGTACCACAATTTTTTGAACCATGTTTATATTTTCTGGGATATTTAAGGTGTATCCAAGTTGAGGTCCTTGTATGCAGTGCAGCCCTAAGTTTTGGGGTGGCTCTGTCTTATTGATTTTCAGTTTTCCCAAGGTATATTCCCTAGACTGGTAGTGCCCTTGGCTCTGTAGCTCTGTTCTTTACTTGTTTTAGGGAACAGAATGCACTCCTCCAGAGAGGCAGTTGGCAATTTACATCCCGCCCATCAGCATAACAAGGCTCCCTGTTCTCCAGGGCCTGTCTTGCCTTTCTTGTTCTTACACATTTTGTGGATGTCCCTTTTGACCGGTGGGAAGTGATACTTCTTTGTAGTGCAGATTTGCATTGCCCGCTTGCTTGCTTGGCCAAAAAGGGCGTATGCGTTTTCTCCTGACTACATTCAGGAGAAAACGCATACGCCGTTTTTGGCCAAGTGCATCATTGTCGAAGTTGTGCCCCTCTTCCTGTGCTTTAAAGGCGATTCCAGCGTACCTCTTGAAATCTGTTTCCTGCTATTGTGCCTCGCTTTCAAGTCCACCTCGTTGCCTTCCCTCAACAGATTTTTGGACGATAGTTGTCCTTCATTACTCGGCCACTTTGTGAATTGCTGTGCCCCTGAGCTCCATTTTTCAACTCGTTTTTGGTGAGCTGACCGCAAGTCCAAAATTTTGGTTCAGGACCTATACTGGTTCCCGGTGGGTGGCTGAGAATTTGGTTAATTCTTCTTCCTGCCGGGAAATTACAGTGATATGTGCCCGTCCAAATGCCTAACAGCTACTCTCTCATTGGTTCTCCCTCTTCCCTTTCATCCTCTGCCAAATTGGCAACCTGTGCGAACCAAGAGCTTAAAGGGGCTGTCTCTCCAAGTTGGGAGGTTGATAGTAAAGCAGACGGAAAGTCAAACCGGAGCACCAGGAGAGGGACTATTCGTTGAGTTTTAGAAACCTTTCGTATTCACAGTGTGTCCGTTCTCTAGGTTTCCCGCACATGTTATAGCTGTAGTAATATTCCCTTCAACCTGGAGAGTTCGGACCCATGGAATGGGTGCCATGCATTATTGCTTTAAAGGGTCTGCATTTGCTCACCCAATCTCACCAATCGTCTCAGTCCCAAGTGTCCCTCCTTATGCCACATCCAGCTGTCGTTGTAGATAGGGTCATTCCAGCTTTCATCAGAGACCCTGAAGGAATTGTAAAGAATTTCCCAGTTTTTTTGTTTTGTTTTTGAAATTCCTTTTTATAGTGGGTTTGAGCTGATTCTCGCTGCCATGTTTATGCCAGTCTAGACACACTTGATTCCCTTACGGAGACATATCAATACATAGGTTTTAAGATTCTTACTAGTCAGATATTTTCTTCTGCGGGAAATATGGGGTTTTGAGTCTCTTTCACTGAGGACGGTGTAGGTCTTGTCTATTCCATAGTTGGTTTTTGGAACGGTACCTGTGCTTATATCAAACTCTGGTTTTATGCATCACCCCACCTCTCCTTCCCCCTTAAGCAGGTATAAGAGTGTTTTCTAAATGTGAGACACTGTTCTCTTTCCTAACTCAGTTCAAGTGTAGCCATGTTTACAGGATCTTCATAAGTGATATCTTATGATAAGTTTCTTTTTCTGTGTGACTTATTTCACTTAGAATCATCGTACCTGAATCCACCCATTTTGTTGCTACTGCTCTTATGACATTGATTTCATGGCTGAGGGATATTCCATCGTACGTAAATACCACAATTTTTTGAACCATGTTTATATTTTCTGGGATACTTATGGTGTATCCAAGTTGAGGTCCTTGTATGCAGTGCAGCCCTAAATTTTGGGGTGGCTCTGTCTCATTGATTTTCAGTTTTCCCAAGGTATATTCCCTAGACTGGTAGTGCCCTTGGCTCTGTAGCTCTGTTCTTTACTTGTTTTAGGGAACAGAATGCACTCCTCCAGAGAGGCAGTTGGCAATTTACATCCCGCCCATCAGCATAACAAGGCTCCCTGTTCTCCAGGGCCTGTCTTGCCTTTCTTGTTCTTACACATTTTGTGGATGTCCCTTTTGACCGGTGGGAAGTGATACTTCTTTGTAGTGCAGATGTGCATTGCCCGCTTGCTTGCTTGGCCAAAAAGGGCGTATGGGTTTTCTCCTGAATATATTCAGGAGAAAACGCATATGCCCTTTTTGGCCAAGTGCATCATTGTCGAAGTTGTGCCCCTCTTCCTGTGCTTTAAAGGCGATTCCAACGTACCTCTTGAAATCTGTTTCCTGCTATTCTGCCTCGCTTTCAAGTCCGCCTCGTTGCCTTCCCTCAACAGATTTTTGGACGATAGTTGTCCTTTATTACTCGGCCAGTTTGTGAATTGCTGTGCCCCTGAGCTCCATTTTTCAACTCGTTTTTGGTGAGCTGACCGCAAGTCCAAAATTTTGGTTCAGGACCTATACTGGTTCGCGGTGGGTGGCTGAGAATTTGGTTAATTCTTCTTCCTGCCGGGAAGTTAGAGTGAGATGTGCCCGTCCAAATGCCTAACAGCTACTCTCTCATTGGTTCTCCCTCTTCCCTTTCATCCTCTGCCAAATTGGCAACCTGTGCGAACCAAGAGGTTAAAGGGGCTGTCTCTCCAAGTTGGGAGGTTGATAGTAAAGCAGACGGAAAGTCAAACTGGAGCACCAGGAGAGGGACTATTCGTTGAGTTTTAGAAACCTTTCGTATTCACAGTGTGTCCGTTCTCTAGGTTTCCCGCACATGTTATAGCTGTAGTAATATTCCCTTCAACCTGGAGAGTTTGGACCCATGGAATGGGTGCCATGCATTATTGCTTTAAAGGGTCTGCATTTGCTCACCCAATCTCACCAATCGTCTCAGTCCCAAGTGTCCCTCCTTATGCCACATCCAGCTGTCATTGTAGATAGGGTCATTCCAGGTTTCATCAGAGACCCTGAAGGAATTGTAAAGAATTTCCCAGTTTTTTTGTTTTGTTTTTGAAATTCCTTTTTATAGTGGGTTTGAGCTGATTCTCGCTGCCATGTTTATGCCAGTCTAGACACACTTGATTCCCTTACGGAGACATATCAATACATAGGTTTTAAGATTCTTACTAGTCAGATATTTTCCTCTGCGGGAAATATGGGGTTTTGAGTCCCTTTCACTGAGGACGGTGTAGGTCTTGTCTATTCCATAGTTGGTTTTTGGAACGGTACCTGTGCTTATATCAAACTCTGGTTTTATGCATCACCCCACCTCTCCTTCCCCCTTAAGCAGGTATAAGAGTGTTTTCTAAATGTGAGACACTGTTCTCTTTCCTAACTCAGTTCAAGTGTAGACATGTTTACAGGATCTTCATAAGTGATATCTTTTGATAAGTTTCTTTTTCTCTGTGACTTATTTCACTTAGAATCATCGTACCTGAATCCACCCATTTTGCTGCTACTGGTCTTATGACATTGATTTCATGGCTGAGGGATATTCTGTCGTACGTAAGTACCACAATTTTTTGAACCATGTTTATATTTTCTGGGATACTTAAGGTGTATCCAAGTTGAGGTCCTTGTATGCAGTGCAGCCCTAAATTTTGGGGTGGCTCTGTCTTATTGATTTTCAGTTTTCCCAAGGTATATTCCCTAGACTGGTAATGCCCTTGGCTCTGTAGCTCTGTTCTTTACTTGTTTTAGGGAACAGAATGCACTCCTCCAGAGAGGCAGTTGGCAATTTACATCCCGCCCATCAGCATAACAAGGCTCCCTGTTCTCCAGGGCCTGTCTTGCCTTTCTTGTTCTTACACATTTTGTGGATGTCCCTTTTGACCGGTGGGAAGTGATACTTCTTTGTAGTGCAGATGTGCATTGCCCGCTTGCTTGCTTGGCCAAAAAGGGCGTATGCGTTTTCTCCTGAATATATTCAGGAGAAAACGCATACGCCCTTTTTGGCCAAGTGCATCATTGTCGAAGTTGTGCCCCTCTTCCTGTGCTTTAAAGGCGATTCCAACGTACCTCTTGAAATCTGTTTCCTGCTATTCTGCCTCGCTTTCAAGTCCGCCTCGTTGCCTTCCCTCAACAGATTTTTGGACGATAGTTGTCCTTCATTACTCGGCCAGTTTGTGAATTGCTGTGCCCCTGAGCTCCATTTTTCAACTCGTTTTTGGTGAGCTGACCGCAAGTCCAAAATTTTGGTTCAGGACCTATACTGGTTCCCGGTGGGTGGCTGAGAATTTGGTTAATTCTTCTTCCTGCCGGGAAATTACAGTGATATGTGCCCGTCCAAATGCCTAACAGCTACTCTCTCATTGGTTCTCCCTCTTCCCTTTCATCCTCTGCCAAATTGGCAACCTGTGCGAACCAAGAGGTTAAAGGGGCTGTCTCTCCAAGTTGGGAGGTTGATAGTAAAGCAGACGGAAAGTCAAACCGGAGCACCAGGAGAGGGACTATTCGTTGAGTTTTAGAAACCTTTCGTATTCACAGTGTGTCCGTTCTCTAGGTTTCCCGCACATGTTATAGCTGTAGTAATATTCCCTTCAACCTGGAGAGTTCGGACCCATGGAATGGGTGCCATGCATTATTGCTTTAAAGGGTCTGCATTTGCTCACCCAAACTCACCAATCGTCTCAGTCCCAAGTGTCCCTCCTTATGCCACATCCAGCTGTCGTTGTAGATAGGGTCATTCCAGCTTTCATCAGAGACCCTGAAGGAATTGTAAAGAATTTCCCAGTTTTTTTGTTTTGTTTTTGAAATTCCTTTTTATAGTGGGTTTGAGCTGATTCTCGCTGCCATGTTTATGCCAGTCTAGACACACTTGATTCCCTTACGGAGACTTATCAATACATAGGTTTTAAGATTCTTACTAGTCAGATATTTTCCTCTGCGGGAAATATGGGGTTTTGAGTCCCTTTCACTGAGGAAGGTGTAGGTCTTGTCTATTCCATAGTTGGTTTTTGGAACGGTACCTGTGCTTATATCAAACTCTGGTTTTATGCATCACCCCACCTCTCCTTCCCCCTTAAGCAGGTATAAGAGTGTTTTCTAAATGTGAGACACTGTTCTCTTTCCTAACTCAGTTCAAGTGTAGCCATGTTTACAGGATCTTCATAAGTGATATCTTATGATAAGTTTCTTTTTCTGTGTGACTTATTTCACTTAGAATCATCGTACCTGAATCCACCCATTTTGCTGCTACTGGTCTTATGACATTGATTTCATGGCTGAGGGATATTCCGTCGTACGTAAGTACCACAATTTTTTGAACCATGTTTATATTTTCTGGGATACTTAAGGTGTATCCAAGTTGAGGTCCTTGTATGCAGTGCAGCCCTAAATTTTGGGGTGGCTCTGTCTTATTGATTTTCAGTTTTCCCAAGGTATATTCCCTAGACTGGTAGTGCCCTTGGCTCTGTAGCTCTGTTCTTTACTTGTTTTAGGGAACAGAATGCACTCCTCCAGAGAGGCAGTTGGCAATTTACATCCCGCCCATCAGCATAACAAGGCTCCCTGTTCTCCAGGGCCTGTCTTGCCTTTCTTGTTCTTACACATTTTGTGGATGTCCCTTTTGACCGGTGGGAAGTGATACTTCTTTGTAGTGCAGATGTGCATTGCCCGCTTGCTTGCTTGGCCAAAAAGGGCGTATGCGTTTTCTCCTGAATATATTCAGGAGAAAACGCATACGCCCTTTTTGGCCAAGTGCATCATTGTCGAAGTTGTACCCCTCTTCCTGTGCTTTAAAGGCGATTCCAACGTACCTCTTGAAATCTGTTTCCTGCTATTCTGCCTCACTTTCAAGTCCGCCTCGTTGCCTTCCCTCAACAGATTTTTGGACGATAGTTGTCCTTCATTACTCGGCCAGTTTGTGAATTGCTGTGCCCCTGAGCTCCATTTTTCAACTCGTTTTTGGTGAGCTGACCGCAAGTCCAAAATTTTGGTTCAGGACCTATACTGGTTCCCGGTGGGTGGCTGAGAATTTGGTTAATTCTTCTTCCTGCCGGGAAATTACAGTGATATGTGCCCGTCCAAATGCCTAACAGCTACTCTCTCATTGGTTCTCCCTCTTCCCTTTCATCCTCTGCCAAATTGGCAACCTGTGCGAACCAAGAGGTTAAAGGGGCTGTCTCTCCAAGTTGGGAGGTTGATAGTAAAGCAGACGGAAAGTCAAACCGGAGCACCAGGAGAGGGACTATTCGTTGAGTTTTAGAAACCTTTCGTATTCACAGTGTGTCCGTTCTCTAGGTTTCCCGCACATGTTATAGCTGTAGTAATATTCCCTTCAACCTGGAGAGTTCGGACCCATGGAATGGGTGCCATGCATTATTGCTTTAAAGGGTCTGCATTTGCTCACCCAATCTCACCAATCGTCTCAGTCCCAAGTGTCCCTCCTTATGCCACATCCAGCTGTCGTTGTAGATAGGGTCATTCCAGCTTTCATCAGAGACCCTGAAGGAATTGTAAAGAATTTCCCAGTTTTTTTGTTTTGTTTTTGAAATTCCTTTTTATAGTGGGTTTGAGCTGATTCTCGCTGCCATGTTTATGCCAGTCTAGACACACTTGATTCCCTTACGGAGACATATCAATACATAGGTTTTAAGATTCTTACTAGTCAGATATTTTCCTCTGCGGGAAATATGGGGTTTTGAGTCCCTTTCACTGAGGAAGGTGTAGGTCTTGTCTATTCCATAGTTGGTTTTTGGAACGGTACCTGTGCTTATATCAAACTCTGGTTTTATACATCACCCCACCTCTCCTTCCCCCTTAAGCAGGTATAAGAGTGTTTTCTAAATGTGAGACACTGTTCTCTTTCCTAACTCAGTTCAAGTGTAGCCATGTTTACAGGATCTTCATAAGTGATATCTTATGATAAGTTTCTTTTTCTGTGTGACTTATTTCACTTAGAATCATCGTACCTGAATCCACCCATTTTGCTGCTACTGGTCTTATGACATTGATTTCATGGCTGAGGGATATTCCGTCGTACGTAAGTACCACAATTTTTTGAACCATGTTTATATTTTCTGGGATACTTAAGGTGTATCCAAGTTGAGGTCCTTGTATGCAGTGCAGCCCTAAATTTTGGGGTGGCTCTGTCTTATTGATTTTCAGTTTTCCCAAGGTATATTCCCTAGACTGGTAGTGCCCTTGGCTCTGTAGCTCTGTTCTTTACTTGTTTTAGGGAACAGAATGCACTCCTCCAGAGAGGCAGTTGGCAATTTACATCCCGCCCATCAGCATAACAAGGCTCCCTGTTCTCCAGGGCCTGTCTTGCCTTTCTTGTTCTTACACATTTTGTGGATGTCCCTTTTGACCGGTGGGAAGTGATACTTCTTTGTAGTGCAGATTTGCATTGCCCGCTTGCTTGCTTGGCCAAAAAGGGCGTATGCGTTTTCTCCTGACTACATTCAGGAGAAAACGCATACGCCCTTTTTGGCCAAGTGCATCATTGTCGAAGTTGTGCCCCTCTTCCTGTGCTTTAAAGGCGATTCCAACGTACCTCTTGAAATCTGTTTCCTGCTATTCTGCCTCGCTTTCAAGTCCGCCTCGTTGCCTTCCCTCAACAGATTTTTGGACGATAGTTGTCCTTTATTACTCGGCCAGTTTGTGAATTGCTGTGCCCCTGAGCCCCATTTTTCAACTCGTTTTTGGTGAGATGACCGCAAGTCCAAAATTTTGGTTCAGGACCTATACTGGTTCCCGGTGGGTGGCTGAGAATTTGGTTAATTCTTCTTCCTGCCGGGAAATTACAGTGATATGTGCCCGTCCAAATGCCTAACAGCTACTCTCTCATTGGTTCTCCCTCTTCCCTTTCATCCTCTGCCAAATTGGCAACCTGTGCGAACCAAGAGGTTAAAGGGGCTGTCTCTCCAAGTTGGGAGGTTGATAGTAAAGCAGACGGAAAGTCAAACCGGAGCACCAGGAGAGGGACTATTCGTTGAGTTTTAGAAACCTTTCGTATTCACAGTGTGTCCGTTCTCTAGGTTTCCCGCACATGTTATAGCTGTAGTAATATTCCCTTCAACCTGGAGAGTTCGGACCCATGGAATGGGTGCCATGCATTATTGCTTTAAAGGGTCTGCATTTGCTCACCCAATCTCACCAATCGTCTCAGTCCCAAGTGTCCAGCCTTATGCCACATCCAGCTGTCGTTGTAGATAGGGTCATTCCAGCTTTCATCAGAGACCCTGAAGGAATTGTAAAGAATTTCCCAGTTTTTTTGTTTTGTTTTTGAAATTCCTTTTTATAGTGGGTTTGAGCTGATTCTCGCTGCCATGTTTATGCCAGTCTAGACACACTTGATTCCCTGACAGAGACGTATCAATACATAGGTTTTAAGATTCTTACTAGTCAGATATTTTCCTCTGCAGGAAATATGGGGTTTTGAGTCCCTTTCACTGAGGAAGGTGTAGGTCTTGTCTATTCCATAGTTGGTTTTTGGAACGGTACCTGTGCTTATATCAAACTCTGGTTTTATGCATCACCCCACCTCTCCTTCCCCCTTAAGCAGGTATAAGAGTGTTTTCTAAATGTGAGACACTGTTCTCTTTCCTAACTCAGTTCAAGTGTAGCCATGTTTACAGGATCTTCATAAGTGATATCTTATGATAAGTTTCTTTTTCTGTGTGACTTATTTCACTTAGAATCATCGTACCTGAATCCACCCATTTTGCTGCTACTGGTCTTATGACATTGATTTCATGGCTGAGGGATATTCCGTCGTACGTAAGTACCACAATTTTTTGAACCATGTTTATATTTTCTGGGATACTTAAGGTGTATCCAAGTTGAGGTCCTTGTATGCAGTGCAGCCCTAAATTTTGGGGTGGCTCTGTCTTATTGATTTTCAGTTTTCCCAAGGTATATTCCCTAGACTGGTAGTGCCCTTGGCTCTGTAGCTCTGTTCTTTATTGTTTTAGGGAACAGAATGCACTCCTCCAGAGAGGCAGTTGGCAATTTACATCCCGCCCATCAGCATAACAAGGCTCCCTGTTCTCCAGGGCCTGTGTTGCCTTTCTTGTTCTTACACATTTTGTGGATGTCCCTTTTGACAGGTGGGAAGTGATACTTCTTTGTAGTGCAGATTTGCATTGCCCGCTTGCTTGCTTGGCCAAAAAGGTCGTATGCGTTTTCTCCAGACTACATTCAGGAGAAACCGCATACGCCCTTTTTGGCCAAGTGCATCATTGTCGAAGTTGTGCCCCTCTTCCTGTGCTTTAAAGGTGATTCCAACGTACCTCTTGAAATCTGTTTCCTGCTATTCTGCCTCGCTTTCAAGTCCGCCTCGTTGCCTTCCCTCAACAGATTTTTGGACGATAGTTGTCCTTTATTACTCGGCCAGTTTGTGAATTGCTGTGCCCCTGAGCTCCATTTTTCAACTCGTTTTTGGTGAGCTGACCGCAAGTCCAAAATTTTGGTTCAGGACCTATACTGGTTCCCGGTGGGTGGCTGAGAATTTGGTTAATTCTTCTTCCTGCCGGGAAATTACAGTGATATGTGCCCGTCCAAATGCCTAACAGCTACTCTCTCATTGGTTCTCCCTCTTCCCTTTCATCCTCTGCCAAATTGGCAACCTGTGCGAACCAAGAGGTTAAAGGGGCTGTCTCTCCAAGTTGGGAGGTTGATAGTAAAGCAGACGGAAAGTCAAACCGGAGCACCAGGAGAGGGACTATTCGTTGAGTTTTAGAAACCTTTCGTATTCACAGTGTGTCCGTTCTCTAGGTTTCCCGCACATGTTATAGCTGTAGTAATATTCCCTTCAACCTGGAGAGTTCGGACCCATGGAATGGGTGCCATGCATTATTGCTTTAAAGGGTCTGCATTTGCTCACCCAATCTCACCAATCGTCTCAGTCCCAAGTGTCCAGCCTTATGCCACATCCAGCTGTCGTTGTAGATAGGGTCATTCCAGCTTTCATCAGAGACCCTGAAGGAATTGTAAAGAATTTCCCAGTTTTTTTGTTTTGTTTTTGAAATTCCTTTTTATAGTGGGTTTGAGCTGATTCTCGCTGCCATGTTTATGCCAGTCTAGACACACTTGATTCCCTGACAGAGACGTATCAATACATAGGTTTTAAGATTCTTACTAGTCAGATATTTTCCTCTGCAGGAAATATGGGGTTTTGAGTCCCTTTCACTGAGGAAGGTGTAGGTCTTGTCTATTCCATAGTTGGTTTTTGGAACGGTACCTGTGCTTATATCAAACTCTGGTTTTATGCATCACCCCACCTCTCCTTCCCCCTTAAGCAGGTATAAGAGTGTTTTCTAAATGTGAGACACTGTTCTCTTTCCTAACTCAGTTCAAGTGTAGCCATGTTTACAGGATCTTCATAAGTGATATCTTATGATAAGTTTCTTTTTCTGTGTGACTTATTTCACTTAGAATCATCGTACCTGAATCCACCCATTTTGCTGCTACTGGTCTTATGACATTGATTTCATGGCTGAGGGATATTCCGTCGTACGTAAGTACCACAATTTTTTGAACCATGTTTATATTTTCTGGGATACTTAAGGTGTATCCAAGTTGAGGTCCTTGTATGCAGTGCAGCCCTAAATTTTGGGGTGGCTCTGTCTTATTGATTTTCAGTTTTCCCAAGGTATATTCCCTAGACTGGTAGTGCCCTTGGCTCTGTAGCTCTGTTCTTTACTTGTTTTAGGGAACAGAATGCACTCCTCCAGAGAGGCAGTTGGCAATTTACATCCCGCCCATCAGCATAACAAGGCTCCCTGTTCTCCAGGGCCTGTCTTGCCTTTCTTGTTCTTACACATTTTGTGGATGTCCCTTTTGACAGGTGGGAAGTGATACTTCTTTGTAGTGCAGATTTGCATTGCCCGCTTGCTTGCTTGGCCAAAAAGGTCGTATGCGTTTTCTCCTGACTACATTCAGGAGAAAACGCATACGCCCTTTTTGGCCAAGTGCATCATTTTCGAAGTTGTGCCCCTCTTCCTGTGCTTTAAAGGTGATTCCAACGTACCTCTTGAAATCTGTTTCCTGCTATTCTGCCTCGCTTTCAAGTCCGCCTCGTTGCCTTCCCTCAACAGATTTTTGGACGATAGTTGTCCTTCATTACTCGGCCAGTTTGTGAATTGCTGTGCCCCTGAGCTCCATTTTTCAACTCGTTTTTGGTGAGCTGACCGCAAGTCCAAAATTTTGGTTCAGGACCTATACTGGTTCCCGGTGGGTGGCTGAGAATTTGGTTAATTCTTCTTCCTGCCGGGAAATTACAGTGATATGTGCCCGTCCAAATGCCTAACAGCTACTCTCTCATTGGTTCTCCCTCTTCCCTTTCATCCTCTGCCAAATTGGCAACCTGTGCGAACCAAGAGGTTAAAGGGGCTGTCTCTCCAAGTTGGGAGGTTGATAGTAAAGCAGACGGAAAGTCAAACCGGAGCACCAGGAGAGGGACTATTCGTTGAGTTTTAGAAACCTTTCGAATTCACAGTGTGTCCGTTCTCTAGGTTTCCCGCACATGTTATAGCTGTAGTAATATTCCCTTCAACCTGGAGAGTTCGGACCCATGGAATGGGTGCCATGCATTATTGCTTTAAAGGGTCTGCATTTGCTCACCCAATCTCACCAATCGTCTCAGTCCCAAGTGTCCCTCCTTATGCCACATCCAGCTGTCATTGTAGATAGGGTCATTCCAGCTTTCATCAGAGACCCTGAAGGAATTGTAAAGAATTTCCCAGTTTTTTTGTTTTGTTTTTGAAATTCCTTTTTATAGTGGGTTTGAGCTGATTCTCGCTGCCATGTTTATGCCAGTCTAGACGCACTTGATTCCCTTACGGAGACATATCAATACATAGGTTTTAAGATTCTTACTAGTCAGATATTTTCCTCTGCGGGAAATATGTGGTTTTGAGTCCCTTTCACTGAGGAAGGTGTAGGTCTTGTCTATTCCATAGTTGGTTTTTGGAACGGTACCTGTGCTTATATCAAACTCTGGTTTTATGCATCACCCCACCTCTCCTTCCCCCTTAAGCAGGTATAAGAGTGTTTTCTAAATGTGAGACACTGTTCTCTTTCCTAACTCAGTTCAAGTGTAGCCATGTTTACAGGATCTTCATAAGTGATATCTTATGATAAGTTTCTTTTTCTGTGTGACTTATTTCACTTAGAATCATCGTACCTGAATCCACCCATTTTGTTGCTACTGGTCTTATGACATTGATTTCATGGCTGAGGGATATTGCATCGTACGTAAGTACCAAAATTTTTTGAACCATGTTTATATTTTCTGGGATACTTAAGGTGTATCCAAGTTGAGGTCCTTGTATGCAGTGCAGCCCTAAATTTTGGGGTGGCTCTGTCTTATTGATTTTCAGTTTTCCCAAGGTATATTCCCTAGACTGGTAGTGCCCTTGGCTCTGTAGCTCTGTTCTTTACTTGTTTTAGGGAACAGAATGCACTCCTCCAGAGAGGCAGTTGGCAATTTACATCCCGCCCATCAGCATAACAAGGCTCCCTGTTCTCCAGGGCCTGTCTTGCCTTTCTTGTTCTTACACATTTTGTGGATGTCCCTTTTGACCGGTGGGAAGTGATACTTCTTTGTAGTGCAGATTTGCATTGCCCGCTTGCTTGCTTGGCCAAAAAGGGCGTATGCGTTTTCTCCTGACTACATTCAGGAGAAAACGCATACGCCCTTTTTGGCCAAGTGCATCATTGTCGAAGTTGTGCCCCTCTTCCTGTGCTTTAAAGGCGATTCCAACGTACCTCTTGAAATCTGTTTCCTGCTATTCTGCCTCGCTTTCAAGTCCGCCTCGTTGCCTTCCCTCAACAGATTTTTGGACGATAGTTGTCCTTTATTACTCGGCCAGTTTGTGAATTGCTGTGCCCCTGAGCTCCATTTTTCAACTCGTTTTTGGTGAGCTGACCGCAAGTCCAAAATTTTGGTTCAGGACCTATACTGGTTCCCGGTGGGTGGCTGAGAATTTGGTTAATTCTTCTTCCTGCCGGGAAATTACAGTGATATGTGCCCGTCCAAATGCCTAACAGCTACTCTCTCATTGGTTCTCCCTCTTCCCTTTCATCCTCTGCCAAATTGGCAACCTGTGCGAACCAAGAGGTTAAAGGGGCTGTCTCTCCAAGTTGGGAGGTTGATAGTAAAGCAGACGGAAAGTCAAACCGGAGCACCAGGAGAGGGACTATTCGTTGAGTTTTAGAAACCTTTCGTATTCACAGTGTGTCCGTTCTCTAGGTTTCCCGCACATGTTATAGCTGTAGTAATACTCCCTTCAACCTGGAGAGTTTGGACCCATGGAATGGGTGCCATGCATTATTGCTTTAAAGGGTCTGCATTTGCTCACCCAATCTCACCAATCGTCTCAGTCCCAAGTGTCCCTCCTTATGCCACATCCAGCTGTCGTTGTAGATAGGGTCATTCCAGCTTTCATCAGAGACCCTGAAGGAATTGTAAAGAATTTCCCAGTTTTTTTGTTTTGTTTTTGAAATTCCTTTTTATAGTCGGTTTGAGCTGATTCTCGCTGCCATGTTTATGCCAGTCTAGACACACTTGATTCCCTTACGGAGACATATCAATACATAGGTTTTAAGATTCTTACTAGTCAGATATTTTCCTCTGCGGGAAATATGGGGTTCTGAGTACCTTTCACTGAGGACGGTTTAGGTCTTGTCTATTCCATAGTTGGTTTTTGGAACGGTACCTGTGCTTATATCAAACTCTGGTTTTATGCATCACCCCACCTCTCCTTCCCCCTTAAGCAGGTATAAGAGTGTTTTCTAAATGTGAGACACTGTTCTCTTTCCTAACTCAGTTCAAGTGTAGACATGTTTACAGGATCTTCATAAGTGATATCTTATGATAAGTTTCTTTTTCTCTGTGACTTATTTCACTTAGAATCATCGTACCTGAATCCACCCATTTTGCTGCTACTGGTCTTATGACATTGATTTCATGGCTGAGGGATATTCCATCGTACGTAAGTACACAATTTTTTGAACCATGTTTATATTTTCTGGGATACTTAAGGTGTATCCAAGTTGAGGTCCTTGTATGCAGTGCAGCCCTAAATTTTGGGGTGGCTCTGTCTTATTGATTTTCAGTTTTCCCAAGGTATATTCCCTAGACTGGTAGTGCCCTTGGCTCTGTAGTTCTGTTCTTTACTTGTTTTAGGGAACAGAATGCACTCCTCCAGAGAGGCAGTTGGCAATTTACATCCCGCCCATCAGCATAACAAGGCTCCCTGTTCTCCAGGGCCTGTCTTGCCTTTCTTGTTCTTACACATTTTGTGGATGTCCCTTTTGACCGGTGGGAAGTGATACTTCTTTGTAGTGCAGATGTGCATTGCCCGCTTGCTTGCTTGGCCAAAAAGGGCGTATGCGTTTTCTCCTGAATATATTCAGGAGAAAACGCATACGCCCTTTTTGGCCAAGTGCATCATTGTCGAAGTTGTGCCCCTCTTCCTGTGCTTTAGAGGCGATTCCAACGTACCTCTTGAAATCTGTTTCCTGCTATTCTGCCTCGCTTTCAAGGCCGCCTCGTTGCCTTCCCTCAACAGATTTTTGGACGATAGTTGTCCTTCATTACTCGGCCAGTTTGTGAATTGCTGTGCCCCTGAGCTCCATTTTTCAACTCGTTTTTGGTGAGCTGACCGCAAGTCCAAAATTTTGGTTCAGGACCTATACTGGTTCCCGGTGGGTGGCTGAGAATTTGGTTAATTCTTCTTCCTGCCGGGAAATTACAGTGATATGTGCCCGTCCAAATGCCTAACAGCTACTCTCTCATTGGTTCTCCCTCTTCCCTTTCATCCTCTGCCAAATTGGCAACCTGTGCGAACCAAGAGGTTAAAGGGGCTGTCTCTCCAAGTTGGGAGGTTGATAGTAAAGCAGACGGAAAGTCAAACCGGAGCACCAGGAGAGGGACTATTCGTTGAGTTTTAGAAACCTTTCGTATTCACAGTGTGTCCGTTCTCTAGGTTTCCCGCACATGTTATAGCTGTAGTAATATTCCCTTCAACCTGGAGAGTTCGGACCCATGGAATGGGTGCCATGCATTATTGCTTTAAAGGGTCTGCATTTGCTCACCCAATCTCACCAATCGTCTCAGTCCCAAGTGTCCTTCCTTATGCCACATCCAGCTATCGTTGTAGATAGGGTCATTCCAGCTTTCATCAGAGACCCTGAAGGAATTGTAAAGAATTTCCCAGTTTTTTTGTTTTGTTTTTGAAATTCCTTTTTATAGTGGGTTTGAGCTGATTCTCGCTGCCATGTTTATGCCAGTCTAGACACACTTGATTCCCTTACGGAGACATATCAATACATAGGTTTTAAGATTCTTACTAGTCAGATATTTTCCTCTGCGGGAAATATGGGGTTTTGAGTCCCTTTCACTGAGGACGGTGTAGGTCTTGTCTATTCCATAGTTGGTTTTTGGAACGGTACCTGTGCTTATATCAAACTCTGGTTTTATGCATCACCCCACCTCTCCTTCCCCCTTAAGCAGGTATAAGAGTGTTTTCTAAATGTGAGACACTGTTCTCTTTCCTAACTCAGTTCAAGTGTAGCCATGTTTACAGGATCTTCATAAGTGATATCTTATGATAAGTTTCTTTTTCTGTGTGACTTATTTCACTTAGAATCATCGTACCTGAATCCACCCATTTTGCTGCTACTGGTCTTATGACATTGATTTCATGGCTGAGGGATATTCCATCGTACGTAAGTACCACAATTTTTTGAACCATGTTTATATTTTCTGGGATACTTAAGGTGTATCCAAGTTGAGGTCCTTGTATGCAGTGCAGCCCTAAATTTTGGGGTGGCTCTGTCTTATTGATTTTCAGTTTTCCCAAGGTATATTCCCTAGACTGGTAGTGCCCTTGGCTCTGTAGCTCTGTTCTTTACTTGTTTTAGGGAACAGAATGCACTCCTCCAGAGAGGCAGTTGGCAATTTACATCCCGCCCATCAGCATAACAAGGCTCCCTGTTCTCCAGGGCCTGTCTTGCCTTTCTTGTTCTTACACATTTTGTGGATGTCCCTTTTGACCGGTGGGAAGTGATACTTCTTTGTAGTGCAGATGTGCATTGCCCGCTTGCTTGCTTGGCCAAAAAGGGCGTATGCGTTTTCTCCTGAATACATTCAGGAGAAAACACATACGCCCTTTTTGGCCAAGTGCATCATTGTCGAAGTTGTGCCCCTCTTCCTGTGCTTTAAAGGCGATTCCAACGTACCTCTTGAAATCTGTTTCCTGCTATTCTGCCTCGCTTTCAAGTCCGCCTCATTGCCTTCCTTCAACAGATTTTTGGACGATAGTTGTCCTTCATTACTCGGCCAGTTTGTGAATTGCTGTGCCCCTGAGCTCCATTTTTCAACTCGTTTTTGGTGAGCTGACCGCAAGTCCAAAATTTTGGTTCAGGACCTATACTGGTTCCCGGTGGGTGGCTGAGAATTTGGTTAATTCTTCTTCCTGCCGGGAAATTACAGTGATATGTGCCCGTCCAAATGCCTAACAGCTACTCTCTCATTGGTTCTCCCTCTTCCCTTTCATCCTCTGCCAAATTGGCAACCTGTGCGAACCAAGAGGTTAAAGGGGCTGTCTCTCCAAGTTGGGAGGTTGATAGTAAAGCAGACGGAAAGTCAAACCGGAGCACCAGGAGAGGGACTATTCGTTGAGTTTTAGAAACCTTTCGTATTCACAGTGTGTCCGTTCCCTAGGTTTCCCGCACATGTTATAGCTGTAGTAATATTCCCTTCAACCTGGAGAGTTCGGACCCATGGAATGGGTGCCATGCATTATTGCTTTAAAGGGTCTGCATTTGCTCACCCAATCTCACCAATCGTCTCAATCCCAAGTGTCCAGCCTTATGCCACATCCAGCTGTCGTTGTAGATAGGGTCATTCCAGCTTTCATCAGAGACCCTGAAGGAATTGTAAAGAATTTCCCAGTTTTTTTGTTTTGTTTTTGAAATTCCTTTTTATAGTGGGTTTGAGCTGATTCTCGCTGCCATGTTTATGCCAGTCTAGACACACTTGATTCCCTTACGGAGACATATCAATACATAGGTTTTAAGATTCTTACTAGTCAGATATTTTCCTCTGCGGGAAATATGGGGTTTTGAGTCCCTTTCACTGAGGACGGTGTAGGTCTTGTCTATTCCATAGTTGGTTTTTGGAACGGTACCTGTGCTTATATCAAACTCTGGTTTTATGCATCACCCCACCTCTCCTTCCCCCTTAAGCAGGTATAAGAGTGTTTTCTAAATGTGAGACACTGTTCTCTTTCCTAACTCAGTTCAAGTGTAGCCATGTTTACAGGATCTTCATAAGTGATATCTTATGATAAGTTTCTTTTTCTGTGTGACTTATTTCACTTAGAATAATCGTACCTGAATCCACCCATTTTGCTGCTACTGGTCTTATGACATTGATTTCATGGCTGAGGGATATTCCATCGTACGTAAGTACCACAATTTTTTGAACCATGTTTATATTTTCTGGAATACTTAAGGTGTATCCAAGTTGAGGTCCTTGTATGCAGTGCAGCCCTAAATTTTGGGGTGGCTCTGTCTTATTGATTTTCAGTTTTCCCAAGGTATATTCCCTAGACTGGTAGTGCCCTTGGCTCTGTAGCTCTGTTCTTTACTTCTTTTAGGGAACAGAATGCACTCCTCCAGAGAGGCAGTTGCCAATTTACATCCCACCCATCAGCATAACAAGGCTCCCTGTTCTCCAGGGCCTGTCTTGCCTTTCTTGTTCTTACACATTTTGTGGATGTCCCTTTTGACCGGTGGGAAGTGATACTTCTTTGTAGTGCAGATGTGCATTGCCCGCTTGCTTGCTTGGCCAAAAAGGGCGTATGCGTTTTCTCCTGAATATATTCAGGAGAAAACGCATACGCCGTTTTTGGCCAAGTGCATCATTGTCGAAGTTGTGCCCCTCTTCCTGTGCTTTAAATGCAATTCCAACGTACCTCTTGAAATCTGTTTCCTGCTATTCTGCCTCGCTTTCAAGTCCGCCTCGTTGCCTTCCCTCAACAGATTTTTGGACGATAGTTGTCCTTCATTACTCGGCCAGTTTGTGAATTGCTGTGCCCCTGAGCTCCATTTTTCAACTCGTTTTTGGTGAGCTGACCGCAAGTCCAAAATTTTGGTTCAGGACCTATACTGGTTCCCGGTGGGTGGCTGAGAATTTGGTTAATTCTTCTTCCTGCCGGGAAATTACAGTGATATGTGCCCGTCCAAATGCCTAACAGCTACTCTCTCATTGGTTCTCCCTCTTCCCTTTCATCCTCTGCCAAATTGGCAACCTGTGCGAACCAAGAGGTTAAAGGGGCTGTCTCTCCAAGTTGGGAGGTTGATAGTAAAGCAGACGGAAAGTCAAACCGGAGCACCAGGAGAGGGACTATTCGTTGAGTTTTAGAAACCTTTCGTATTCACAGTGTGTCCGTTCTCTAGGTTTCCCGCACATGTTATAGCTGTAGTAATATTCCCTTCAACCTGGAGAGTTCGGACCCATGGAATGGGTGCCATGCATTATTGCTTTAAAGGGTCTGCATTTGCTCACCCAATCTCACCAATCCTCTCAGTCCCAAGTGTCCCTCCTTATGCCACATCCAGCTGTCGTTGTAGATAGGGTCATTCCAGCTTTCATCAGAGACCCTGAAGGAATTGTAAAGAATTTCCCAGTTTTTTTGTTTTGTTTTTGAAATTCCTTTATATAGTGGGTTTGAGCTGATTCTCGCTGCCATGTTTATGCCAGTCTAGACACACTTGATTCCCTTACAGAGACATATCAATACATAGGTTTTAAGATTCTTACTAGTCAGATATTTTCCTCTGCGGGAAATATGGGGTTTTGAGTCCCTTTCACTGAGGACGGTGTAGGTCTTGTCTATTCCATAGTTGGTTTTTGGAACGGTACCTGTGCTTATATCAAACTCTGGTTTTATGCATCACCCCACCTCTCCTTCCCCCTTAAGCAGGTATAAGAGTGTTTTCTAAATGTGAGACACTGTTCTCTTTCCTAACTCAGTTCAAGTGTAGCCATGTTTACAGGATCTTCATAAGTGATATCTTATGATAAGTTTCTTTTCCTGTGTGACTTATTTCACTTAGAATCATCGTACCTGAATCCACCCATTTTGCTGCTACTGGTCTTATGACATTGATTTCATGGCTGAGGGATATTCCGTCGTACGTAAGTACCACAATTTTTTGAACCATGTTTATATTTTCTGGGATACTTAAGGTGTATCCAAGTTGAGGTCCTTGTATGCAGTGCAGCCCTAAATTTTGGGGTGGCTCTGTCTTATTGATTTTCAGTTTTCCCAAGGTATATTCCCTAGACTGGTAGTGCCCTTGGCTCTGTAGCTCTGTTCTTTACTTGTTTTAGGGAACAGAATGCACTCCTCCAGAGAGGCAGTTGGCAATTTACATCCCGCCCATCAGCATAACAAGGCTCCCTGTTCTCCAGGGCCTGTCTTGCCTTTCTTGTTCTTACACATTTTGTGGATGTCCCTTTTGACCGGTGGGAAGTGATACTTCTTTGTAGTGCAGATGTGCATTGCCCGCTTGCTTGCTTGGCCAAAAAGGGCGTATGCGTTTTCTCCTGAATATATTCAGGAGAAAACACATACGCCCTTTTTGGCCAAGTGCATCATTGTCGAAGTTGTGCCCCTCTTCCTGTGCTTTAAAGGCGATTCCAACGTACCTCTTGAAATCTGTTTCCTGCTATTCTGCCTCGCTTTCAAGTCCGCCTCGTTGCCTTCCCTCAACAGATTTTTGGACGATAGTTGTCCTTCATTACTCGGCCAGTTTGTGAATTGCTGTGCCCCTGAGCTCCATTTTTCAACTCGTTTTTGGTGAGCTGACCGCAAGTCCAAAATTTTGGTTCAGGACCTATACTGGTTCCCGGTGGGTGGCTGAGAATTTGGTTAATTCTTCTTCCTGCCGGGAAATTACAGTGATATGTGCCCGTCCAAATGCCTAACAGCTACTCTCTCATTGGTTCTCCCTCTTCCCTTTCATCCTCTGCCAAATTGTCAACGTGTGCGAACCAAGAGGTTAAAGGGGCTGTCTCTCCAAGTTGGGAAGTTGATAGTAAAGCAGACGGAAAGTCAAACCGGAGCACCAGGAGAGGGACTATTCGTTGAGTTTTAGAAACCTTTCGTATTCACAGTGTATCCGTTCTCTAGGTTTCCCGCACATGTTATAGTTGTAGTAATATACCCTTCAACCTGGAGAGTTCGGACCCATGGAATGGGTGCCATGCATTATTGCTTTAAAGGGTCTGCATTTGCTCACCCAATCTCACCAATCGTCTCAGTCCCAAGTGTCCCTCCTTATGCCACATCCAGCTGTCGTTGTAGATAGGGTCATTCCAGCTTTCATCAGAGACCCTGAAGGAATTGTAAAGAATTTCCCAGTTTTTTTGTTTTGTTTTTGAAATTCCTTTTTATAGTGGGTTTGAGCTGATTCTCGCTGCCATGTTTATGCCAGTCTAGACACACTTGATTCCCTTACAGAGACATATCAATACATAGGTTTTAAGATTCTTACTAGTCAGATATTTTCCTCTGCGGGAAATATGGGGTTTTGAGTCCCTTTCACTGAGGACGGTGTAGGTCTTGTCTATTCCATAGTTGGTTTTTGGAACGGTACCTGTGCTTATATCAAACTCTGGTTTTATGCATCACCCCACCTCTCCTTCCCCCTTAAGCAGGTATAAGAGTGTTTTCTAAATGTGAGACACTGTTCTCTTTCCTAACTCAGTTCAAGTGTAGCCATGTTTACAGGATCTTCATAAGTGATATCTTATGATAAGTTTCTTTTTCTGTGTGACTTATTTCACTTAGAATCATCGTACCTGAATCCACCCATTTTGCTGCTACTGGTCTTATGACATTGATTTCATGGCTGAGGGATATTCCGTCGTACGTAAGTACCACAATTTTTTGAACCATGTTTATATTTTCTGGGATACTTAAAGTGTATCCAAGTTGAGGTCCTTGTATGCAGTGCAGCCCTAAGTTTTGGGGTGGCTCTGTCTTATTGATTTTCAGTTTTCCCAAGGTATATTCCCTAGACTGGTAGTGCCCTTGGCTCTGTAGCTCTGTTCTTTACTTGTTTTAGGGAACAGAATGCACTCCTCCAGAGAGGCAGTTGGCAATTTACATCCCGCCCATCAGCATAACAAGGCTCCCTGTTCTCCAGGGCCTGTCTTGCCTTTCTTGTTCTTACACATTTTGTGGATGTCCCTTTTGACCGGTGGGAAGTGATACTTCTTTGTAGTGCAGATTTGCATTGCCCGCTTGCTTGCTTGGCCAAAAAGGGCGTATGCGTTTTCTCCTGACTACATTCAGGAGAAAACGCATACGCCGTTTTTGGCCAAGTGCATCATTGTCGAAGTTGTGCCCCTCTTCCTGTGCTTTAAAGGCGATTCCAGCGTACCTCTTGAAATCTGTTTCCTGCTATTGTGCCTCGCTTTCAAGTCCACCTCGTTGTCTTCCCTCAACAGATTTTTGGACGATAGTTGTCCTTCATTACTCGGCCACTTTGTGAATTGCTGTGCCCCTGAGCTCCATTTTTCAACTCGTTTTTGGTGAGCTGACCGCAAGTCCAAAATTTTGGTTCAGGACCTATACTGGTTCCCGGTGGGTGGCTGAGAATTTGGTTAATTCTTCTTCCTGCCGGGAAATTACAGTGATATGTGCCCGTCCAAATGCCTAACAGCTACTCTCTCATTGGTTCTCCCTCTTCCCTTTCATCCTCTGCCAAATTGGCAACCTGTGCGAACCAAGAGGTTAAAGGGGCTGTCTCTCCAAGTTGGGAGGTTGATAGTAAAGCAGACGGAAAGTCAAACCGGAGCACCAGGAGAGGGACTATTCGTTGAGTTTTAGAAACCTTTCGTATTCACAGTGTGTCCGTTCTCTAGGTTTCCCGCACATGTTATAGCTGTAGTAATATTCCCTTCAACCTGGAGAGTTCGGACCCATGGAATGGGTGCCATGCATTATTGCTTTAAAGGGTCTGCATTTGCTCACCCAATCTCACCAATCGTCTCAGTCCCAAGTGTCCCTCCTTATGCCACATCCAGCTGTCGTTGTAGATAGGGTCATTCCAGCTTTCATCAGAGACCCTGAAGGAATTGTAAAGAATTTCCCAGTTTTTTTGTTTTGTTTTTGAAATTCCTTTTTATAGTGGGTTTGAGCTGATTCTCGCTGCCATGTTTATGCCAGTCTAGACACACTTGATTCCCTTACGGAGACATATCAATACATAGGTTTTAAGATTCTTACTAGTCAGATATTTTCTTCTGCGGGAAATATGGGGTTTTGAGTCTCTTTCACTGAGGACGGTGTAGGTCTTGTCTATTCCATAGTTGGTTTTTGGAACGGTACCTGTGCTTATATCAAACTCTGGTTTTATGCATCACCCCACCTCTCCTTCCCCCTTAAGCAGGTATAAGAGTGTTTTCTAAATGTGAGACACTGTTCTCTTTCCTAACTCAGTTCAAGTGTAGCCATGTTTACAGGATCTTCATAAGTGATATCTTATGATAAGTTTCTTTTTCTGTGTGACTTATTTCACTTAGAATCATCGTACCTGAATCCACTCATTTTGTTGCTACTGCTCTTATGACATTGATTTCATGGCTGAGGGATATTCCATCGTACGTAAATACCACAATTTTTTGAACCATGTTTATATTTTCTGGGATACTTATGGTGTATCCAAGTTGAGGTCCTTGTATGCAGTGCAGCCCTAAATTTTGGGGTGGCTCTGTCTCATTGATTTTCAGTTTTCCCAAGGTATATTCCCTAGACTGGTAGTGCCCTTGGCTCTGTAGCTCTGTTCTTTACTTGTTTTAGGGAACAGAATGCACTCCTCCAGAGAGGCAGTTGGCAATTTACATCCCGCCCATCAGCATAACAAGGCTCCCTGTTCTCCAGGGCCTGTCTTGCCTTTCTTGTTCTTACACATTTTGTGGATGTCCCTTTTGACCGGTGGGAAGTGATACTTCTTTGTAGTGCAGATTTGCATTGCCCGCTTGCTTGCTTGGCCAAAAAGGGCGTATGGGTTTTCTCCTGAATATATTCAGGAGAAAACGCATATGCCCTTTTTGGCCAAGTGCATCATTGTCGAAGTTGTGCCCCTCTTCCTGTGCTTTAAAGGCGATTCCAACGTACCTCTTGAAATCTGTTTCCTGCTATTCTGCCTCGCTTTCAAGTCCGCCTCGTTGCCTTCCCTCAACAGATTTTTGGACGATAGTTGTCCTTTATTACTCGGCCAGTTTGTGAATTGCTGTGCCCCTGAGCTCCATTTTTCAACTCGTTTTTAGTGAGCTGACCGCAAGTCCAAAATTTTGGTTCAGGACCTATACTGGTTCGCGGTGGGTGGCTGAGAATTTGGTTAATTCTTCTTCCTGCCGGGAAATTACAGTGATATGTGCCCGTCCAAATGCCTAACAGCTACTCTCTCATTGGTTCTCCCTCTTCCCTTTCATCCTCTGCCAAATTGGCAACCTGTGCGAACCAAGAGGTTAAAGGGGCTGTCTCTCCAAGTTGGGAGGTTGATAGTAAAGCAGACGGAAAGTCAAACTGGAGCACCAGGAGAGGGACTATTCGTTGAGTTTTAAAAACCTTTCGTATTCACAGTGTGTCCGTTCTCTAGGTTTCCCGCACATGTTATAGCTGTAGTAATATTCCCTTCAACCTGGAGAGTTTGGACCCATGGAATGGGTGCCATGCATTATTGCTTTAAAGGGTCTGCATTTGCTCACCCAATCTCACCAATCGTCTCAGTCCCAAGTGTCCCTCCTTATGCCACATCCAGCTGTCATTGTAGATAGGGTCAATCCAGGTTTCATCAGAGACCCTGAAGGAATTGTAAAGAATTTCCCAGTTTTTTTGTTTTGTTTTTGAAATTCCTTTTTATAGTGGGTTTGAGCTGATTCTCGCTGCCATGTTTATGCCAGTCTAGACACACTTGATTCCCTTACGGAGACATATCAATACATAGGTTTTAAGATTCTTACTAGTCAGATATTTTCCTCTGCGGGAAATATGGGGTTTTGAGTCCCTTTCACTGAGGACGGTGTAGGTCTTGTCTATTCCATAGTTGGTTTTTGGAACGGTACCTGTGCTTATATCAAACTCTGGTTTTATGCATCACCCCACCTCTCCTTCCCCCTTAAGCAGGTATAAGAGTGTTTTCTAAATGTGAGACACTGTTCTCTTTCCTAACTCTGTTCAAGTGTAGCCATGTTTACAGGATCTTCATAAGTGATATCTTATGATAAGTTTCTTTTTCTGTGTGACTTATTTCACTTAGAATCATCGTACCTGAATCCACCCATTTTGTTGCTACTGGTCTTATGACATTGATTTCATGGCTGAGGGATATTCCATCGTACGTAAGTACCACAATTTTTTGAACCATGTTTATATTTTCTGGGATACTTAAGGTGTATCCAAGTTGAGGTCCTTGTATGCAGTGCAGCCCTAAATTTTGGGGTGGCTCTGTCTTATTGATTTTCAGTTTTCCCAAGGTATATTCCCTAGACTGGTAGTGCCCTTGGCTCTGTAGCTCTGTTCTTTACTTGTTTTAGGGAACAGAATGCACTCCTCCAGAGAGGCAGTTGGCAATTTACATCCCGCCCATCAGCATAACAAGGCTCCCTGTTCTCCAGGGCCTGTCTTGCCTTTCTTGTTCTTACACATTTTGTGGATGTCCCTTTTGACGGGTGGGAAGTGATACTTCTTTGTAGTGCAGATGTGCAATGCCCGCTTGCTTGCTTGGCCAAAAAGGGCGTATGCGTTTTCTCCTGAATACATTCAGGAGAAAACACATACGCCCTTTTTGGCCAAGTGCATCATTGTCGAAGTTGTGCCCCTCTTCCTGTGCTTTAAAGGCGATTCCAACGTACCTCTTGAAATCTGTTTCCTGCTATTCTGCCTCGCTTTCAAGTCCGCCTCGTTGCCTTCCCTCAACAGATTTTTGGACGATAGTTGTCCTTCATTACTCGGCCAGTTTGTGAATTGCTGTGCCCCTGAGCTCCATTTTTCAACTCGTTTTTGGTGAGCTGACCGCAAGTCCAAAATTTTGGTTCAGGACCTATACTGGTTCCCGGTGGGTGGCCGAGAATTTGGTTAATTCTTCTTCCTGCCGGGAAATTACAGTGATATGTGCCCGTCCAAATGCCTAACAGCTACTCTCTCATTGGTTCTCCCTCTTCCCTTTCATCCTCTGCCAAATTGGCAACCTGTGCGAACCAAGAGGTTAAAGGGGCTGTCTCTCCAAGTTGGGAGGTTGATAGTAAAGCAGACGGAAAGTCAAACCGGAGCACCAGGAGAGGGACTATTCGTTGAGTTTTAGAAACCTTTCGTATTCACAGTGTGTCCGTTCTCTAGGTTTCCCGCACATGTTATAGCTGTAGTAATATTCCCTTCAACCTGGAGAGTTCGGACCCATGGAATGGGTGCCATGCATTATTGCTTTAAAGGGTCTGCATTTGTTCACCCAATCTCACCAATCGTCTCAGTCCCAAGTGTCCCTCCTTATGCCACATCCAGCTGTCGTTGTAGATAGGGTCATTCCAGCTTTCATCAGAGACCCTGAAGGAATTGTAAAGAATTTCCCAGTTTTTTTGTTTTGTTTTTGAAATTCCTTTTTATAGTGGGTTTGAGCTGATTCTCGCTGCCATGTTTATGCCAGTCTAGACACACTTGATTCCCTTACGGAGACATATCAATACATAGGTTTTAAGATTCTTACTAGTCAGATATTTTCCTCTGCGGGAAATATGGGGTTTTGAGTCCCTTTCACTGAGGACGGTGTAGGTCTTGTCTATTGCATAGTTGGTTTCTGGAACGGTACCTGTGCTTATATCAAACTCTGGTTTTATGCATCACCCCACCTCTCCTTCCCCCTTAAGCAGGTATAAGAGTGTTTTCTAAATGTGAGACACTGTTCTCTTTCCTAACTCAGTTCAAGTGTAGCCATGTTTACAGGATCTTCATAAGTGATATCTTATGATAAGTTTCTTTTTCTGTGTGACTTATTTCACTTAGAATCATCGTACCTGAATCCACCCATTTTGCTGCTACTGGTCTTATGACATTGATTTCATGGCTGAGGGATATTCCATCGTACGTAAGTACCACAATTTTATGAACCATGTTTATATTTTCTGGGATACTTAAGGTGTATCCAAGTTGAGGTCCTTGTATGCAGTGCAGCCCTAAATTTTGGGGTGGCTCTGTCTTATTGATTTTCAGTTTTCCCAAGGTATATTCCCTAGACTGGTAGTGCCCTTGGCTCTGTAGCTCTGTTCTTTACTTGTTTTAGGGAACAGAATGCACTCCTCCAGAGAGGCAGTTGGCAATTTACATCCCGCCCATCAGCATAACAAGGCTCCCTGTTCTCCAGGGCCTGTCTTGCCTTTCTTGTTCTTACACATTTTGTGGATGTCCCTTTTGACCGGTGGGAAGTGATACTTCTTTGTAGTGCAGATTTGCATTGCCCGCTTGCTTGCTTGGCCAAAAAGGGCGTATGCGTTTTCTCCTGAATATATTCAGGAGAAAACGCATACGCCCTTTTTGGCCAAGTGCATCATTGTCGAAGTTGTGCCCCTCTTCCTGTGCTTTAAAGGCAATTCCAACGTACCTCTTGAAATCTGTTTCCTGCTATTCTGCCTCGCTTTAAAGTCCGCCTCGTTGCCTTCCCTCAACAGATTTTTGGACGATAGTTGTCCTTCATTACTCGGCCAGTTTGTGAATTGCTGTGCCCCTGAGCTCCATTTTTCAACTCGTTTTTGGTGAGCTGACCGCAAGTCCAAAATTTTGGTTCAGGACCTATACTGGTTCCCGGTGGGTGGCTGAGAATTTGGTTAATTCTTCTTCCTGCCGGGAAATTACAGTGATATGTGCCCGTCCAAATGCCTAACAGCTACTCTCTCATTGGTTCTCCCTCTTCCCTTTCATCCTCTGCCAAATTGGCAACCTGTGCGAACCAAGAGGTTAAAGGGGCTGTCTCTCCAAGTTGGGAGGTTGATAGTAAAGCAGACGGAAAGTCAAACCGGAGCACCAGGAGAGGGACTATTCGTTGAGTTTTAGAAACCTTTCGTATTCACAGTGTGTCCGTTCTCTAGGTTTCCCGCACATGTTATAGCTGTAGTAATATTCCCTTCAACCTGGAGAGTTCGGACCCATGGAATGGGTGCCATGCATTATTGCTTTAAAGGGTCTGCATTTGCTCACCCAATCTCACCAATCGTCTCAGTCCCAAGTGTCCCTCCTTATGCCACATCCAGCTGTCGTTGTAGATAGGGTCATTCCAGCTTTCATCAGAGACCCTGAAGGAATTGTAAAGAATTTCCCAGTTTTTTTGTTTTGTTTTTGAAATTCCTTTTTATAGTGGGTTTGAGCTGATTCTCGCTGCCATGTTTATGCCAGTCTAGACACACTTGATTCCCTTACGGAGACATATCAATACATAGGTTTTAAGATTCTTACTAGTCAGATATTTTCCTCTGCGGGAAATATGGGGTTTTGAGTCCCTTTCACTGAGGACGGTGTAGGTCTTGTCTATTCCATAGTTGGTTTTTGGAACGGTACCTGTGCTTATATCAAACTCTGGTTTTATGCATCACCCCACCTCTCCTTCCCCCTTAAGCAGGTATAAGAGTGTTTTCTAAATGTGAGACACTGTTCTCTTTCCTAACTCAGTTCAAGTGTAGCCATGTTTACAGGATCTTCATAAGTGATATCTTATGATAAGTTTCTTTTTCTCTGTGACTTATTTCACTTAGAATCATCGTACCTGAATCCACCCATTTTGCTGCTACTGGTCTTATGACATTGATTTCATGGCTGAGGGATATTCCATCGTACGTAAGTACCACAATTTTTTGAACCATGTTTATATTTTCTGGGATACTTAAGGTGTATCCAAGTTGAGGTCCTTGTATGCAGTGCAGCCCTAAATTTTGGGGTGGCTCTGTCTTATTGATTTTCAGTTTTCCCAAGGTATATTCCCTAGACTGGTAGTGCCCTTGGCTCTGTAGCTCTGTTCTTTACTTGTTTTAGGGAACAGAATGCACTCCTCCAGAGAGGCAGTTGGCAATTTACATCCCACCCATCAGCATAACAAGGCTCCCTGTTCTCCAGGGCCTGTCTTGCCTTTCTTGTTCTTACACATTTTGTGGATGTCCCTTTTGACCGGTGGGAAGTGATACTTCTTTGTAGTGCAGATTTGCATTGCCCGCTTGCTTGCTTGGCCAAAAAGGGCGTATGCGTTTTCTCCTGAATATATTCAGGAGAAAACGCATACGCCCTTTTTGGCCAAGTGCATCATTGTCGAAGTTGTGCCCCTCTTCCTGTGCTTTAAAGGCGATTCCAGCGTACCTCTTGAAATCTGTTTCCTGCTATTCTGCCTCGCTTTCAAGTCCGCCTCGTTGCCTTCCCTCAACAGATTTTTGGATGATAGTTGTCCTTCATTACTCGGCCAGTTTGTGAATTGCTGTGCCCCTGAGCTCCATTTTTCAACTCGTTTTTGGTGAGCTGACCGCAAGTCCAAAATTTTGGTTCAGGACCTATACTGGTTCCCGGTGGGTGGCTGAGAATTTGGTTAATTCTTCTTCCTGCCGGGAAATTACAGTGATATGTGCCCGTCCAAATGCCTAACAGCTACTCTCTCATTGGTTCTCCCTCTTCCCTTTCATCCTCTGCCAAATTGACAACTTGTGCGAACCAAGAGGTTAAAGGGGCTGTCTCTCCAAGTTGGGAGGTTGATAGTAAAGCAGACAGAAAGTCAAACCGGAGCACCAGGAGAGGGACTATTCGTTGAGTTTTAGAAACCTTTCGTATTCACAGTGTGTCCGTTCTCTAGGTTTCCCGCACATGTTATAGCTGTAGTAATATTCCCTTCAACCTGGAGAGTTCAGACCCATGGAATGGGTGCCATGCATTATTGCTTCAAAGGGTCTGCATTTGCTCACCCAATCTCACCAATCGTCTCAGTCCCAAGTGTCCCTCCTTATGCCACATCCAGCTGTCGTTGTAGATAGGGTCATTCCAGCTTTCATCAGAGACCCTGAAGGAATTGTAAAGAATTTCCCAGTTTTTTTGTTTTGTTTTTGAAATTCCTTTTTATAGTGGGTTTGAGCTGATTCTCGCTGCCATGTTTATGCCAGTCTAGACACACATGATTCCCTTATGGAGACATATCAATACATAGGTTTTAAGATTCTTACTAGTCAGATATTTTCCTCTGCGGGAAATATGGGGTTTTGAGTCCCTTTCACTGAGGACGGTGTAGGTCTTGTCTATTCCATAGTTGGTTTTTGGAACGGTACCTGTGCTTATATCAAACTCTGGTTTTATGCATCACCCCACCTCTCCTTCCCCCTTAAGCAGGTATAAGAGTGTTTTCTAAATATGAGACACTGTTCTCTTTCCTAACTCAGTTCAAGTGTAGCCATGTTTACAGGATCTTCATAAGTGATATCTTATGATAAGTTTCTTTTTCTGTGTGACTTATTTCACTTAGAATCATCGTACCTGAATCCACCCATTTTGCTGCTACTGGTCTTATGACATTGATTTCATGGCTGAGGGATGTTCCATCGTACGTAAGTACCACAATTTTTTGAACCATGTTTATATTTTCTGGGATACTTAAGGTGTATCCAAGTTGAGGTCCTTGTATGCAGTGCAGCCCTAAATTTTGGGGTGGCTCTGTCTTATTGATTTTCAGTTTTCCCAAGGTATATTCCCTAGACTGGTAGTGCCCTTGGCTCTGTAGCTCTGTTCTTTACTTGTTTTAGGGAACAGAATGCACTCCTCCAGAGAGGCAGTTGGCAATTTACATCCCGCCCATCAGCATAACAAGGCTCCCTGTTCTCCAGGGCCTGTCTTGCCTTTCTTGTTCTTACACATTTTGTGGATGTCCCTTTTGACCGGTGGGAAGTGATACTTCTTTGTAGTGCAGATTTGCATTGCCCGCTTGCTTGCTTGGCCAAAAAGGGCGTATGCGTTTTCTCCTGAATATATTCAGGAGAAAACGCATACGCCCTTTTTGGCCAAGTGCATCATTGTCGAAGTTGTGCCCCTCTTCCTGTGCTTTAAAGGCGATTCCAACGTACCTCTTGAAATCTGTTTCCTGCTATTCTGCCTCGCTTTCAAGTCCGCCTCGTTGCCTTCCCTCAACAGATTTTTGGACGATAGTTGTCCTTCATTACTCGGCCAGTTTGTGAATTGCTGTGCCCCTGAGCTCCATTTTTCAACTCGTTTTTGGTGAGCTGACCGCAAGTCCAAAATTTTGGTTCAGGACCTATACTGGTTCCCGGTGGGTGGCTGAGAATTTGGTTAATTCTTCTTCCTGCCGGGAAATTACAGTGATATGTGCCCGTCCAAATGCCTAACAGCTACTCTCTCATTGGTTCTCCCTCTTCCCTTTCATCCTCTGCCAAATTGGCAACCTGTGCGAACCAAGAGGTTAAAGGGGATGTCTCTCCAAGTTGGGAGGTTGATAGTAAAGCAGACGGAAAGTCAAACCGGAGCACCAGGAGAGGGACTATTCGTTGAGTTTTAGAAACCTTTCGTATTCACAGTGTGTCCGTTCTCTAGGTTTCCCGCACATGTTATAGCTGTAGTAATATTCCCTTCAACCTGGAGAGTTCGGACCCATGGAATGGGTGCCATGCATTATTGCTTCAAAGGGTCTGCATTTGCTCACCCAATCTCACCAATTGTCTCAGTCCCAAGTGTCCCTCCTTATGCCACATCCAGCTGTCGTTGTAGATAGGGTCATTCCAGCTTTCATCAGAGACCCTGAAGGAATTGTAAAGAATTCCCCAGTTTTTTTGTTTTGTTTTTGAAATTCCTTTTTATAGTGGGTTTGAGCTGATTCTCGCTGCCATGTTTATGCCAGTCTAGACACACTTGATTCCCTTACGGAGACATATCAATACATAGGTTTTAAGATTCTTACTAGTCAGATATTTTCCTCTGCGGGAAATATGGGGTTTTGAGTCCCTTTCACTGAGGACGGTGTAGGTCTTGTCTATTCCATAGTTGGTTTTTGGAACGGTACCTGTGCTTATATCAATCTCTGGTTTTATGCATCACCCCACCTCTCCTTCCCCCTTAAGCAGGTATAAGAGTGTTTTCTAAATATGAGACACTGTTCTCTTTCCTAACTCAGTTCAAGTGTAGCCATGTTTACAGGATCTTCATAAGTGATATCTTATGATAAGTTTCTTTTTCTGTGTGACTTATTTCACTTAGAATCATCGTACCTGAATCCACCCATTTTGCTGCTACTGGTCTTATGACATTGATTTCATGGCTGAGGGATGTTCCATCGTACGTAAGTACCACAATTTTTTGAACCATGTTTATATTTTCTGGGATACTTAAGGTGTATCCAAGTTGAGGTCCTTGTATGCAGTGCAGCCCTAAATTTTGGGGTGGCTCTGTCTTATTGATTTTCAGTTTTCCCAAGGTATATTCCCTAGACTGGTAGTGCCCTTGGCTCTGTAGCTCTGTTCTTTACTTGTTTTAGGGAACAGAATGCACTCCTCCAGAGAGGCAGTTGGCAATTTACATCCCGCCCATCAGCATAACAAGGCTCCCTGTTCCCCAGGGCCTGTCTTGCCTTTCTTGTTCTTACACATTTTGTGGATGTCCCTTTTGACCGGTGGGAAGTGATACTTTTTTGTAGTGCAGATTTGCATTGCCCGCTTGCTTGCTTGGCCAAAAAGGGCGTATGCGTTTTCTCCTGACTACATTCAGGAGAAAACGCATACGCCCTTTTTGGCCAAGTGCATCATTGTCGAAGTTGTGCCCCTCTTCCTGTGCTTTAAAGGCGATTCCAACGTACCTCTTGAAATCTGTTTCCTGCTATTCTGCCTCGCTTTCAAGTCCGCCTCGTTGCCTTCCCTCAACAGATTTTTGGACGATAGTTGTCCTTTATTACTCGGCCAGTTTGTGAATTGCTGTGCCCCTGAGCTCCATTTTTCAACTCGTTTTTGGTGAGCTGACCGCAAGTCCAAAATTTTGGTTCAGGACCTATACTGGTTCCCGGTGGGTGGCTGAGAATTTGGTTAATTCTTCTTCCTGCCGGGAAATTACAGTGATATGTGCCCGTCCAAATGCCTAACAGCTACTCTCTCATTGGTTCTCCCTCTTCCCTTTCATCCTCTGCCAAATTGGCAACCTGTGCGAACCAAGAGGTTAAAGGGGCTGTCTCTCCAAGTTGGGAGGTTGATAGTAAAGCAGACGGAAAGTCAAACCGGAGCACCAGGAGAGGGACTATTCGTTGAGTTTTAGAAACCTTTCGTATTCACAGTGTGTCCGTTCTCTAGGTTTCCCGCACATGTTATAGCTGTAGTAATATTCCCTTCAACCTGGAGAGTTCGGACCCATGGAATGGGTGCCATGCATTATTGCTTTAAAGGGTCTGCATTTGCTCACCCAATCTCACCAATCGTCTCAGTCCCAAGTGTCCCTCCTTATGCCACATCCAGCTGTCGTTGTAGATAGGGTCATTCCAGCTTTCATCAGAGACCCTGAAGGAATTGTAAAGAATTTCCCAGTTTTTTTGTTTTGTTTTTGAAATTCCTTTTTATAGTGGGTTTGAGCTGATTCTCGCTGCCATGTTTATGCCAGTCTAGACACACTTGATTCCCTTACGGAGACATATCAATACATAGGTTTTAAGATTCTTACTAGTCAGATATTTTCCTCTGCGGGAAATATGGGGTTTTGAGTCCCTTTCACTGAGGACGGTGTAGGTCTTGTCTATTCCATAGTTGGTTTTTGGAACGGTACCTGTGCTTATATCAAACTCTGGTTTTATGCATCACCCCACCTCTCCTTCCCCCTTAAGCAGGTATAAGAGTGTTTTCTAAATGTGAGACACTGTTCTCTTTCCTAACTCAGTTCAAGTGTAGCCATGTTTACAGGATCTTCATAAGTGATATCTTATGATAAGTTTCTTTTTCTCTGTGACTTATTTCACTTAGAATCATCGTACCTGAATCCACCCATTTTGCTGCTACTGGTCTTATGACATTGATTTCATGGCTGAGGGATATTCCATCGTACGTAAGTACCACAATTTTTTGAACCATGTTTATATTTTCTGGGATACTTAAGGTGTATCCAAGTTGAGGTCCTTGTATGCAGTGCAGCCCTAAATTTTGGGGTGGCTCTGTCTTATTGATTTTCAGTTTTCCCAAGGTATATTCCCTAGACTGGTAGTGCCCTTGGCTCTGTAGCTCTGTTCTTTACTTGTTTTAGGGAACAGAATGCACTCCTCCAGAGAGGCAGTTGGCAATTTACATCCCGCCCATCAGCATAACAAGGCTCCCTGTTCTCCAGGGCCTGTCTTGCCTTTCTTGTTCTTACACATTTTGTGGATGTCCCTTTTGACCGGTGGGAAGTGATACTTCTTTGTAGTGCAGATGTGCATTGCCCGCTTGCTTGCTTGGCCAAAAAGGGCGTATGCGTTTTCTCCTGAATATATTCAGGAGAAAACGCATACGCCCTTTTTGGCCAAGTGCATCATTGTCGAAATTGTGCCCCTCTTCCTGTGCTTTAAAGGCGATTCCAACGTACCTCTTGAAATCTGTTTCCTGCTATTCTGCCTCGCTTTCAAGTCCGCCTCGTTGCCTTCCCTCAACAGATTTTTGGACGATAGTTGTCCTTCATTACTCGGCCAGTTTGTGAATTGCTGTGCCCCTGAGCTCCATTTTTCAACTCGTTTTTGGTGAGCTGACCGCAAGTCCAAAATTTTGGTTCAGGACCTATACTGGTTCCCGGTGGGTGGCTGAGAATTTGGTTAATTCTTCTTCCTGCCGGGAAATTACAGTGATATGTGCCCGTCCAAATGCCTAACAGCTACTCTCTCTTTGGTTCTCCCTCTTCCCTTTCATCCTCTGCCAAATTGGCAACCTGTGCGAACCAAGAGGTTAAAGGAGCTGTCTCTCCAAGTTGGGAGGTTGATAGTAAAGCAGACGGAAAGTCAAACCGGAGCACCAGGAGAGGGACTATTCGTTGAGTTTTAGAAACCTTTCGTATTCACAGTGTGTCCGTTCTCTAGGTTTCCCGCACATGTTATAGCTGTAGTAATATTCCCTTCAACCTGGAGAGTTCGGACCCATGGAATGGGTGCCATGCATTATTGCTTTAAAGGGTCTGCATTTGCTCACCCAATCTCACCAATCGTCTCAGTCCCAAGTGTCCCTCCTTATGCCACATCCAGCTGTCGTTGTAGATAGGGTCATTCCAGCTTTCATCAGAGACCCTGAAGGAATTGTAAAGAATTTCCCAGTTTTTTTGTTTTGTTTTTGAAATTCCTTTTTATAGTGGGTTTGAGCTGATTCTCGCTGCCATGTTTATGCCAGTCTAGACACACTTGATTCCCTTACGGAGACATATCAATACATAGGTTTTAAGATTCTTACTAGTCAGATATTTTCCTCTGCGGGAAATATGGGGTTTTGAGTCCCTTTCACTGAGGACGGTGTAGGTCTTGTCTATTCCATAGTTGGTTTTTGGAACGGTACCTGTGCTTATATCAAACTCTGGTTTTATGCATCACCCCACCTCTCCTTCCCCCTTAAGCAGGTATAAGAGTGTTTTCTAAATGTGAGACACTGTTCTCTTTCCTAACTCAGTTCAAGTGTAGCCATGTTTACAGGATCTTCATAAGTGATATCTTATGATAAGTTTCTTTTTCTGTGTGACTTATTTCACTTAGAATCATTGTACCTGAATCCACCCATTTTGCTGCTACTGGTCTTATGACATTGATTTCATGGCTGAGGGATATTCCATCGTACGTAAGTACCACAATTTTTTGAACCATGTTTATATTTTCTGGGATACTTAAGGTGTATCCAAGTTGAGGTCCTTGTATGCAGTGCAGCCCTAAATTTTGGGGTGGCTCTGTCTTATTGATTTTCAGTTTTCCCAAGGTATATTCCCTAGACTGGTAGTGCCCTTGGCTCTGTAGCTCTGTTCTTTACTTGTTTTAGGGAACACAATGCACTCCTCCAGAGAGGCAGTTGGCAATTTACATCCCGCCCATCAGCATAACAAGGCTCCCTGTTCTCCAGGGCCTGTCTTGCCTTTCTTGTTCTTACACATTTTGTGGATGTCCCTTTTGACCGGTGGGAAGTGATACTTCTTTGTAGTGCAGATTTGCATTGCCCGCTTGCTTGCTTGGCCAAAAAGGGCGTATACGTTTTCTCCTGAATATATTCAGGAGAAAACGCATACGCCCTTTTTGGCCAAGTGCATCATTGTCGAAGTTGTGCCCCTCTTCCTGTGCTTTAAAGGCGATTCCAACGTACCTCTTGAAATCTGTTTCCTGCTATTCTGCCTCGCTTTCAAGTCCGCCTCGTTGCCTACCCTCAACAGATTTTTGGACGATAGTTGTCCTTCATTACTCGGCCAGTTTGTGAATTGCTGTGCCCCTGAGCTCCATTTTTCAACTCGTTTTTGGTGAGCTGACCGCAAGTCCAAAATTTTGGTTCAGGACCTATACTGGTTCCCGGTGGGTGGCTGAGAATTTGGTTAATTCTTCTTCCTGCCGGGAAATTACAGTGATATGTGCCCGTCCAAATGCCTAACAGCTACTCTCTCATTGGTTCTCCCTCTTCCCTTTCATCCTCTGCCAAATTGGCAACCTGTGCGAACCAAGAGGTTAAAGGGGCTGTCTCTCCAAGTTGGGAGGTTGATAGTAAAGCAGACGGAAAGTCAAACCGGAGCACCAGGAGAGGGACTATTCGTTGAGTTTTAGAAACCTTTCGTATTCACAGTGTGTCCGTTCTCTAGGTTTCCCGCACATGTTATAGCTGTAGTAATATTCCCTTCAACCTGGAGAGTTCGGACCCATGGAATGGGTGCCATGCATTATTGCTTCAAAGGGTCTGCATTTGCTCACCGAATCTCACCAATCGTCTCAGTCCCAAGTGTCCCTCCTTATGCCACATCCAGCTGTCGTTGTAGATAGGGTCATTCCAGCTTTCATCAGAGACCCTGAAGGAATTGTAAAGAATTTCCCAGTTTTTTTGTTTTGTTTTTGAAATTCCTTTTTATAGTGGGTTTGAGCTGATTCTCGCTGCCATGTTTATGCCAGTCTAGACACACTTGATTCCCTTACGGAGACATATCAATACATAGGTTTTAAGATTCTTACTAGTCAGATATTTTCCTCTGTGGGAAATATGGGGTTTTGAGTCCCTTTCACTGAGGACGGTGTAGGTCTTGTCTATTCCATAGTTGGTTTTTGGAACGGTACCTGTGCTTATATCAAACTCTGGTTTTATGCATCACCCCACCTCTCCTTCCCCCTTAAGCAGGTATAAGAGTGTTTTCTAAATATGAGACACTGTTCTCTTTCCTAACTCAGTTCAAGTGTAGCCATGTTTACAGGATCTTCATAAGTGATATCTTATGATAAGTTTCTTTTTCTGTGTGACTTATTTCACTTAGAATCATCGTACCTGAATCCACCCATTTTGCTGCTACTGGTCTTATGACATTGATTTCATGGCTGAGGGATGTTCCATCGTACGTAAGTACCACAATTTTTTGAACCATGTTTATATTTTCTGGGATACTTAAGGTGTATCCAAGTTGAGGTCCTTGTATGCAGTGCAGCCCTAAATTTTGCGGTGGCTCTGTCTTATTGATTTTCAGTTTTCCCAAGGTATATTCCCTAGACTGGTAGTGCCCTTGGCTCTGTAGCTCTGTTCTTTACTTGTTTTAGGGAACAGAATGCACTCCTCCAGAGAGGCAGTTGGCAATTTACATCCCGCCCATCAGCATAACAAGGCTCCCTGTTCTCCAGGGCCTGTCTTGCCTTTCTTGTTCTTACACATTTTGTGGATGTCCCTTTTGACCGGTGGGAAGTGATACTTCTTTGTAGTGCAGATGTGCATTGTCCGCTTGCTTGCTTGGCCAAAAAGGGCGTATGCGTTTTCTCCTGAATACATTCAGGAGAAAACACATACGCCCTTTTTGGCCAAGTGCATCATTGTCGAAGTTGTGCCCCTCTTCCTGTGCTTTAAAGGCGATTCCAACGTACCTCTTGAAATCTGTTTCCTGCTATTCTGCCTCGCTTTCAAGTCCGCCTCATTGCCTTCCCTCAACAGATTTTTGGATGATAGTTGTCCTTCATTACTCGGCCAGTTTGTGAATTGCTGTGCCCCTGAGCTCCATTTTTCAACTCGTTTTTGGTGAGCTGACCGCAAGTCCAAAATTTTGGTTCAGGACCTACACTGGTTCCCGGTGGGTGGCTGAGAATTTGGTTAATTCTTCTTCCTGCCGGGAAATTACAGTGATATGTGCCCGTCCAAATGCCTAACAGCTACTCTCTCATTGGTTCTCCCTCTTCCCTTTCATCCTCTGCCAAATTGGCAACCTGTGCGAACCAAGAGGTTAAAGGGGCTGTCTCTCCAAGTTGGGAGGTTGATAGTAAAGCAGACGGAAAGTCAAACCGGAGCACCAGGAGAGAGACTATTCGTTGAGTTTTAGAAACCTTTCGTATTCACAGTGTGTCCGTTCTCTAGGTTTCCCGCACATGTTATAGCTGTAGTAATATTCCCTTCAACCTGGAGAGTTCGGACCCATGGAATGGGTGCCATGCATTATTGCTTTAAAGGGTCTGCATTTGCTCACCCAATCTCACCAATCGTCTCAGTCCCAAGTGTCCCTCCTTATGCCACATCCAGCTGTCGTTGTAGATAGGGTCATTCCAGCTTTCATCAGAGACCCTGAAGGAATTGTAAAGAATTTCCCAGTTTTTTTGTTTTGTTTTTGAAATTCCTTTTTATAGTGGGTTTGAGCTGATTCTCGCTGCCATGTTTATGCCAGTCTAGACACACTTGATTCCCTTACGGAGACATATCAATACATAGGTTTTAAGATTCTTACTAGTCAGATATTTTCCTCTGCGGGAAATATGGGGTTTTGAGTCCCTTTCACTGAGGACGGTGTAGGTCTTGTCTATTCCATAGTTGGTTTTTGGAACGGTACCTGTGCTTATATCAAACTCTGGTTTTATGCATCACCCCACCTCTCCTTCCCCCTTAAGCAGGTATAAGAGTGTTTTCTAAATGTGAGACACTGTTCTCTTTCCTAACTCAGTTCAAGTGTAGCCATGTTTACAGGATCTTCATAAGTGATATCTTATGATAAGTTTCTTTTTCTGTGTGACTTATTTCACTTAGAATCATTGTACCTGAATCCACCCATTTTGCTGCTACTGGTCTTATGACATTGATTTCATGGCTGAGGGATATTCCATCGTACGTAAGTACCACAATTTTTTGAACCATGTTTATATTTTCTGGGATACTTAAGGTGTATCCAAGTTGAGGTCCTTGTATGCAGTGCAGCCCTAAATTTTGGGGTGGCTCTGTCTTATTGATTTTCAGTTTTCCCAAGGTATATTCCCTAGACTGGTAGTGCCCTTGGCTCTGTAGCTCTGTTCTTTACTTGTTTTAGGGAACACAATGCACTCCTCCAGAGAGGCAGTTGGCAATTTACATCCCGCCCATCAGCATAACAAGGCTCCCTGTTCTCCAGGGCCTGTCTTGCCTTTCTTGTTCTTACACATTTTGTGGATGTCCCTTTTGACCGGTGGGAAGTGATACTTCTTTGTAGTGCAGATTTGCATTGCCCGCTTGCTTGCTTGGCCAAAAAGGGCGTATACGTTTTCTCCTGAATATATTCAGGAGAAAACGCATACGCCCTTTTTGGCCAAGTGCATCATTGTCGAAGTTGTGCCCCTCTTCCTGTGCTTTAAAGGCGATTCCAACGTACCTCTTGAAATCTGTTTCCTGCTATTCTGCCTCGCTTTCAAGTCCGCCTCGTTGCCTACCCTCAACAGATTTTTGGACGATAGTTGTCCTTCATTACTCGGCCAGTTTGTGAATTGCTGTGCCCCTGAGCTCCATTTTTCAACTCGTTTTTGGTGAGCTGACCGCAAGTCCAAAATTTTGGTTCAGGACCTATACTGGTTCCCGGTGGGTGGCTGAGAATTTGGTTAATTCTTCTTCCTGCCGGGAAATTACAGTGATATGTGCCCGTCCAAATGCCTAACAGCTACTCTCTCATTGGTTCTCCCTCTTCCCTTTCATCCTCTGCCAAATTGGCAACCTGTGCGAACCAAGAGGTTAAAGGGGCTGTCTCTCCAAGTTGGGAGGTTGATAGTAAAGCAGACGGAAAGTCAAACCGGAGCACCAGGAGAGGGACTATTCGTTGAGTTTTAGAAACCTTTCGTATTCACAGTGTGTCCGTTCTCTAGGTTTCCCGCACATGTTATAGCTGTAGTAATATTCCCTTCAACCTGGAGAGTTCGGACCCATGGAATGGGTGCCATGCATTATTGCTTCAAAGGGTCTGCATTTGCTCACCGAATCTCACCAATCGTCTCAGTCCCAAGTGTCCCTCCTTATGCCACATCCAGCTGTCGTTGTAGATAGGGTCATTCCAGCTTTCATCAGAGACCCTGAAGGAATTGTAAAGAATTTCCCAGTTTTTTTGTTTTGTTTTTGAAATTCCTTTTTATAGTGGGTTTGAGCTGATTCTCGCTGCCATGTTTATGCCAGTCTAGACACACTTGATTCCCTTACGGAGACATATCAATACATAGGTTTTAAGATTCTTACTAGTCAGATATTTTCCTCTGTGGGAAATATGGGGTTTTGAGTCCCTTTCACTGAGGACGGTGTAGGTCTTGTCTATTCCATAGTTGGTTTTTGGAACGGTACCTGTGCTTATATCAAACTCTGGTTTTATGCATCACCCCACCTCTCCTTCCCCCTTAAGCAGGTATAAGAGTGTTTTCTAAATATGAGACACTGTTCTCTTTCCTAACTCAGTTCAAGTGTAGCCATGTTTACAGGATCTTCATAAGTGATATCTTATGATAAGTTTCTTTTTCTGTGTGACTTATTTCACTTAGAATCATCGTACCTGAATCCACCCATTTTGCTGCTACTGGTCTTATGACATTGATTTCATGGCTGAGGGATGTTCCATCGTACGTAAGTACCACAATTTTTTGAACCATGTTTATATTTTCTGGGATACTTAAGGTGTATCCAAGTTGAGGTCCTTGTATGCAGTGCAGCCCTAAATTTTGGGGTGGCTCTGTCTTATTGATTTTCAGTTTTCCCAAGGTATATTCCCTAGACTGGTAGTGCCCTTGGCTCTGTAGCTCTGTTCTTTACTTGTTTTAGGGAACAGAATGCACTCCTCCAGAGAGGCAGTTGGCAATTTACATCCCGCCCATCAGCATAACAAGGCTCCCTGTTCTCCAGGGCCTGTCTTGCCTTTCTTGTTCTTACACATTTTGTGGATGTCCCTTTTGACCGGTGGGAAGTGATACTTCTTTGTAGTGCAGATGTGCATTGTCCGCTTGCTTGCTTGGCCAAAAAGGGCGTATGCGTTTTCTCCTGAATACATTCAGGAGAAAACACATACGCCCTTTTTGGCCAAGTGCATCATTGTCGAAGTTGTGCCCCTCTTCCTGTGCTTTAAAGGCGATTCCAACGTACCTCTTGAAATCTGTTTCCTGCTATTCTGCCTCGCTTTCAAGTCCGCCTCATTGCCTTCCCTCAACAGATTTTTGGATGATAGTTGTCCTTCATTACTCGGCCAGTTTGTGAATTGCTGTGCCCCTGAGCTCCATTTTTCAACTCGTTTTTGGTGAGCTGACCGCAAGTCCAAAATTTTGGTTCAGGACCTACACTGGTTCCCGGTGGGTGGCTGAGAATTTGGTTAATTCTTCTTCCTGCCGGGAAATTACAGTGATATGTGCCCGTCCAAATGCCTAACAGCTACTCTCTCATTGGTTCTCCCTCTTCCCTTTCATCCTCTGCCAAATTGGCAACCTGTGCGAACCAAGAGGTTAAAGGGGCTGTCTCTCCAAGTTGGGAGGTTGATAGTAAAGCAGACGGAAAGTCAAACCGGAGCACCAGGAGAGAGACTATTCGTTGAGTTTTAGAAACCTTTCGTATTCACAGTGTGTCCGTTCTCTAGGTTTCCCGCACATGTTATAGCTGTAGTAATATTCCCTTCAACCTGGAGAGTTCGGACCCATGGAATGGGTGCCATGCATTATTGCTTTAAAGGGTCTGCATTTGCTCACCCAATCTCACCAATCGTCTCAGTCACAAGTGTCCCTCCTTATGCCACATCCAGCTGTCGTTGTAGATAGGGTCATTCCAGCTTTCATCAGAGACACTGAAGGAATTGTAAAGAATTTCCCAGTTTTTTTGTTTTGTTTTTGAAATTCCTTTTTATAGTGGGTTTGAGCTGATTCTCGCTGCCATGTTTATGCCAGTCTAGACACACTTGATTCCCTTACGGAGACATATCAATACATAGGTTTTAAGATTCTTACTAGTCAGATATTTTCCTCTGCGGGAAATATGGGGTTTTGAGTCCCTTTCACTGAGGACGGTGTAGGTCTTGTCTATTCCATAGTTGGTTTTTGGAACGGTACCTGTGCTTATATCAAACTCTGGTTTTATGCATCACCCCACCTCTCCTTCCCCCTTAAGCAGGTATAAGAGTGTTTTCTAAATGTGAGACACTGTTCTCTTTCCTAACTCAGTTCAAGTGTAGCCATGTTTACAGGATCTTCATAAGTGATATCTTATGATAAGTTTCTTTTTCTGTGTGACTTATTTCACTTAGAATCATTGTACCTGAATCCACCCATTTTGCTGCTACTGGTCTTATGACATTGATTTCATGGCTGAGGGATATTCCATCGTACGTAAGTACCACAATTTTTTGAACCATGTTTATATTTTCTGGGATACTTAAGGTGTATCCAAGTTGAGGTCCTTGTATGCAGTGCAGCCCTAAATTTTGGGGTGGCTCTGTCTTATTGATTTTCAGTTTTCCCAAGGTATATTCCCTAGACTGGTAGTGCCCTTGGCTCTGTAGCTCTGTTCTTTACTTGTTTTAGGGAACACAATGCACTCCTCCAGAGAGGCAGTTGGCAATTTACATCCCACCCATCAGCATAACAAGGCTCCCTGTTCTCCAGGGCCTGTCTTGCCTTTCTTGTTCTTACACATTTTGTGGATGTCCCTTTTGAGCGGTGGGAAGTGATACTTCTTTGTAGTGCAGATTTGCATTGCCCGCTTGCTTGCTTGGCCAAAAAGGGCGTATGCGTTTTCTCCTGAATATATTCAGGAGAAAACGCATACGCCCTTTTTGGCCAAGTGCATCATTGTCGAAGTTGTGCCCCTCTTCCTGTGCTTTAAAGGCGATTCCAACGTACCTCTTGAAATCTGTTTCCTGCTATTCTGCCTCGCTTTCAAGTCCGCCTCGTTGCCTTCCCTCAACAGATTTTTGGACGATAGTTGTCCTTCATTACTCGGCCAGTTTGTGAATTGCTGTGCCCCTGAGCTCCATTTTTCAACTCGTTTTTGGTGAGCTGACCGCAAGTCCAAAATTTTGGTTCAGGACCTATACTGGTTCCCGGTGGGTGGCTGAGAATTTGGTTAATTCTTCTTCCTGCCGGGAAATTACAGTGATATGTGCCCGTCCAAATGCCTAACAGCTACTCTCTCATTGGTTCTCCCTCTTCCCTTTCATCCTCTGCCAAATTGGCAACCTGTGCGAACCAAGAGGTTAAAGGGGCTGTCTCTCCAAGTTGGGAGGTTGATAGTAAAGCAGACGGAAAGTCAAACCGGAGCACCAGGAGAGGGACTATTCGTTGAGTTTTAGAAACCTTTTGTATTCACAGTGTGTCCGTTCTCTAGGTTTCCCGCACATGTTATAGCTGTAGTAATATTCCCTTCAACCTGGAGAGTTCGGACCCATGGAATGGGTGCCATGCATTATTGCTTCAAAGGGTCTGCATTTGCTCACCGAATCTCACCAATCGTCTCAGTCCCAAGTGTCCCTCCTTATGCCACATCCAGCTGTCGTTGTAGATAGGGTCATTCCAGCTTTCATCAGAGACCCTGAAGGAATTGTAAAGAATTTCCCAGTTTTTTTGTTTTGTTTTTGAAATTCCTTTTTATAGTGGGTTTGAGCTGATTCTCGCTGCCATGTTTATGCCAGTCTAGACACACTTGATTCCCTTACGGAGACATATCAATACATAGGTTTTAAGATTCTTACTAGTCAGATATTTTCCTCTGTGGGAAATATGGGGTTTTGAGTCCCTTTCACTGAGGACGGTGTAGGTCTTGTCTATTCCATAGTTGGTTTTTGGAACGGTACCTGTGCTTATATCAAACTCTGGTTTTATGCATCACCCCACCTCTCCTTCCCCCTTAAGCAGGTATAAGAGTGTTTTCTAAATATGAGACACTGTTCTCTTTCCTAACTCAGTTCAAGTGTAGCCATGTTTACAGGATCTTCATAAGTGATATCTTATGATAAGTTTCTTTTTCTGTGTGACTTATTTCACTTAGAATCATCGTACCTGAATCCACCCATTTTGCTGCTACTGGTCTTATGACATTGATTTCATGGCTGAGGGATGTTCCATCGTACGTAAGTACCACAATTTTTTGAACCATGTTTATATTTTCTGGGATACTTAAGGTGTATCCAAGTTGAGGTCCTTGTATGCAGTGCAGCCCTAAATTTTGGGGTGGCTCTGTCTTATTGATTTTCAGTTTTCCCAAGGTATATTCCCTAGACTGGTAGTGCCCTTGGCTCTGTAGCTCTGTTCTTTACTTGTTTTAGGGAACAGAATGCACTCCTCCAGAGAGGCAGTTGGCAATTTACATCCCGCCCATCAGCATAACAAGGCTCCCTGTTCTCCAGGGCCTGTCTTGCCTTTCTTGTTCTTACACATTTTGTGGATGTCCCTTTTGAGCGGTGGGAAGTGATACTTCTTTGTAGTGCAGATTTGCATTGCCCGCTTGCTTGCTTGGCCAAAAAGGGCGTATGCGTTTTCTCCTGACTACATTCAGGAGAAAACGCATACGCCCTTTTTGGCCAAGTGCATCATTGTCGAAGTTGTGCCCCTCTTCCTGTGCTTTAAAGGTGATTCCAACGTACCTCTTGAAATCTGTTTCCTGCTATTCTGCCTCGCTTTCAAGTTCGCCTCGTTGCCTTCCCTCAACAGATTTTTGGACGATAGTTGTCCTTTATTACTCGGCCAGTTTGTGAATTGCTGTGCCCCTGAGCTCCATTTTTCAACTCGTTTTTGGTGAGCTGACCGCAAGTCCAAAATTTTGGTTCAGGACCTATACTGGTTCCCGGTGGGTGGCTGAGAATTTGGTTAATTCTTCTTCCTGCCAGGAAATTACAGTGATATGTGCCCGTCCAAATGCCTAACAGCTACTCTCTCATTGGTTCTCCCTCTTCCCTTTCATCCTCTGCCAAATTGGCAACCTGTGCGAACCAAGAGGTTAAAGGGGCTGTCTCTCCAAGTTGGGAGGTTGATAGCAAAGCAGACGGAAAGTCAAACCGGAGCACCAGGAGAGGGACTATTCGTTGAGTTTTAGAAACCTTTCGTATTCACAGTGTGTCCGTTCTCTAGGTTTCCCGCACATGTTATAGCTGTAGTAATATTCCCTTCAACCTGGAGAGTTCGGACCCATGGAATGGGTGCCATGCATTATTGCTTTAAAGGGTCTGCATTTGCTCACCCAATCTCACCAATCGTCTCAGTCCCAAGTGTCCCTCCTTATGCCACATCCAGCTGTCGTTGTAGATAGGGTCATTCCAGCTTTCATCAGAGACCCTGAAGGAATTGTAAAGAATTTCCCAGTTTTTTTGTTTTGTTTTTGAAATTCCTTTTTATAGTGGGTTTGAGCTGATTCTCGCTGCCATGTTTATGCCAGTCTAGACACACTTGATTCCCTTACGGAGACATATCAATACATAGGTTTTAAGATTCTTACTAGTCAGATATTTTCCTCTGTGGGAAATATGGGGTTTTGAGTCCCTTTCACTGAGGACGGTGTAGGTCTTGTCTATTCCATAGTTGGTTTTTGGAACGGTACCTGTGCTTATATCAAACTCTGGTTTTATGCATCACCCCACCTCTCCTTCCCCCTTAAGCAGGTATAAGAGTGTTTTCTAAATGTGAGACACTGTTCTCTTTCCTAACTCAGTTCAAGTGTAGCCATGTTTACAGGATCTTCATAAGTGATATCTTATGATAAGTTTCTTTTTCTCTGTGACTTATTTCACTTAGAATCATCGTACCTGAATCCACCCATTTTGCTGCTACTGGTCTTATGACATTGATTTCATGGCTGAGGGATATTCCATCGTACGTAAGTACCACAATTTTTTGAACCATGTTTATATTTTCTGGGATACTTAAGGTGTATCCAAGTTGAGGTCCTTGTATGCAGTGCAGCCCTAAATTTTGGGGTGGCTCTGTCTTATTGATTTTCAGTTTTCCCAAGGTATATTCCCTAGACTGGTAGTGCCCTTGGCTCTGTAGCTCTGTTCTTTACTTGTTTTAGGGAACAGAATGCACTCCTCCAGAGAGGCAGTTGGCAATTTACATCCCGCCCATCAGCATAACAAGGCTCCCTGTTCTCCAGGGCCTGTCTTGCCTTTCTTGTTCTTACACATTTTGTGGATGTCCCTTTTGACCGGTGGGAAGTGATACTTCTTTGTAGTGCAGATGTGCATTGCCCGCTTGCTTGCTTGGCCAAAAAGGGCGTATGCGTTTTCTCCTGAATATATTCAGGAGAAAACGCATACGCCCTTTTTGGCCAAGTGCATCATTGTCGAAGTTGTGCCCCTCTTCCTGTGCTTTAAAGGCGATTCCAACGTACCTCTTGAAATCTGTTTCCTGCTATTCTGCCTCGCTTTCAAGTCCGCCTCGTTGCCTTCCCTCAACAGATTTTTGGACGATAGTTGTCCTTCATTACTCGGCCAGTTTGTGAATTGCTGTGCCCCTGAGCTCCATTTTTCAACTCGTTTTTGGTGAGCTGACCGCAAGTCCAAAATTTTGGTTCAGGACCTATACTGGTTCCCGGTGGGTGGCTGAGAATTTGGTTAATTCTTCTTCCTGCCGGGAAATTACAGTGATATGTGCCCGTCCAAATGCCTAACAGCTACTCTCTCATTGGTTCTCCCTCTTCCCTTTCATCCTCTGCCAAATTGGCAACCTGTGCGAACCAAGAGGTTAAAGGGGCTGTCTCTCCAAGTTGGGAGGTTGATAGTAAAGCAGACGGAAAGTCAAACCGGAGCACCAGGAGAGGGACTATTCGTTGAGTTTTAGAAACCTTTTGTATTCACAGTGTGTCCGTTCTCTAGGTTTCCCGCACATGTTATAGCTGTAGTAATATTCCCTTCAACCTGGAGAGTTCGGACCCATGGAATGGGTGCCATGCATTATTGCTTCAAAGGGTCTGCATTTGCTCACCCAATCTCACCAATCGTCTCAGTCCCAAGTGTCCCTCCTTATGCCACATCCAGCTGTCGTTGTAGATAGGGTCATTCCAGCTTTCATCAGAGACCCTGAAGGAATTGTAAAGAATTTCCCAGTTTTTTTGTTTTGTTTTTGAAATTCCTTTTTATAGTGGGTTTGAGCTGATTCTCGCTGCCATGTTTATGCCAGTCTAGACACACTTGATTCCCTTACGGAGACATATCAATACATAGGTTTTAAGATTCTTACTAGTCAGATATTTTCCTCTGCGGGAAATATGGGGTTTTGAGTCCCTTTCACTGAGGACGGTGTAGGTCTTGTCTATTCCATAGTTGGTTTTTGGAACGGTACCTGTGCTTATATCAAACTCTGGTTTTATGCATCACCCCACCTCTCCTTCCCCCTTAAGCAGGTATAAGAGTGTTTTCTAAATGTGAGACACTGTTCTCTTTCCTAACTCAGTTCAAGTGTAGCCATGTTTACAGGATCTTCATAAGTGATATCTTATGATAAGTTTCTTTTTCTGTGTGACTTATTTCACTTAGAATCATTGTACCTGAATCCACCCATTTTGCTGCTACTGGTCTTATGACATTGATTTCATGGCTGAGGGATATTCCATCGTACGTAAGTACCACAATTTTTTGAACCATGTTTATATTTTCTGGGATACTTAAGGTGTATCCAAGTTGAGGTCCTTGTATGCAGTGCAGCCCTAAATTTTGGGGTGGCTCTGTCTTATTGATTTTCAGTTTTCCCAAGGTATATTCCCTAGACTGGTAGTGCCCTTGGCTCTGTAGCTCTGTTCTTTACTTGTTTTAGGGAACACAATGCACTCCTCCAGAGAGGCAGTTGGCAATTTACATCCCACCCATCAGCATAACAAGGCTCCCTGTTCTCCAGGGCCTGTCTTGCCTTTCTTGTTCTTACACATTTTGTGGATGTCCCTTTTGAGCGGTGGGAAGTGATACTTCTTTGTAGTGCAGATTTGCATTGCCCGCTTGCTTGCTTGGCCAAAAAGGGCGTATGCGTTTTCTCCTGAATATATTCAGGAGAAAACGCATACGCCCTTTTTGGCCAAGTGCATCATTGTCGAAGTTGTGCCCCTCTTCCTGTGCTTTAAAGGCGATTCCAACGTACCTCTTGAAATCTGTTTCCTGCTATTCTGCCTCGCTTTCAAGTCCGCCTCGTTGCCTTCCCTCAACAGATTTTTGGACGATAGTTGTCCTTTATTACTCGGCCAGTTTGTGAATTGCTGTGCCCCTGAGCTCCATTTTTCAACTCGTTTTTGGTGAGCTGACCGCAAGTCCAAAATTTTGGTTCAGGACCTATACTGGTTCCCGGTGGGTGGCTGAGAATTTGGTTAATTCTTCTTCCTGCCGGGAAATTACAGTGATATGTGCCCGTCCAAATGCCTAACAGCTACTCTCTCATTGGTTCTCCCTCTTCCCTTTCATCCTCTGCCAAATTGGCAACCTGTGCGAACCAAGAGGTTAAAGGGGCTGTCTCTCCAAGTTGGGAGGTTGATAGTAAAGCAGACGGAAAGTCAAACCGGAGCACCAGGAGAGGGACTATTCGTTGAGTTTTAGAAACCTTTTGTATTCACAGTGTGTCCGTTCTCTAGGTTTCCCGCACATGTTATAGCTGTAGTAATATTCCCTTCAACCTGGAGAGTTCGGACCCATGGAATGGGTGCCATGCATTATTGCTTCAAAGGGTCTGCATTTGCTCACCGAATCTCACCAATCGTCTCAGTCCCAAGTGTCCCTACTTATGCCACATCAAGCTGTCGTTGTCGATAGGGTCATTCCAGCTTTCATCAGAGACCCTGAAGGAATTGTAAAGAATTTCCCAGTTTTTTTGTTTTGTTTTTGAAATTCCTTTTTATAGTGGGTTTGAGCTGATTCTCGCTGCCATGTTTATGCCAGTCTAGACACACTTGATTCCCTTACGGAGACATATCAATACATAGGTTTTAAGATTCTTACTAGTCAGATATTTTCCTCTGCGGGAAATATGGGGTTTTGAGTCCCTTTCACTGAGGACGGTGTAGGTCTTGTCTATTCCATAGTTGGTTTTTGGAACGGTACCTGTGCTTATATCAAACTCTGGTTTTATGCATCACCCCACCTCTCCTTCCCCCTTAAGCAGGTATAAGAGTGTTTTCTAAATGTGAGACACTGTTCTCTTTCCTAACTCAGTTCAAGTGTAGCCATGTTTACAGGATCTTCATAAGTGATATCTTATGATAAGTTTCTTTTTCTGTGTGACTTATTTCACTTAGAATCATTGTACCTGAATCCACCCATTTTGCTGCTACTGGTCTTATGACATTGATTTCATGGCTGAGGGATGTTCCATCGTACGTAAGTACCACAATTTTTTGAACCATGTTTATATTTTCTGGGATACTTAAGGTGTATCCAAGTTGAGGTCCTTGTATGCAGTGCAGCCCTAAATTTTGGGGTGGCTCTGTCTTATTGATTTTCAGTTTTCCCAAGGTATATTCCCTAGACTGGTAGTGCCCTTGGCTCTGTAGCTCTGTTCTTTACTTGTTTTAGGGAACAGAATGCACTCCTCCAGAGAGGCAGTTGGCAATTTACATCCCACCCATCAGCATAACAAGGCTCCCTGTTCTCCAGGGCCTGTCTTGCCTTTCTTGTTCTTACACATTTTGTGGATGTCCCTTTTGAGCGGTGGGAAGTGATACTTCTTTGTAGTGCAGATTTGCATTGCCCGCTTGCTTGCTTGGCCAAAAAGGGCGTATGCGTTTTCTCCTGACTACATTCAGGAGAAAACGCATACGCCCTTTTTGGCCAAGTGCATCATTGTCGAAGTTGTGCCCCTCTTCCTGTGCTTTAAAGGCGATTCCAACGTACCTCTTGAAATCTGTTTCCTGCTATTCTGCCTCGCTTTCAAGTTCGCCTCGTTGCCTTCCCTCAACAGATTTTTGGACGATAGTTGTCCTTTATTACTCGGCCAGTTTGTGAATTGCTGTGCCCCTGAGCTCCATTTTTCAACTCGTTTTTGGTGAGCTGACCGCAAGTCCAAAATTTTGGTTCAGGACCTATACTGGTTCCCGGTGGGTGGCTGAGAATTTGGTTAATTCTTCTTCCTGCCGGGAAATTACAGTGATATGTGCCCGTCCAAATGCCTAACAGCTACTCTCTCATTGGTTCTCCCTCTTCCCTTTCATCCTCTGCCAAATTGGCAACCTGTGCGAACCAAGAGGTTAAAGGGGCTGTCTCTCCAAGTTGGGAGGTTGATAGTAAAGCAGACGGAAAGTCAAACCGGAGCACCAGGAGAGGGACTATTCGTTGAGTTTTAGAAACCTTTCGTATTCACAGTGTGTCCGTTCTCTAGGTTTCCCGCACATGTTATAGCTGTAGTAATATTCCCTTCAACCTGGAGAGTTCGGACCCATGGAATGGGTGCCATGCATTATTGCTTTAAAGGGTCTGCATTTGCTCACCCAATCTCACCAATCGTCTCAGTCCCAAGTGTCCCTCCTTATGCCACATCCAGCTGTCGTTGTAGATAGGGTCATTCCAGCTTTCATCAGAGACCCTGAAGGAATTGTAAAGAATTTCCCAGTTTTTTTGTTTTGTTTTTGAAATTCCTTTTTATAGTGGGTTTGAGCTGATTCTCGCTGCCATGTTTATGCCAGTCTAGACACACTTGATTCCCTTACGGAGACATATCAATACATAGGTTTTAAGATTCTTACTAGTCAGATATTTTCCTCTGCGGGAAATATGGGGTTTTGAGTCCCTTTCACTGAGGACGGTGTAGGTCTTGTCTATTCCATAGTTGGTTTTTGGAACGGTACCTGTGCTTATATCAAACTCTGGTTTTATGCATCACCCCACCTCTCCTTCCCCCTTAAGCAGGTATAAGAGTGTTTTCTAAATGTGAGACACTGTTCTCTTTCCTAACTCAGTTCAAGTGTAGCCATGTTTACAGGATCTTCATAAGTGATATCTTATGATAAGTTTCTTTTTCTCTGTGACTTATTTCACTTAGAATCATCGTACCTGAATCCACCCATTTTGCTGCTACTGGTCTTATGACATTGATTTCATGGCTGAGGGATATTCCATCGTACGTAAGTACCACAATTTTTTGAACCATGTTTATATTTTCTGGGATACTTAAGGTGTATCCAAGTTGAGGTCCTTGTATGCAGTGCAGCCCTAAATTTTGGGGTGGCTCTGTCTTATTGATTTTCAGTTTTCCCAAGGTATATTCCCTAGACTGGTAGTGCCCTTGGCTCTGTAGCTCTGTTCTTTACTTGTTTTAGGGAACAGAATGCACTCCTCCAGAGAGGCAGTTGGCAATTTACATCCCGCCCATCAGCATAACAAGGCTCCCTGTTCTCCAGGGCCTGTCTTGCCTTTCTTGTTCTTACACATTTTGTGGATGTCCCTTTTGACCGGTGGGAAGTGATACTTCTTTGTAGTGCAGATGTGCATTGCCCGCTTGCTTGCTTGGCCAAAAAGGGCGTATGCGTTTTCTCCTGAATATATTCAGGAGAAAACGCATACGCCCTTTTTGGCCAAGTGCATCATTGTCGAAGTTGTGCCCCTCTTCCTGTGCTTTAAAGGCGATTCCAACGTACCTCTTGAAATCTGTTTCCTGCTATTCTGCCTCGCTTTCAAGTCCGCCTCGTTGCCTTCCCTCAACAGATTTTTGGACGATAGTTGTCCTTCATTACTCGGCCAGTTTGTGAATTGCTGTGCCCCTGAGCTCCATTTTTCAACTCGTTTTTGGTGAGCTGACCGCAAGTCCAAAATTTTGGTTCAGGACCTATACTGGTTCCCGGTGGGTGGCTGAGAATTTGGTTAATTCTTCTTCCTGCCGGGAAATTACAGTGATATGTGCCCGTCCAAATGCCTAACAGCTACTCTCTCTTTGGTTCTCCCTCTTCCCTTTCATCCTCTGCCAAATTGGCAACCTGTGCGAACCAAGAGGTTAAAGGAGCTGTCTCTCCAAGTTGGGAGGTTGATAGTAAAGCAGACGGAAAGTCAAACCGGAGCACCAGGAGAGGGACTATTCGTTGAGTTTTAGAAACCTTTCGTATTCACAGTGTGTCCGTTCTCTAGGTTTCCCGCACATGTTATAGCTGTAGTAATATTCCCTTCAACCTGGAGAGTTCGGACCCATGGAATGGGTGCCATGCATTATTGCTTTAAAGGGTCTGCATTTGCTCACCCAATCTCACCAATCGTCTCAGTCCCAAGTGTCCCTCCTTATGCCACATCCAGCTGTCGTTGTAGATAGGGTCATTCCAGCTTTCATCAGAGACCCTGAAGGAATTGTAAAGAATTTCCCAGTTTTTTTGTTTTGTTTTTGAAATTCCTTTTTATAGTGGGTTTGAGCTGATTCTCGCTGCCATGTTTATGCCAGTCTAGACACACTTGATTCCCTTACGGAGACATATCAATACATAGGTTTTAAGATTCTTACTAGTCAGATATTTTCCTCTGCGGGAAATATGGGGTTTTGAGTCCCTTTCACTGAGGACGGTGTAGGTCTTGTCTATTGCATAGTTGGTTTTTGGAACGGTACCTGTGCTTATATCAAACTCTGGTTTTATGCATCACCCCACCTCTCCTTCCCCCTTAAGCAGGTATAAGAGTGTTTTCTAAATGTGAGACACTGTTCTCTTTCCTAACTCAGTTCAAGTGTAGCCATGTTTACAGGATCTTCATAAGTGATATCTTATGATAAGTTTCTTTTTCTGTGTGACTTATTTCACTTAGAATCATTGTACCTGAATCCACCCATTTTGCTGCTACTGGTCTTATGACATTGATTTCATGGCTGAGGGATATTCCATCGTACGTAAGTACCACAATTTTTTGAACCATGTTTATATTTTCTGGGATACTTAAGGTGTATCCAAGTTGAGGTCCTTGTATGCAGTGCAGCCCTAAATTTTGGGGTGGCTCTGTCTTATTGATTTTCAGTTTTCCCAAGGTATATTCCCTAGACTGGTAGTGCCCTTGGCTCTGTAGCTCTGTTCTTTACTTGTTTTAGGGAACACAATGCACTCCTCCAGAGAGGCAGTTGGCAATTTACATCCCGCCCATCAGCATAACAAGGCTCCCTGTTCTCCAGGGCCTGTCTTGCCTTTCTTGTTCTTACACATTTTGTGGATGTCCCTTTGACCGGTGGGAAGTGATACTTCTTTGTAGTGCAGATTTGCATTGCCCGCTTGCTTGCTTGGCCAAAAAGGGCGTATGCGTTTTCTCCTGAATATATTCAGGAGAAAACGCATACGCCCTTTTTGGCCAAGTGCATCATTGTCGAAGTTGTGCCCCTCTTCCTGTGCTTTAAAGGCGATTCCAACGTACCTCTTGAAATCTGTTTCCTGCTATTCTGCCTCGCTTTCAAGTCCGCCTCGTTGCCTTCCCTCAACAGATTTTTGGACGATAGTTGTCCTTTATTACTCGGCCAGTTTGTGAATTGCTGTGCCCCTGAGCTCCATTTTTCAACTCGTTTTTGGTGAGCTGACCGCAAGTCCAAAATTTTGGTTCAGGACCTATACTGGTTCCCGGTGGGTGGCTGAGAATTTGGTTAATTCTTCTTCCTGCCGGGAAATTACAGTGATATGTGCCCGTCCAAATGCCTAACAGCTACTCTCTCATTGGTTCTCCCTCTTCCCTTTCATCCTCTACCAAATTGGCAACCTGTGCGAACCAAGAGGTTAAAGGGGCTGTCTCTCCAAGTTGGGAGGTTGATAGTAAAGCAGACGGAAAGTCAAACCGGAGCACCAGGAGAGGGACTATTCGTTGAGTTTTAGAAACCTTTCGTATTCACAGTGTGTCCGTTCTCTATGTTTCCCGCACATATTATAGCTGTAGTAATATTCCCTTCAACCTGGAGAGTTCGGACCCATGGAATGGGTGCCATGCATTATTGCTGTAAAGGGTCTGCATTTGCTCACCCAATCTCACCAATCGTCTCAGTCCCAAGTGTCCCTCCTTATGCCACATCCAGCTGTCGTTGTAGATAGGGTCATTCCAGCTTTCATCAGAGACCCTGAAGGAATTGTAAAGAATTTCCCAGTTTTTTTGTTTTGTTTTTGAAATTCCTTTTTATAGTGGGTTTGAGCTGATTCTTGCTGCCATGTTTATGCCAGTCTAGACACACTTGATTCCCTTACGGAGACATATCAATACATAGGTTTTAAGATTCTTACTAGTCAGATATTTTCCTCTGCGGGAAATATGGGGTTTTGAGTCCCTTTCACTGAGGACGGTGTAGGTCTTGTCTATTCCATAGTTGGTTTTTGGAACGGTACCTGTGCTTATATCAAACTCTGGTTTTATGCATCACCCCACCTCTCCTTCCCCCTTAAGCAGGTATAAGAGTGTTTTCTAAATGTGAGACACTGTTCTCTTTCCTAACTCAGTTCAAGTGTAGCCATGTTTACAGGATCTTCATAAGTGATATCTTATGATAAGTTTCTTTTTCTGTGTGACTTATTTCACTTAGAATCATTGTACCTGAATCCACCCATTTTGCTGCTACTGGTCTTATGACATTGATTTCATGGCTGAGGGATATTCCATCGTACGTAAGTACCACAATTTTTTGAACCATGTTTATATTTTCTGGGATACTTAAGGTGTATCCAAGTTGAGGTCCTTGTATGCAGTGCAGCCCTAAATTTTGGGGTGGCTCTGTCTTATTGATTTTCAGTTTTCCCAAGGTATATTCCCTAGACTGGTAGTGCCCTTGGCTCTGTAGCTCTGTTCTTTACTTGTTTTAGGGAACAGAATGCACTCCTCCAGAGAGGCAGTTGGCAATTTACATCCCGCCCATCAGCATAACAAGGCTCCCTGTTCTCCAGGGCCTGTCTTGCCTTTCTTGTTCTTACACATTTTGTGGATGTCCCTTTTGACCGGTGGGAAGTGATACTTCTTTGTAGTGCAGATTTGCATTGCCCGCTTGCTTGCTTGGCCAAAAAGGGCGTATACGTTTTCTCCTGAATATATTCAGGAGAAAACGCATACGCCCTTTTTGGCCAAGTGCATCATTGTCGAAGTTGTGCCCCTCTTCCTGTGCTTTAAAGGCGATTCCAACGTACCTCTTGAAATCTGTTTCCTGCTATTCTGCCTCGCTTTCAAGTCCGCCTCGTTGCCTACCCTCAACAGATTTTTGGACGATAGTTGTCCTTCATTACTCGGCCAGTTTGTGAATTGCTGTGCCCCTGAGCTCCATTTTTCAACTCGTTTTTGGTGAGCTGACCGCAAGTCCAAAATTTTGGTTCAGGACCTATACTGGTTCCCGGTGGGTGGCTGAGAATTTGGTTAATTCTTCTTCCTGCCGGGAAATTACAGTGATATGTGCCCGTCCAAATGCCTAACAGCTACTCTCTCATTGGTTCTCCCTCTTCCCTTTCATCCTCTGCCAAATTGGCAACCTGTGCGAACCAAGAGGTTAAAGGGGCTGTCTCTCCAAGTTGGGAGGTTGATAGTAAAGCAGACGGAAAGTCAAACCGGAGCACCAGGAGAGGGACTATTCGTTGAGTTTTAGAAACCTTTCGTATTCACAGTGTGTCCGTTCTCTAGGTTTCCCGCACATGTTATAGCTGTAGTAATATTCCCTTCAACCTGGAGAGTTCGGACCCATGGAATGGGTGCCATGCATTATTGCTTCAAAGGGTCTGCATTTGCTCACCGAATCTCACCAATCGTCTCAGTCCCAAGTGTCCCTCCTTATGCCACATCCAGCTGTCGTTGTAGATAGGGTCATTCCAGCTTTCATCAGAGACCCTGAAGGAATTGTAAAGAATTTCCCAGTTTTTTTGTTTTGTTTTTGAAATTCCTTTTATAGTGGGTTTGAGCTGATTCTCGCTGCCATGTTTATGCCAGTCTAGACACACTTGATTCCCTTACGGAGACATATCAATACATAGGTTTTAAGATTCTTACTAGTCAGATATTTTCCTCTGTGGGAAATATGGGGTTTTGAGTCCCTTTCACTGAGGACGGTGTAGGTCTTGTCTATTCCATAGTTGGTTTTTGGAACGGTACCTGTGCTTATATCAAACTCTGGTTTTATGCATCACCCCACCTCTCCTTCCCCCTTAAGCAGGTATAAGAGTGTTTTCTAAATATGAGACACTGTTCTCTTTCCTAACTCAGTTCAAGTGTAGCCATGTTTACAGGATCTTCATAAGTGATATCTTATGATAAGTTTCTTTTTCTGTGTGACTTATTTCACTTAGAATCATCGTACCTGAATCCACCCATTTTGCTGCTACTGGTCTTATGACATTGATTTCATGGCTGAGGGATGTTCCATCGTACGTAAGTACCACAATTTTTTGAACCATGTTTATATTTTCTGGGATACTTAAGGTGTATCCAAGTTGAGGTCCTTGTATGCAGTGCAGCCCTAAATTTTGGGGTGGCTCTGTCTTATTGATTTTCAGTTTTCCCAAGGTATATTCCCTAGACTGGTAGTGCCCTTGGCTCTGTAGCTCTGTTCTTTACTTGTTTTAGGGAACAGAATGCACTCCTCCAGAGAGGCAGTTGGCAATTTACATCCCGCCCATCAGCATAACAAGGCTCCCTGTTCTCCAGGGCCTGTCTTGCCTTTCTTGTTCTTACACATTTTGTGGATGTCCCTTTTGACCGGTGGGAAGTGATACTTCTTTGTAGTGCAGATGTGCATTGTCCGCTTGCTTGCTTGGCCAAAAAGGGCGTATGCGTTTTCTCCTGAATACATTCAGGAGAAAACACATACGCCCTTTTTGGCCAAGTGCATCATTGTCGAAGTTGTGCCCCTCTTCCTGTGCTTTAAAGGCGATTCCAACGTACCTCTTGAAATCTGTTTCCTGCTATTCTGCCTCGCTTTCAAGTCCGCCTCATTGCCTTCCCTCAACAGATTTTTGGACGATAGTTGTCCTTCATTACTCGGCCAGTTTGTGAATTGCTGTGCCCCTGAGCTCCATTTTTCAACTCGTTTTTGGTGAGCTGACCGCAAGTCCAAAATTTTGGTTCAGGACCTACACTGGTTCCCGGTGGGTGGCTGAGAATTTGGTTAATTCTTCTTCCTGCCAGGAAATTACAGTGATATGTGCCCGTCCAAATGCCTAACAGCTACTCTCTCATTGGTTCTCCCTCTTCCCTTTCATCCTCTGCCAAATTGGCAACCTGTGCGAACCAAGAGGTTAAAGGGGCTGTCTCTCCAAGTTGGGAGGTTGATAGTAAAGCAGACGGAAAGTCAAACCGGAGCACCAGGAGAGAGACTATTCGTTGAGTTTTAGAAACCTTTCGTATTCACAGTGTGTCCGTTCTCTAGGTTTCCCGCACATGTTATAGCTGTAGTAATATTCCCTTCAACCTGGAGAGTTCGGACCCATGGAATGGGTGCCATGCATTATTGCTTTAAAGGGTCTGCATTTGCTCACCCAATCTCACCAATCGTCTCAGTCACAAGTGTCCCTCCTTATGCCACATCCAGCTGTCGTTGTAGATAGGGTCATTCCAGCTTTCATCAGAGACCCTGAAGGAATTGTAAAGAATTTCCCAGTTTTTTTGTTTTGTTTTTGAAATTCCTTTTTATAGTGGGTTTGAGCTGATTCTCGCTGCCATGTTTATGCCAGTCTAGACACACTTGATTCCCTTACGGAGACATATCAATACATAGGTTTTAAGATTCTTACTAGTCAGATATTTTCCTCTGCGGGAAATATGGGGTTTTGAGTCCCTTTCACTGAGGACGGTGTAGGTCTTGTCTATTCCATAGTTGGTTTTTGGAACGGTACCTGTGCTTATATCAAACTCTGGTTTTATGCATCACCCCACCTCTCCTTCCCCCTTAAGCAGGTATAAGAGTGTTTTCTAAATGTGAGACACTGTTCTCTTTCCTAACTCAGTTCAAGTGTAGCCATGTTTACAGGATCTTCATAAGTGATATCTTATGATAAGTTTCTTTTTCTGTGTGACTTATTTCACTTAGAATCATTGTACCTGAATCCACCCATTTTGCTGCTACTGGTCTTATGACATTGATTTCATGGCTGAGGGATATTCCATCGTACGTAAGTACCACAATTTTTTGAACCATGTTTATATTTTCTGGGATACTTAAGGTGTATCCAAGTTGAGGTCCTTGTATGCAGTGCAGCCCTAAATTTTGGGGTGGCTCTGTCTTATTGATTTTCAGTTTTCCCAAGGTATATTCCCTAGACTGGTAGTGCCCTTGGCTCTGTAGCTCTGTTCTTTACTTGTTTTAGGGAACACAATGCACTCCTCCAGAGAGGCAGTTGGCAATTTACATCCCACCCATCAGCATAACAAGGCTCCCTGCTCTCCAGGGCCTGTCTTGCCTTTCTTGTTCTTACACATTTTGTGGATGTCCCTTTTGACCGGTGGGAAGTGATACTTCTTTGTAGTGCAGATTTGCATTGCCCGCTTGCTTGCTTGGCCAAAAAGGGCGTATGCGTTTTCTCCTGAATATATTCAGGAGAAAACGCATACGCCCTTTTTGGCCAAGTGCATCATTGTCGAAGTTGTGCCCCTCTTCCTGTGCTTTAAAGGCGATTCCAACGTACCTCTTGAAATCTGTTTCCTGCTATTCTGCCTCGCTTTCAAGTCCGCCTCGTTGCCTTCCCTCAACAGATTTTTGGACGATAGTTGTCCTTCATTACTCGGCCAGTTTGTGAATTGCTGTGCCCCTGAGCTCCATTTTTCAACTCGTTTTTGGTGAGCTGACCGCAAGTCCAAAATTTTGGTTCAGGACCTATACTGGTTCCCGGTGGGTGGCTGAGAATTTGGTTAATTCTTCTTCCTGCCGGGAAATTACAGTGATATGTGCCCGTCCAAATGCCTAACAGCTACTCTCTCATTGGTTCTCCCTCTTCCCTTTCATCCTCTGCCAAATTGGCAACCTGTGCGAACCAAGAGGTTAAAGGGGCTGTCTCTCCAAGTTGGGAGGTTGATAGTAAAGCAGACGGAAAGTCAAACCGGAGCACCAGGAGAGGGACTATTCGTTGAGTTTTAGAAACCTTTTGTATTCACAGTGTGTCCGTTCTCTAGGTTTCCCGCACATGTTATAGCTGTAGTAATATTCCCTTCAACCTGGAGAGTTCGGACCCATGGAATGGGTGCCATGCATTATTGCTTCAAAGGGTCTGCATTTGCTCACCGAATCTCACCAATCGTCTCAGTCCCAAGTGTCCCTCCTTATGCCACATCCAGCTGTCTTTGTAGATAGGGTCATTCCAGCTTTCATCAGAGACCCTGAAGGAATTGTAAAGAATTTCCCAGTTTTTTTGTTTTGTTTTTGAAATTCCTTTTTATAGTGGGTTTGAGCTGATTCTCGCTGCCATGTTTATGCCATTCTAGACACACTTGATTCCCTTACGGAGACATATCAATACATAGGTTTTAAGATTCTTACTAGTCAGATATTTTCCTCTGCGGGAAATATGGGGTTTTGAGTCCCTTTCACTGAGGACGGTGTAGGTCTTGTCTATTCCATAGTTGGTTTTTGGAACGGTACCTGTGCTTATATCAAACTCTGGTTTTATGCATCACCCCACCTCTCCTTCCCCCTTAAGCAGGTATAAGAGTGTTTTCTAAATATGAGACACTGTTCTCTTTCCTAACTCAGTTCAAGTGTAGCCATGTTTACAGGATCTTCATAAGTGATATCTTATGATAAGTTTCTTTTTCTGTGTGACTTATTTCACTTAGAATCATCGTACCTGAATCCACCCATTTTGCTGCTACTGGTCTTATGACATTGATTTCATGGCTGAGGGATGTTCCATCGTACGTAAGTACCACAATTTTTTGAACCATGTTTATATTTTCTGGGATACTTAAGGTGTATCCAAGTTGAGGTCCTTGTATGCAGTGCAGCCCTAAATTTTGGGGTGGCTCTGTCTTATTGATTTTCAGTTTTCCCAAGGTATATTCCCTAGACTGGTAGTGCCCTTGGCTCTGTAGCTCTGTTCTTTACTTGTTTTAGGGAACAGAATGCACTCCTCCAGAGAGGCAGTTGGCAATTTACATCCCGCCCATCAGCATAACAAGGCTCCCTGTTCTCCAGGGCCTGTCTTGCCTTTCTTGTTCTTACACATTTTGTGGATGTCCCTTTTGACCGGTGGGAAGTGATACTTCTTTGTAGTGCAGATGTGCATTGTCCGCTTGCTTGCTTGGCCAAAAAGGGCGTATGCGTTTTCTCCTGAATACATTCAGGAGAAAACACATACGCCCTTTTTGGCCAAGTGCATCATTGTCGAAGTTGTGCCCCTCTTCCTGTGCTTTAAAGGCGATTCCAACGTACCTCTTGAAATCTGTTTCCTGCTATTCTGCCTCGCTTTCAAGTCCGCCTCATTGCCTTCCCTCAACAGATTTTTGGACGATAGTTGTCCTTCATTACTCGGCCAGTTTGTGAATTGCTGTGCCCCTGAGCTCCATTTTTCAACTCGTTTTTGGTGAGCTGACCGCAAGTCCAAAATTTTGGTTCAGGACCTATACTGGTTCCCGGTGGGTGGCTGAGAATTTGGTTAATTCTTCTTCCTGCCGGGAAATTACAGTGATATGTGCCCGTCCAAATGCCTAACAGCTACTCTCTCATTGGTTCTCCCTCTTCCCTTTCATCCTCTGCCAAATTGGCAACCTGTGCGAACCAAGAGGTTAAAGGGGCTGTCTCTCCAAGTTGGGAGGTTGATAGTAAAGCTGACGGAAAGTCAAACCGGAGCACCAGGAGAGAGACTATTCGTTGAGTTTTAGAAACGTTTCGTATTCACAGTGTGTCCGTTCTCTAGGTTTCCCGCACATGTTATAGCTGTAGTAATATTCCCTTCAACCTGGAGAGTTCGGACCCATGGAATGGGTGCCATGCATTATTGCTTTAAAGGGTCTGCATTTGCTCACCCAATCTCACCATTCGTCTCAGTTCCAAGTGTCCCTCCTTATGCCACATCCAGCTGTCGTTGTAGATAGGGTCATTCCAGCTTTCATCAGAGACCCTGAAGGAATTGTAAAGAATTTCCCAGTTTTTTTGTTTTGTTTTTGAAATTCCTTTTTATAGTGGGTTTGAGCTGATTCTCGCTGCCATGTTTATGCCTGTCTAGACACACTTGATTCCCTTACGGAGACATATCAATACATAGGTTTTAAGATTCTTACTAGTCAGATATTTTCCTCTGCGGGAAATATGGGGTTTTGAGTCCCTTTCACTGAGGACGGTGTAGGTCTTGTCTATTCCATAGTTGGTTTTTGGAACGGTACCTGTGCTTATATCAAACTCTGGTTTTATGCATCACCCCACCTCTCCTTCCCCCTTAAGCAGGTATAAGAGTGTTTTCTAAATGTGAGACACTGTTCTCTTTCCTAACTCAGTTCAAGTGTAGACATGTTTACAGGATCTTCATAAGTGATATCTTATGATAAGTTTCTTTTTCTGTGTGACTTATTTCACTTAGAATCATCGTACCTGAATCCACCCATTTTGCTGCTACTGGTCTTATGACATTGATTTCATGGCTGAGGGATGTTCCATCGTACGTAAGTACCACAATTTTTTGAACCATGTTTATATTTTCTGGGATACTTAAGATGTATCCAAGTTGAGGTCCTTGTATGCAGTGCAGCCCTAAATTTTGGGGTGGCTCTGTCTTATTGATTTTCAGTTTTCCCAAGGTATATTCCCTAGACTGGTAGTGCCCTTGGCTCTGTAGCTCTGTTCTTTACTTGTTTTAGGGAACAGAATGCACTCCTCCAGAGAGGCAGTTGGCAATTTACATCCCGCCCATCAGCATAACAAGGCTCCCTGTTCTCCAGGGCCTGTCTTGCCTTTCTTGTTCTTACACATTTTGTGGATGTCCCTTTTGACCGGTGGGAAGTGATACTTCTTTGTAGTGCAGATTTGCATTGCCCGCTTGCTTGCTTGGCCAAAAAGGGCGTATGCATTTTCTCCTGAATATATTCAGGATAAAACGCATACGCCCTTTTTGGCCAAGTGCATCATTGTCGGAGTTGTGCCCCTCTTCCTGTGCTTTAAAGGCGATTCCAACGTACCTCTTGAAATCTGTTTCCTGCTATTCTGCCTCGCTTTCAAGTCCGCCTCGTTGCCTTCCCTCAACAGATTTTTGGACGATAGTTGTCCTTCATTACTCGGCCAGTTTGTGAATTGCTGTGCCCCTGAGCTCCATTTTTCAACTCGTTTTTGGTGAGCTGACCGCAAGTCCAAAATTTTGGTTCAGGACCTATACTGGTTCCCGGTGGGTGGCTGAGAATTTGGTTAATTCTTCTTCCTGCCGGGAAATTACAGTGATATGTGCCCGTCCAAATGCCTAACAGCTACTCTCTCATTGGTTCTCCCTCTTCCCTTTCATCCTCTGCCAAATTGACAACCTGTGCGAACCAAGAGCTTAAAGGGGCTGTCTCTCCAAGTTGGGAGGTTGATAGTAAAGCAGACAGAAAGTCAAACCGGAGCACCAGGAGAGGGACTATTCGTTGAGTTTTAGAAACCTTTCGTATTCACAGTGTGTCCGTTCTCTAGGTTTCCCGCACATGTTATAGCTGTAGTAATATTCCCTTCAACCTGGAGAGTTCGGACCCATGGAATGGGTGCCATGCATTATTGCTTCAAAGGGTCTGCATTTGCTCACCCAATCTCACCAATCGTCTCAGTCCCAAGTGTCCCTCATTATGCCACATCCAGCTGTCGTTGTAGATAGGGTCATTCCAGCTTTCATCAGAGACCCTGAAGGAATTGTAAAGAATTTCCCAGTTTTAATGTTTTGTTTTTGAAATTCCTTTTTATAGTGGGTTTGAGCTGATTCTCGCTGCCATGTTTATGCCATTCTAGACACACTTGATTCCCTTACGGAGACATATCAATACATAGGTTTTAAGATTCTTACTAGTCAGATATTTTCCTCTGCGGGAAATATGGGGTTTTGAGTCCCTTTCACTGAGGAAGGTGTAGGTCTTGTCTATTCCATAGTTGGTTTTCGGAACGGTACCTGTGCTTATATCAAACTCTGGTTTTATGCATCACCCCACCTCTCCTTCCCCCTTAAGCAGGCATAAGAGTGTTTTCTAAATGTGAGACACTGTTCTCTTTCCTAACTCAGTTCAAGTTTAGCCATGTTTACAGGATCTTCATAAGTGATATCTTATGATAAGTTTCTTTTTCTGTGTGACTTATTTCACTTAGAATCATCGTACCTGAATCCACCCATTTTGCTGCTACTGGTCTTATGACATTGATTTCATGGCTGAGGGATATTCCATCATACATAAGTACCACAATTTTTTGAACCATTTTTATATTTCCTGGGATAATTAACGTGTACCCAAGTTGAGGTCCTTGTAAGCAGTGCAGCCATAAATTTTGGGGTGGCACTGTCTTATTGATTTTCAGTTTTCCCAAGGTATATTCCCTAGACTGGAAGTGCCCTTGGCTCTGTAGCTCTGTTGTTTACTTGTTTTAGGGAACACTATGCACTCCTCCAGAGAGGCAGTTGGCAATTTACATCCCACCCATTAGCATAACAAGGCTCCCTGTTCTCCAGGGCCTGTCTTGCCTTTCTGGTTTTTACACATTTTGTGGATGTCCCTTTTGACCGGTGGGAAGTGATACTTCTTTGTAGTGCAGATTTGCATTACCCGCTTGCTTGCTTGGCCAAAAAGGGCGTATGCGTTTTCTCCTGAATATATTCAGGAGAAAACGCATACGCCCTTTTTGGCCAAGTGTATCATTGTCGAAGTTGTGCCCCTCTTCCTGTGCTTTAAAGGCGATTCCAACGTACCTCTTGAAATCTGTTTCCTGCTATTCTGCCTCGCTTTCAAGTCCGCCTCGTTGCCTTCCCTCAACAGATTTTTGGACGATACTTGTCCTTTATTACTTGGCCAGTTTGTGAATTGCTGTGCCCCTGAGCTCCATTTTTCAGCTCGTTTTTTGTTAGCTGACAGGAAGTCCAAAATTTTGGTTCAGGACTTATGCTGGTTCCCGGTGGGGGGCTGAGACTTTGGTTAATTCTTCTTCCTGCCGGGAAGTTAGAGTGATATGTGCCCGTCCAAATGCCTAACAGCTACTCTCTCATTGGTTCTCCCTCTTCCCTTTCATCCTCTGCCAAATTGGCCACCTGTGCGAACCAGGAGGTTAAAGGGGCTGTCTCTCCATGTTGGGAGGTTGATAGTAAAGCAGATGGAAAGTCAAACCGGAGCACCAGGAGAGGGACTATTCATTGAGTTTTAGAAACCTTTCGTATTCACAGTGTGTCCGTTCTCTAGGTTTCCCGTACATGTTATAGCTGTAGTAATATTCCCTTCAACCTGGAGAGTTTGGACCCATGGAATGGCTGCCATGCATTATTGCTTTAAAGGGTCTGCATTTGCTCACACAATCTCACCAATCGTCTCAGTCCCAAGTGTCCCTCCTTATGCCACATCCAGCTGTCATTGTAGATAGGGTCATTCCAGCTTTCATCAGAGAACCTGAAGGAATTGTAAAGAATTTACCAGTTTTTTTGTTTTGTTTTTGAAATTCCTTTTTATAGTGGGTTTGAGCTGACTCTCGCTGCCATGTTTATGCCAGTCTAGACACACTTGATTCCCTTACGGAGACATATCAATACATAGGTTTTAAGATTCTTACTGATCAGATATATTCCTCTGCGGGAAATATGGTGTTTTGAGTCCCTTTCACTGAGGAAGGTATAGGTCTTGTATATTCCATATTTGGTTTTTGGAACGGTACCTGTGCTTATATCAAACTCTGGTTTTATGCATCACCCCACCTCTCCTTTCCCCTTAAGCAGGCATAAGAGTGTTTTCTAAATGTGAGACACTGTTCTCTTTCGTAACTCAGTTCAAGTGTAGCCATGTTTACAGGATCTTCATAAGTGATATCTTATGATAAGTTTCTTTTTCTCTGTGACTTATTTCACTTAGAGTCATCGTACCTGAATCCACCCATTTTGCTGCTACTGGTCTTATGACATTGATTTCATGGCTGAGGGATATTCCATCGTACATAAGTACCACAATTTTTTGAACCATTTTTATATTTCCTGGGATATTTACGGTGGACCCAAGTTGAGGTCCTTGTAAGCAGTGCAGCCCTAAATTTTGGGATGGCTCTGTCTTATTGATTTCCAGTTTTCCCAAGGTATATTCCTTAGACTGGAAGTGCCCTTGGCTCTGTAGCTCTGTTGTTTACTTGTTTTAGGGAACACAATGCACTCCTCCAGAGAGGCAGTTGGCAATTTACATCCCGCCCTTCAGCATAGAAAGGCTCCCTGTTCTCCAGGGCCAGTCTTGCCTTTCTGGTTTTTACACATTTTGTGGATGTCCCTTTTGACCGGTGGGAAGTGATTCTTCTTTGTAGTGCAGATTTGCATTGCTCGCTTGCTTCCTTGGCCAAAAAGGACGTATGCGTTTTCTCCTGAATATATTCAGGAGAAAACGCATACACACTTTTTGGCGAAGTGCATCATTGTCGAAGTTGTGCCCCTCTTCCTGTGCTTTAAAGGCGATTCCAACGTACCTCTTGAATCTGTTTCCTGCTATTCTGCCTCGCTTTCAAGTCCGCCTCGTTGCCTTCCCTCAACAGATTTTTGGACGATAGTTGTCCTTTATTACTCGGCCAGTTTGTGAATTGCTGTGCCCCTGAGCTCCATTTTTCAACTCGATTTTGGTGAGCTGAGCGAAAGTCCAAAATTTTGGCTCAGGACCTATACTGGTTCCCGGTGGGTGGCTGAGAATTTGGTTAATTCTTCTTCCTGCCGGGAAATTACAGTGATATGTGCTCGTCCAAATGCCTAACAGCTACTCTCTCATTGGTTCTCCCTCTTCCCTTTCATCCTCTGCCAAATTGGCAACCTGTGTGAACCAGGAGGTTAAAGGGGCTGTCTCTCCAAGTTGGGAGGTTGATAGTAAAGCAGACGGAAGTCAAACCGGAGCACCAGGAGAGGGACTATTCGTTGAGTTTTAGAAACCTTTCGTATTCACAGTGTGTCCATTCTCTAGGTGTCTCGTACATGTTATAGCTGCAGTAATATTCCCTTCAACCTGGAGAGTTGGGACCCATGGAATGGGTGCCAGGCGTTTGTGATTTAAAGGGTCTGCATTTGCTCACCCAATCTCACCAATCGTCTCAGTCCCAAGTGTCCCTCCTTATGCCACATCCAGCTGTAATTTTAGATAGGGTCATTCCAGGTTTCATCAGAGACCCTGAAAGAATTTTAAATAATTTCCCAGTTTTTTTGTTTTGTTTTTGAAATTCCTTTTTATAGTGGGTTTGAACTGATTCTCGCTGCCATGTTTATGCCAGTCTAGACACACTTGATTCCGTAACGGAGACATATCAATACATAGGTTTTAAGATTCTTACTAGTCAGATATATTCCTCTGAGGGAAATATGGTGTTGTGAGTCCCTTTCACTGAGGAAGGTGTAGGTCTTGTCTATTCCATAGTTGGTTTTTGGAACGGTACCTGTGCTTATATCAAACTCTGGTTTTATGCATCACCCCACCTCTCCTTCCCCCTTAAGCAGGCATAAGAGTGTTTTCTAAATGTGAGACACTGTTCTCTTTCCTAACTCAGTTCAAGTGTAGCCATGTTTACAGGATCTTCATAAGTGATATCTTATGATAAGTTTCTTTTTCTGTGTGACTTATTTCACTTAGAATCATCGTACCTGAATCCAACCATTTTGCTGCTACTGGTCTTATGACATTGATTTCATGGCTGAGGGATATTCCATCGTACGTAAGTACCACAATTTTTTGAACCATTTTTATATTTCCTGGGATATTTAAGGTGGACCGAAGTTGAGGTCCTTGTAAGCAGTGCATCCCTAAATTTTGGGATGGCTCTGTCTTATTGATTTCGTTTTCCCAAGGTATATTCCCTAGACTGGAAGTGCCCTTGGCTCAGTAGCTCTGTTGTTTACTTGTTTTAGGGAACACAATGCACTCCTCCAGAGAGGCAGTTGGCAATTTACATCCCGCCCTTCAGCATAGAAAGGCTCCCTGTTCTCCAGGGCCTGTCTTGCCTTTCTGGTTTTTACACATTTTGTGGATGTCCCTTTTGACCGGTGGGAATTGATACATATTTGTAGTGCAGATTTGCATTGCCCGCTTGCTTGCTTGGCCAAAAAGGACATATGCGTTTTCTCCTGAATATATTCAGGAGAAAACGCATACGCACTTTTTGGCCAAGTGCATCATTGTCGAAGTTGTGCCCCTCTTCCTGTGCTTTAAAGGCGATTCCAACGTACCTCTTGAAATCTGTTTCCTGCTATTCTGCCTCGCTTTCAAGTCCGCTTCGTTGTCTTCCCTCAACAGATTTTTGGACGATAGTTGTCCTTTATTACTCGGCCAGTTTGTGAATTGCTGTGCCCCTGAGCTCCATTTTTCAACTCGTTTTTGTTGAGCTGACTGCAAGTCCAAAATTTTGGTTCAGGACCTATACTGGTTCCCGGTGGGTGGCTGAGACTTTGGTTAATTCTTCTTCCTGCCGGGAAATTACAGTGATATGTGCCCGTCCAAATGCCAAACAGCTACTCTCTCATTGGTTCTCCCTCTTCCCTTTCATCCTCTGCAAAATTGGCAACCTGTGCGAAGCAGGAGGTTAAAGGGGCTGTCTCTCCAAGTTGGGAGGTTGATAGTAAAGCAGATGGAAGTCAAACCAGAGCACCAGGAGTGGGACTATTCGTTGAGTTTTAGAAACCTTTCGTATTCACAGTGTGTCCGTTCTCTAGGTTTCCCGTACATGTTATAGCTGTAGTAATATTCCCTTCAACCTGGAGAGTTGGGACCCATGGAATGGGTGCCAGGCGCTTGTGCTTTAAAGGGTCTGCATTTGCTCACCCAATCTCACCAATCGTCTCAGTCCCAAGTGTCCCTCCTTATGCCACATCCAGCTGTCGTTGTAGATAGGGTCATTCCAGCTTTCATCAGAGACCCTGAAGGAATTGTAAAGAATTTCCCAGTTTTTTTGTTTTGTTTTTGAAATTCCTTTTATAGTGGGTTTGAGCTGATTCTCGCTGCCATGTTTATGCCAGTCTAGACACACTTGATTCCCTTACGGAGACATATCAATACATAGGTTTTAAGATTCTTACTAGTCAGATATATTCCTCTGCGGGAAATATGGGGTTTTGAGTCCCTTTCACTGAGGACGGTGTAGGTCTTGTCTATTCCATAGTTGGTTTTTGGAACGGTACCTGTGCTTATATCAAACTCTGGTTTTATGCATCACCCCACCTCTCCTTCCCCCTTAAGCAGGCATAAGAGTGTTTTCTAAATGTGAGACACTGTTCTCTTTCCTAACTCAGTTCAAGTGTAGCCATGTTTACAGGATCTTCATAAGTGATATCTTATGATAAGTTTCTTTTTCTGTGTGACTTATTTCACTTAGAATCATCGTACCTGAATCCACCCATTTTGCTGCTACTGGTCTTATGACATTGATTTCATGGCTGAGGGATATTCCATCATACGTAAGTACCACAATTTTTTGAACCATGTTTATATTTCCTGGGATATTTAAGGTGGACCCAAGTTGAGGTCCTTGTATGCAGTGCAGCCCTAAATTTTGGGGTGGCTCTGTCTTATTGATTTCCAGTTTTCCCAAGGTATATTCCCTAGACTGGAAGTGCCCTTGGCTCTGTAGCTCTGTTGTTTACTTGTTTTAGGGAACACAATGCACTCCTCCAGAGAGGCAGTTGGCAATTTACATCCCGCCCATCAGCATAGCAAGGCTCCCTGTTCTCCAGGGCCTGTCTTGCCTTTCTGGTTTTTACACATTTTGTGGATATCCCTTTTGACCGGTGGGAAGTGATACTTCTTTGTAGTGCAGATTTGCATTGCCCGCTTGCTTGCTTGGCCAAAAAGGGCGTATGCATTTTCTCCTGGATATATTCAGGAGGAAACGCATACGCCCTTTTTGGCCAAGTGCATCATTGTCGAAGTTGTGCCCCTCTTCCTGTGCTTTAAAGGCGATTCCAACGTACCTCTTGAAATCTGTTTCCTGCTATTCTGCCTCGCTTTCAAGTCCGCCTCGCTGCATTCCCTCAACAGATTTTTGGACGATAGTTGTCCTTTATTACTCGGCCAGTTTGTGAATTGCTGTTCCCCTGAGATCCATTTTTCAACTCGTTTTTGGTGAGCTGACCGCAAGTCCAAAATTTTGTTTCAGGACCTATACTGGATCCCGGTGGGTGGCTGAGACTTTGGTTAATTCTTCTTCCTGCCGGGAAGTTAGAGTGATATGTGCCCGTCCAAATGCCTAACAGCTACTCTCTCATTGGTTCTCCCTCTTCCCTTTAATCCTCTGCCAAATTGGCAACCTGTGCAAACCAGGAGGTTAAAGGGGCTGTCTCTCCAAGTTGGGAGGCTGATAGTAAAGCAGATGGAAAGTCAAACCGGAGCACCAGGAGAGGGACTATTCGTTGAGTTTTAGAAACCTTTCGTATTCACAGTGTGTCCATTCTCTAGGTTTCCCGTACATGTTATAACTGTAGTAATATTCCCTTCAACCTGGAGAGTTGGGACCCATGGAATGTGTGCCATGCATTATTGCTTTCAAGGGTCTGCATTTGCTCACCCAATCACACCAAACCTCTCAGTCCCAAGTGGCCAGCCTTATGCCATATTTAGCTGTCGTGGTAGATAAGGTCATTCCAGGTTTCATCAGAGAACCTGAAGGAATTGTAAAGAATTCCCCAGTTTTTTTGTTTTGTTTTTGAAATTCCTTTTTATGGTGGGTTTGAGCTGATTCTCGCTGCCATGTTTATGCCAGTCTAGACACACTTGATTCCCTTACGGAGACATATCAATACATAGGTTTTAAGATTCTTACTAGTCAGATATATTCCTCTGCGGGAAATATGGGGTTTTGAGTCCCTTTCACTGAGAAAGGTGTAGGTCTTGTCTATTCCATAGTTGGATTTTGGAACGGTACCAGTGCTTATATCAAACTCTGTTTTTATGCATAACCCCACCTCTCCTTCCCCCTTAAGCAGGCATAAGAGTGTTTACTAAATGTGAGACACTGTTCTCTTTCCTAACTCAGTTCAAGTGTAGCCATGTTTACAGGATCTTCATAAGTGATATCTTATGATAAGTTTCTTTTTCTCTGTGACTTATTTCACTTAGAATCATCGTACCTGAATCCACCCATTTTGCTGCGACTGGTCTTATGACATTGATTTCATGCCTGAGGGATATTCCATCGTACGTAAGTACCACAATTTTTTGAACCATTTTTATATTTCCTGGGATATTTAAGGTGTACCCAAGTTGAGGTCCTTGTAAGCAGTGCAGCCTTAAATTTTGGGGTGGCTCTGTCTTATTGATTTTCAGTTTTCCCAAGGTATATTCCCTAGACTGGAAGTGCCCTTGGCTCTGTAGCTCTGTTGTTTACTTGTTTTAGGGAACACAATGCACTCCCCCAGAAAGGCAGTTGGCAATTTACATCCCGCCCATCAGCATAACAAGGCTCTCTGTTCTCCAGGGCCTGTCTTGCCTCTCTGGTTTTTACACATTTTGTGGATGTCCCTTTTGACCGGTGGGAAGTGATACATCTTTGTAGTGCAGATTTGCATTGCCCGCTTGCTTGCTTGGCCAAAAAGGGCGTATGCGTTTTCTCCTGAATATATTCAGGAGAAAACGCATACGCCCTTTTTGGCCAAGTGCATCATTGTGGAAGTTGTGCCCCTCTTCCTGTGCTTTAAAGGCGATTCCAACGTACCTCTTGAAATCTGTTTCCTGCTATTCTGCCTCGCTTTCAAGTCCGCCTCGTTGCCTTCCGTTAACAGATTTTTGGACGATACTTGTCCTTTATTACTCGGCCAGTTTGTGAATTGCTGTGCCCCTGAGCTCCATTTTTCAACTCGATTTGGTGAGCTGAGCGCAAGTCCAAAATTTTGGTCCAGGACCTATACTGGTTCCCGGTGGGTGGCTGAGACTTTGGTTAATTCTTCTTCCTGCCGGGAAATTACAGTGATATGTGCCCGTCCAAATGCCTAACAGCTACTCTCTCATTGGTTCTCCCTCTTCCCTTTCATCCTCTGCCAAATTGGCAACCTGTGCGAACCAGGAGGTTAAAGGGGCTGTCTCTCCAAGTTGGGAGGTTGATAGTAAAGCAGATGGAAAGTCAAACCGGAGCACCAAGAGAGGGACTATTTGTTGAGGTTTAGAAATCTTTCGTATTCACAGTGTGTCCGTTCTCTAGGTTTCCCGTACATGTAATAATTGTAGTAATATTCCCTTCAACCTGGAGAGTTGGGACCCATGGAATGGGTGCCATGCATTATTGCTTTAAAGGGTCTGCATTTGCTCACCCAATCTCACCAATCCTGTCAGTCCCAAGTGTCCAGCCTTATGCCATATCCAGCTGTCGTTGTAGATAGGGTCATTCCAGGTTTCATCAGAGACCCTGAAGGAATTGTTAAGAATTTCCCAGTTTTTTTGTTTTGTTTTTGAAATTCCTTTTTATAGTGGGTTTGAGCTGATTCTCGCTGCCATGTTTATGCCAGTCTAGACACAGTTGATTCCCTTATGGATACATATCAATACATAGGTTTTAAGATTCTTAGTAGTCAGATATATTCCTCTGTGGGAAATATGGGGTTTTGAGTCCCTTTCACTGAGGAATGTGTAGGTCTTTTCTATTCCATAGTTGGTTTTTGGAATGGTACCTATGCTTATATCAAACTCTGGTTTTATGCATCACCCCACCTCTCCTTCCCCCTTAAGCAGGCATAAGATTGTTTTCTAAATGTGAGACACTGTTCTCTTTCCTAACTCAGTTCAAGTGTAGCGATGTTTACAGGATCATCATAAGTGATATCTTATGATAAGTTTCTTAATCTGTGTGACTTATTTCACTAGGAATCATCGTACCTGAATCCACCCATTTTGCTGCTACTGGTCTTATGACATTGATTACATGGCTGAGGGATATTCCATCGTACATAAGTACCACAATTTTTTGAACCATTTTTATATTTCCTGGGATATTTAAGGTGTACCCAAGTTGAGGTCCTTGTAAGCAGTGCAGCCTTACATTTTGGGGTGGCTCTGTCTTATTGATTTTCAGTTTTCCCAAAGTATATTCCCTAGACTGGAAGTGCCCTTCGCTCTGTAGCTCTGTTGTTTACTTGTTTTAGCGTACACTATGTACTCCTCCAGAGAAGCAGTTCGCAATTCACATCCCACCTTTCAGCATAACAAGGCTCCCTGTTCTCCAGGGCCTGTCTTGCCTTTCTGGTTTTTACACATTTTGTGGATGTCCCTTTTGACCAGTGGGAAGTGATACTTCTTTGTAGTGCAGATTTGCATTGCCCGCTTGCTTGCTTGGCCAAAAAGGGCGTATGCGTTTTCTCCTGAATATATTCAGGAGAAAACGCATACGCCCTTTTTGACCAAGTGCATCATTGTCGAAGTTGTGCCCCTCTTCCTGTGCTTTAAAGGCGATTCCAACGTACCTCTTGAAATCTGTTTCCTGCTATTCTGCCTCGCTTTCAAGTCCGCCTCGTTGCCTTCCCTCAACAGATTTTTGGACGATAGTTGTCCTTTATTACTCGGCCAGTTTGTGAATTGCTGTGCCCCTGAGCACCATTTTTCAACCCATTTTCGTTGAGCTGACCGCAAGTTCAAAATTTTGGTTCAGGACCTATACTGGTTCCCGGTGGGGGGCTGAGACTTTGGTTAATTCTTCTGACTGCCGGGAAATTACAGTGATATGTGCCCGTCCAAATGCCTAACAGCTACTCTCTCATTGGTTCTCCCTCTTCCCTTTCATCCTCTGCCAAATTGGCAACCTGTGCGATCCAGGAGGTTAAAGGGGCTGTCTCTCCAAGTTGGGAGGTTGATAGTAAAGCAGATGGAAAGTCAAACCGGAGCACCAGGAGAGGGACTATTCGTTGAGTTTTAGAAACATTTCGTATTCACAGTGTGTTCGTTCTCTAGGTTTCCCGTACATGTTATAACTGTAGTAATATTCCCTTCAACCTGGAGAGTCGGGACCCATGGAATGGGTGCAATGCATTATTGCTTTAAAGGGTCTGCATTTGTTCACCCAATCTCACCAATCCTCTCAGTCCCAAGTGTCCAGCCTTATGCCACATCCAGCTGTCGTTGTAGATAGGGTCATTCAAGGTTTCATCAGAGACTCTGAAGGAATTGTAAAGAATTTCCCAGTTTTCTTGTTTTGTTTTTGAAATTCCTTTTTATAGTGGGTTGGAGCTGATTCTCGCTGCCATGTTTATGCCAGTCTAGACACACTTGATTCCCTTACGGGGACATATCAATACATAGGTTTTAAAATTCTTACTAGTCAGATATATTCCTCTGCGGGAAATATGGTGTTTTGAGTCCCTTTCACTGAGGAAGGTGTAGGTCTTGTCTATTCAATAGTTGGTTTTTGGAACGGTACCTGTGCTTATATCAAACTCTGGTTTTATGCATCACACCACCTCTCTTTCCCGCTTAAGCAGGCATAAGAGTGTTTTCTAAATGTGAGACACTGTTCTCTTTCCTAACTCAGTTCAAGTGTAGCCATGTTTACAGGATCTTCATAAGTGATATCTTATGATAAGTTTCTTTTTCTGTGTGACTTATTTCACTTAGAATCATCGTACTTGAATCCACCCATTTTGCTGCTACTGGTCTTATGACATTGATTTCATGGCGGAGGGATATTCCATCGTATGTAACTACCACAATTTTTTGAACCATGTTTATATTTCCTGGGATATTTAAGGTGTACCCAAGTTGAGGTCCTTGTAAGCAGTGCAGCCCTAAATTTTGGGGTGGCTCTGTCTTATTGATTTTCAGTTTTCCCAAGGTATATTCCCTAGACTGGAATTGCCTTTGGCTCTGTAGCTCTGTTGTTTACTTGTTTTAGGGAACACAATGCACTCCTCCCGAGGGGCAGTTGGCAATTTACATCCCGCCCATCAGCATAACAAGGCTCCCTGTTCTCCAGGGCCTGTCTTGCCTTTCTGGTTTTTACACATTTTGTGGATGTCCCTTTTGACCAGTGGGAAGTGATACTTCTTTGTAGTGCAGATTTGCATTGCCCACTTGCTTGCTTGGGCAAAAAGGGCGTATGCGTTTTCTCCTGAATATATTCAGGAGAAAACGCATACGCCCTTTTTGACCAAGTGCATCATTGTCGAAGTTGTGCCCCTCTTGCTGTGCTTTAAAGGCGATTCCAACGTACCTCTTGAAATCTGTTTCCTGCTATTCTGCCTCGCTTTCAAGTCCGCCTCGTTGCCTTCCCTCAACAGATATTTGGACGATAGTTGTCCTTTATTACTCGGCCAGTTTGTGAATTGCTGTGCCCCTGAGCTCCTTTTTTCAACTCGTTTTTGGTGAGCTGATCGCAAGTCCAAAATTTTGGTTCAGGACCTATAATGGTTCCCGGGGGGAGGCTGAGACTTTGGTTAATTCTTCTTCCTGCGGGAAATTACAGTGATATGTGCCCGTCCAAATGCCTAAGAGCTACTCTCTCATTGGTTCTCCCTCTTCCCTTTCATCCTCTGCAAAATTGAAAAATGTGCGAACCAGGAGGTTAAAGGGGCTGTCTCTCCAAGCTGGGAGGTTGATAGTAAAGCAGATGGAGTCAAACCGGAGCACCAGGAGAGGGACTATTCGTTGAGGTTTAGAAACCTTTCGTATTCACAGTGTGTCCGTTCTCTAGGTTTCCTGTACATGTTATAACTGTAGTAATATTCCCTTCAACTTGGAGAGTTGGGACCCATGGAATGGGTGCCATGCATTATTGCTTTAAAGGGTCTGCATTTGCTCACCCAATCTCACCAATCCTGTCAGTCCCAAGTGTCCAGCCTTATGCCACATCCAGCTGTCGTTGTAGATAGGGTCATTCCAGGTTTCATCAGAGACCCTGAAGGAATTGTAAAGAATTTCCCAGTTTTTTTGTTTTGTTTTTGAAATTCCTTTTTATAGTGGGTTTGAGCTGATTCTCGCTGCCATGTTTATGCGAGTCTAGACACACTTGAATCCCTTATGGAGACATATCAATACATAGGTTTTAAGATTCTTACTAGTCAGATATATTCCTCTGCGGGAAATATGGGGTTTTGAGTCCCTTTCACTGAGGAAGGTGTAGGTCTTTTCTATTCAATAGTTGTTTTTGGAACGGTACCTATGCTTATATCAAACTCTGGTTTTATGCATCACCCCACCTCTCCTTCCCCCTTAAGCAGGCATAAGAGTGTTTTCTAAATGTGAGACACTGTTCTCTTTACTAACTCAGTTCAAGTGTAGCCATATTTACAGGATCTTCATAAGTGATATCTTATGATAAGTTTCTTTTTCCCTGTGACTTATTTCACTTAGAATCATCGTACCTGAATCCACCCATTTTGCTGCTACTGGTCTTATGACATTGATTTCATGGCTGAGGGATATTCCATCGTACGTAAGTACCACAATTTTTTGAACCATTTTTATATTTCCTGGGATATTTAAGGTGTACCCAAGTTGAGGTCCTTGTAAGCAGTGCAGCCCTAAATTTTGGGGTGGCTCTGTCTTATTGATTTTCAGTTTTCCCAAGGTATATTCCCTAGACTGGAAGTGCCCTTGGCTCTGTAGCTTTGTTCTTTACTTGTTTTAGGGAACACAATGTACTCCTCCAGAGAGGCAGTTGGCAATTTACATCCCGCCCATCAGCATAACAAGGCTCCCTGTTCTCCAGGGCCTGTCTTGCCTTTCTGGTTTTTACACATTTTGTGGATGTCCCTTTAGACCGGTGGGAAGTGATAGTTCTTTGTAGTGCAGATTTGCATTGCCCGCTTGCTTGCTTGGCCAAAAAGGTCGTATGCGTTTTCTCCTGAATATATTCAGGAGAGAACGCATACGACCTTTTTGGCCAAGTGCATCATTGTCGAAGTTGTGCCCCTCTTCCTGTGCTTTAAAGGCGATTCCAACGTACCTCTTGAAATCTGTTTCCTGCTATTCTGGCTCGCTTTCAAGTCCGCCTCGTTGCCTTCCCTCAACAGATTTTTGGATGATAGTTGTCCTTTATTACTCGGCCAGTTTGTGAATTGCTATGCCCCTGAGCACCATTTTTCAACTCGTTTTTGGTGAGCTGACCGCAAGTCCTAAATTTTGGTTCAGGACTTATACTGGTTCCCGGTGGGTGGCTGAGACTTTGGTTAATTCTTCTTCCTGCCGGGAAATTACAGTGAAATATGCCCGTCCAAATGCCTAACAGCTACTCTCTCATTGGTTTTCCCTATTCCCTTTCATCCTCTGCCAAATTGGCAACCTGTGTGAACCAGGAGGTTAAAGGGGCTGTCTCTCCAAGTTGGGAGGTTGATAGTAAAGCAGATGGAAAGTCAAACCGGAGCACCAGGAGAGGGACTATTCATTGAGTTTTAGAAACCTTTCGTATTCACAGAGTGTCCGTTCTCTAGGTTTCCCGTACATGTTATAACTGTAGTAATATTCCCTTCAACCTGGAGAGTTGGGACCCATGGAATGTGTGCCATGCATTATTGCTTTAAAGGGTCTGCATTTGCTCACCCAATCTCACCAATCCTCTCAGTCCCAAGTGTCCAGCCTTATGCCACATCCAGCTGTCGTTGTAGATAGGGTCATTCCAAGTTTCATCAGAGACCCTGAAGGAATTGTAAAGAATTTGCCAGTTTTTTGGTTTTGTTTTTGAAATTCCTTTTTATAGTGGGTTTGAGCTGATTCTCGCTGCCATGTTTATGCCAGTCTAGACACATTTGATTCCCTTACAGAGACATATCAATAAATAGGTTTTAAGATTCTTACTAGTCAGATATATTCCTCTGCAGGAAATATGGTGTTTTGAGTCCCTTTCACTGAAGAAGGTGTAGGTCTTGTCTATTCCATAGTTGGTTTTTGGAACGGTACCTATGCTTATATCAAACTCTGGTTTTATGCATCACCCCACCTCTCCTTCCCCCTTAAGCAGGTATAAGAGTGTTTTCTAAATGTGAGACACTGTTCTCTTTCCTAACTCAGTTCAAGTGTAGCCATGTTTACAGTATCTTCATAAGTGATATCTTATGATGTTTCTTTTTCTGTGTGACTTATTTCACTTAGAATCATCGTACCTGAATCCACCCATTTTGCTGCTACTGGTCTTATGACACTGATTTCATGGCTGAGGGATATTCCATCGTACGTAAGTACCACAATTTTTTGAACCATTTTTATATTTCCTGGGATATTTAAGGTGTACCCAAGTTGGGGTGCTTGTAAGCAGTGCAGCCCTAAATTTGGGGGTGGCTCTGTCTTATTGATTTTCAGTTTTCCCTAGGTATATTCCCTAGACTGGAAGTGCCCTTGGCTCTGTAGCTTTGTTCTTTACTTGTTTTAGGGAACACAATGTACTCCTCCAGAGAGGCAGTTGGCAATTTACATCCCGCCCATCAACATATCAAGGCTCCCTGTTCTCCAGGGCCTGTCTTGCCTTTCTGGTTTTTACACGTTTTGTGGATGTTCGTTTTGACCGGTGGGAAGTGATACTTCTTTGTAGTGCAGATTTGCATTGCCCGCTTGCTTGCTTGGCCAAAAAGGGCGTATGCGTTTTCTCCTGCATATATTCAGGAGAGAACGCATATGACCTTTTTGGCCAAGTGCATCATTGTCGAAGTTGTGCCCCTCTTCCTGTGCTTTAAAGGCGATTCCAACGTACCTCTTGAAATCTGTTTCCTGCTATTCTGCCTCGCTTTCAAGTCTGCCTCGTTGCCTTCCCTCAACAGATTTTTGGACGATAGTTCTCCTTTATTACTCCGCCAGTTTGTGAATTGCTGTGCCCCTGAGCTCCATTTTTCAACTCGTTTTTGGTGAGCTGACCGCAAGTCCAAAATTTTGGTTCAGGACCTATACTGGTTCCCGGTGGGTGGCTGAGACTTTGGTTAATTCTTCTTCCTGCCGGGAAATTACAGTGATATGTGCCCGTCCAAATGCCTAACAGCTACTCTCTCTTTGGTTCTCCCTCTTCCCTTTCATCCTCTGCTAAATTGGCAACCTGTGCGAACCAGGAGTTAAAGGGGCTGTCTCTCCAAGTTGGGAGGTTGATAGTAAAGCAGATGGAAAGTCAAACCGGAGCACCAGGAGAGGGACTATTCGTTGAGTTTTAGAAACCTTTCGTATTCACAGTGTGTCCGTTCTCTAGGTTTCCCATACATGTTATTGCTGTAGTAATATTCCCTTCAGCCTGGAGAGTTGGGACCCATGGAATGGGTGCCATGCATTATTGCTTTAAAGGGTCTGCATTTGCTCACCCAATCTCACCAATCATCTCTGTCCCAAGTGTCCAGCCTTATGCCACATCCAGGTGTCGTTGTAGATAGGGTCATTCCAGGTTTCATCAGAGACCCTGAAGGAATTGTAAAGAATTTCCCAGTTTTTTTGTTTTGTTTTTGAAATTCCTTTTTATAGTGGGTTTGAGCTGATTCTCGCTGCCATGTTTATGCGAGTCTAGACACACTTGAATCCCTTATGGAGACATATCAATACATAGGTTTTAAGATTCTTACTAGTCAGATATATTCCTCTGCGGGAAATATGGGGTTTTGAGTCCCTTTCACTGAGGAAGGTGTAGGTCTTTTCTATTCCATAGTTGTTTTTGGAACGGTACCTATGCTTATATCAAACTCTGGTTCTATGCATCACCCCACCTCTCCTTCCCCCTTAAGCAGGCATAAGAGTGTTTTCTAAATGTGAGACACTGTTCTCTTTCCTAACTCAGTTCAAGTGTAGCCATATTTACAGGATCTTCATAAGTGATATCTTATGATAAGTTTCTTTTTCTCTGTGACTTATTTCACTTAGAATCATCGTACCTGAATCCACCCATTTTGCTGCTACTGGTCTTATGACATTGATTTCATGGCTGAGGGATATTCCATCGTACGTAAGTACCAAAATTTTTTGAACCATTTTTATATTTCCTGGGATATTTAAGGTGTACCCAAGTTGAGGTCCTTGTAAGCAGTGCAGCCCTAAATTTTGGGGTGGCTCTGTCTTATTGATTTTCAGTTTTCCCAAGGTATATTCCCTAGACTGGAAGTGCCCTTGGCTCTGTAGCTTTGTTCTTTACTTGTTTTAGGGAACACAATGTACTCCTCCAGAGAGGCAGTTGGCAATTTACATCCCGCCCATCAGCATAACAAGGCTCCCTGTTCTCCAGGGCCTGTCTTGCCTTTCTGGTTTTTACACATTTTGTGGATGTCCCTTTAGACCGGTGGGAAGTGATAGTTCTTTGTAGTGCAGATTTGCATTGCCCGCTTGCTTGCTTGGCCAAAAAGGTCGTATGCGTTTTCTCCTGAATATATTCAGGAGAGAACGCATACGACCTTTTTGGCCAAGTGCATCATTGTCGAAGTTGTGCCCCTCTTCCTGTGCTTTAAAAGCGATTCCAACGTACCTCTTGAAATCTGTTTCCTGCTATTCTGGCTCGCTTTCAAGTCCGCCTCGTTGCCTTCCCTCAACAGATTTTTGGATGATAGTTGTCCTTTATTACTCGGCCAGTTTGTGAATTGCTATGCCCCTGAGCACCATTTTTCAACTCGTTTTTGGTGAGCTGACCGCAAGTCCTAAATTTTGGTTCAGGACTTATACTGGTTCCCGGTGGGTGGCTGAGACTTTGGTTAATTCTTCTTCCTGCCGGGAAATTACAGTGAAATATGCCCGTCCAAATGCCTAACAGCTACTCTCTCATTGGTTTTCCCTATTCCCTTTCATCCTCTGCCAAATTGGCAACCTGTGTGAACCAGGAGGTTAAAGGGGCTGTCTCTCCAAGTTGGGAGGTTGATAGTAAAGCAGATGGAAAGTCAAACCGGAGCACCAGGAGAGGGACTATTCATTGAGTTTTAGAAACCTTTCGTATTCACAGAGTGTCCGTTCTCTAGGTTTCCCGTACATGTTATAACTGTAGTAATATTCCCTTCAACCTGGAGAGTTGGGACCCATGGAATGTGTGCCATGCATTATTGCTTTAAAGGGTCTGCATTTGCTCACCCAATCTCACCAATCCTCTCAGTCCCAAGTGTCCAGCCTTATGCCACATCCAGCTGTCGTTGTAGATAGGGTCATTCCAAGTTTCATCAGAGACCCTGAAGGAATTGTAAAGAATTTGCCAGTTTTTTGGTTTTGTTTTTGAAATTCCTTTTTATAGTGGGTTTGAGCTGATTCTCGCTGCCATGTTTATGCCAGTCTAGACACATTTGATTCCCTTACAGACACATATCAATAAATAGGTTTTAAGATTCTTACTAGTCAGATATATTCCTCTGCAGGAAATATGGTGTTTTGAGTCCCTTTCACTGAAGAAGGTGTAGGTCTTGTCTATTCCATAGTTGGTTTTTGGAACGGTACCTATGCTTATATCAAACTCTGGTTTTATGCATCACCCCACCTCTCCTTCCCCCTTAAGCAGGTATAAGAGTGTTTTCTAAATGTGAGACACTGTTCTCTTTCCTAACTCAGTTCAAGTGTAGCCATGTTTACAGTATCTTCATAAGTGATATCTTATGATGTTTCTTTTTCTGTGTGACTTATTTCACTTAGAATCATCGTACCTGAATCCACCCATTTTGCTGCTACTGGTCTTATGACACTGATTTCATGGCTGAGGGATATTCCATCGTACGTAAGTACCACAATTTTTTGAACCATTTTTATATTTCCTGGGATATTTAAGGTGTACCCAAGTTGGGGTGCTTGTAAGCAGTGCAGCCCTAAATTTGGGGGTGGCTCTGTCTTATTGATTTTCAGTTTTCCCTAGGTATATTCCCTAGACTGGAAGTGCCCTTGGCTCTGTAGCTTTGTTCTTTACTTGTTTTAGGGAACACAATGTACTCCTCCAGAGAGGCAGTTGGCAATTTACATCCCGCCCATCAACATATCAAGGCTCCCTGTTCTCCAGGGCCTGTCTTGCCTTTCTGGTTTTTACACGTTTTGTGGATGTTCGTTTTGACCGGTGGGAAGTGATACTTCTTTGTAGTGCAGATTTGCATTGCCCGCTTGCTTGCTTGGCCAAAAAGGGCGTATGCGTTTTCTCCTGCATATATTCAGGAGAGAACGCATATGACCTTTTTGGCCAAGTGCATCATTGTCGAAGTTGTGCCCCTCTTCCTGTGCTTTAAAGGCGATTCCAACGTACCTCTTGAAATCTGTTTCCTGCTATTCTGCCTCGCTTTCAAGTCTGCCTCGTTGCCTTCCCTCAACAGATTTTTGGACGATAGTTCTCCTTTATTACTCCGCCAGTTTGTGAATTGCTGTGCCCCTGAGCTCCATTTTTCAACTCGTTTTTGGTGAGCTGACCGCAAGTCCAAAATTTTGGTTCAGGACCTATACTGGTTCCCGGTGGGTGGCTGAGACTTTGGTTAATTCTTCTTCCTGCCGGGAAATTACAGTGATATGTGCCCGTCCAAATGCCTAACAGCTAATCTCTCTTTGGTTCTCCCTCTTCCCTTTCAACCTCTGCTAAATTGGCAACCTGTGCGAACCAGGAGTTAAAGGGGCTGTCTCTCCAAGTTGGGAGGTTGATAGTAAAGCAGATGGAAAGTCAAACCGGAGCACCAGGAGAGGGACTATTCGTTGAGTTTTAGAAACCTTTCGTATTCACAGTGTGTCCGTTCTCTAGGTTTCCCATACATGTTATTGCTGTAGTAATATTCCCTTCAGCCTGGAGAGTTGGGACCCATGGAATGGGTGCCATGCATTATTGCTTTAAAGGGTCTGCATTTGCTCACCCAATCTCACCAATCATCTCTGTCCCAAGTGTCCAGCCTTATGCCACATCCAGGTGTCGTTGTAGATAGGGTCATTCCAGGTTTCATCAGAGACCCTGAAGGAATTGTAAAGAATTTCCCAGTTTTTTTGTTTTGTTTTTGAAATTCCTTTTTATAGTGTGTTTGAGCTGATTCTCGCTGCCATGTTTATGCCAGTCTAGACACACTTGATTCCCTTACGGAGACATATCAATACATAGGTTTTAAGATTCTTACTAGTCAGATATATTCCTCTGCGGGAAATATGGGGTTTTGAGTCCCTTTCACTGAGGAAGGTGTAGGTCTTGTCTATTCCATAGTTGGTTTTTGGAACGGTACCTGTGCTTATATCAAACTCTGGTTTTATGTATCACCCCACCTCTCCTTCCCCCTTAAGCAGGCAAAAGAGTATTTTCTAAATGTGAGACACTGTTCTCTTTCCTAACTCAGTTCAAGTGTAGCCATGTTTACAGGATCTTCATAAGTGATATCTTATGATAAGTTTCTTTTTCTCTGTGACTTATTTCACTTTGAATCATCGTACCTGAATCCACCCATTTTGCTGCTACTGGTCTTATGACATTGATTTCATGGCTGAGGGATATTCCATCGTACGTAAGTACCACTATATTTGAACCATTTTTATATTTCCTGGGATATTTAAGGTGTACCCAAGTTGAGGTCCTTGTAAGCAGTGCAGCCCTAAATTTTGGGGTGACTCTGTCTTATTGATTTTCAGTTTTCCCAAGGTATATTCCCTAGACTGGAAGTGCCCTTGGCTCTGTAGCTTTGTTCTTTACTTGTTTTAGGGAACACAATGCACTCCTCCAGAGAGGCAGTTGGCAATTTACATCCCGCCCATCAGCATAACAAGGCTCCCTGTTCTCTAAGACCTGTCTTGCCTTTCTGGTTTTTACACATTTTGTGGATGTGTCTTTTGACCGGTGGGAAGTGATACTTCTTTGTAGTGCAGATTTGCATTGCCCGCTTCCTTGCTTGGCCAAAAAGGGTGTATGCGTTTTCTCCTGAATATATTCAGGAGAAAATGCATACGCCCTTTTTGGACAAGTGCATCATTGTCGAAGTTGTGCCCCTCTTCCTGTGCTTTAAAGATGATTCCAATGTACCTCTTGAAATCTGTTTCCTGCTATTCTGCCTCGCTTTCAAGTCCGCCTCGTTGCCTTCCCTCAACAGATTTTTGGACGACAGTTGTCCTTTATTACTCGGCCAGTTTGTGAATTGCTGTGCCCCTGAGCTCCATTTTTCAACTCGTTTTTGGTGAGGTGACCGCAAGTCCGAAATTTTGGTTCAGGACCTATGCTGGTTCCCGGTGGGGGGCTGAGACTTTGGTTAATTCTTCTTCCTGCCGGGAAATTACAGGGATATGTGCCCGTCCAAATGCCTAACAGCTACTCTCTCATTGGTCCTCCCTCTTCCCTTTCATCCTCTGCCAAATTGGCAACCTGTGCGAACCAGGAGGTTAAAGGGGCTGGCTCTCCATGCTGGGAGGATGATAGTAAAGCAGGTATAAAGTCAAACCGGAGCACCAGGAGAGGGACTATTCGTTGAGTTTTAGAAACCTTTCGTATTCACAGTGTGTCCGTTCTCTAAGTTTCCCGTACATGTTATAGCTGTAGTAATATTCCCTTCAACCTGGAGAGTTGGGACTCATGGAATGGGTGCCAGGCATTATTGCTTTAAAGGGTCTGCATTTGCTCACCCAATCTCACCAATTGTCTCAGTCCCAAGTGTCCAGCCTTATGCCACATCCAGCTGTCGCTGTAGATAGGGTCATTCCAGGTTTCATCAGAGACCCTGAAGGAATTGTAAAGAATTTCCCAGTTTTTTTTTGTTTTGTTTCTGAAATTCCTTTTTATAGTGGGTTTGAGCTGATTCTCGCTGCCATGTTTATGCCAGTCTAGACACACTTGATTCCCTTACGGAGACATATCAATACATAGGTTTTAATATTATTACTAGTCAGATATATTCCTCTGCGGGAAATATGGGGTTTTGAGTCCCTTACACTGAGGGAGGTGTAGGTCTTGTCTATTCCATAGTTGGTTTTTGGAACGGTACCTGTGCTTATATCAAACTCTGGTTTTATGCATCACCCCACCTCTCCTTCCCCCTTAAGCAGGCATAAGAGTGTTTTCTAAATGTGAGACACTGTTCTCTTTCCTAACTCAGTTCAAGTGTAGCCATGTTTACAGGATCTTCATAAGTGATATCTTATGATAAGTTTCTTTTTCTGTGTGACATATTTCACTTAGAATCATCGTACCTGAATCCACCCATTTTGCTGCTACTGGTCTTATGACACTGATTTCATGGCTGAGGGATATTCCCTCGTACGTAAGTACCACTATTTTTTGAACCATTTTTATATTTCCTGGGATATTTAAGGTGTACCCAAGTTGAGGTCCTTGTAAGCAGTGCAGCCCTAAATTTTTTGGTGACTCTGTCTTAATGATTTTCAGTTTTCTAAAGGTATATTCCCTAGACTGGAAGTGCCCTTCTGCTCTGTAGCTCTGTTCTTTACTTGTTTTAGGGAGCACAATGCACTCCTCCAGAGAGGCAGTTGGCAATTTACATGCCGCCAATCAGCATAACAAGGCTCCCTGTTCTCCAGGACCTGTCTTGCCTTTCTTGTTCTTACACATTTTGTGGATGTCCCTTTTGACCGGTGGGAAGTGATACTTCTTTGTAGTGCCGATTTGCACTGCCCGCTTGCTTGCTTGGCCAAAAAGGGCGTATGCGTTTTCTCCTGAATATATTCAGGAGAAAACGCATACGCCCTTTTTGGCCAAGTGCATCATTGTGGAAGTTGTGCCCCTCTTCCTGTGCTTTAAAGGCGATTCCAATGTACCTCTTGAAATCTCTTTCCTGCTATTCTGCCTCGCTTTCAAGTCCGCCTCGTTGCCTTCCCTCAACAGATTTTTGGACGATAGTTGTCGTTTATTACTCGGCCAGTTTGTGAATTGCTGTGCCCCTGAGCTCCATTTTTCAACTCGTTTTTGGTGAGCTGACCGCAAGTCCAAAATTTTGGTTCAGGACCTATACTGGTTCCCGGTGGGTGGCTGAGAATTTGGTTAATTCTTCTTCCTGCCGGGAAATTACAGTGATATGTGCCCGTCCAAATGCCTAACAGCTACTCTCTCATTGGTTCTCCCTCTTCCCTTTCATCCTCTGCCAAATTGGCAACCTGTGCGAACCAGGAGGTTAAAGGGGCTGTCTCTCCAAGTTGGGAGGTTGATAGTAAAGCAGATGGAAAGTCAAACCGGAGCACCAGGAGAGGGACTATTCGTTGAGTTTTAGAAACCTTTCGTATTCACAGTGTGTCCGTTCTCTAGGTTTCCCATACATGTTATAGCTGTAGTAATATTCCCTTCAGCCTGGAGAGTTGGGACCCATGGAATAGGTGCCATGCATTATTGCTTTAAAGGGTCTGCATTTGCTCACCCAATCTCACCAATCATCTCAGTCCCAAGTGTCCAGCCTTATGCCACATCCAGGTGTCGTTGTAGATAGGGTCATTCCAGGTTTCATCAGAGACCCTGAAGGAATTGTAAAGAATTTCCCAGTTTTTTTGTTTTGTTTTTGAAATTCCTTTTTATAGTGGGTTTGAGCTGATTCTCGCTGCCATGTTTATGCCAGTCTAGACACACTTGATTCCCTTACGGAGACATATCAATACATAGGTTTTAAGATACTTACTAGTCAGATATATTCCTCTGCGGGAAATATGGGGTTTTGAGTCCCTTTCACTGAGGAAGGTGTAGGTCCTGTCTATTCCATAGTTGGTTTTTGGAACGGTACCTGTGCTTATATCAAACTCTGGTTTTATGCATCACCCCACCTCTCCTTCCCCCTTAAGCAGGCAAAAGAGTATTTTCTAAATGTGAGACACTGTTCTCTTTCCTAACTCAGTTCAAGTGTAGCCATGTTTACAGGATCTTCATAAGTGATATCTTATGATAAGTTTCTTTTTCTCTGTGACTTATTTCACTTTGAATCATCGTACCTGAATCCACCCATTTTGCTGCTACTGGTTTTATGACATTGATTTCATGGCTGAGGGATATTCCATCGTACGTAAGTACCACTATATTTGAACCATTTTTATATTTCCTGGGATATTTAAGGGGTACCCAAGTTGAGGTCCTTGTAAGCAGTGCAGCCCTAAATTTTGGGGTGACTCTGTCTTATTGATTTTCAGTTTTCCCAAGGTATATTCCCTAGACTGGAAGTGCCCTTGGCTCTGTAGCTTTGTTCTTTACTTGTTTTAGGGAACACAATGCACTCCTCCAGAGAGGCAGTTGGCAATTTACATCCCGCCCATCAGCATAACAAGGCTCCCTGTTCTCTAAGACCTGTCTTGCCTTTCTGGTTTTTACACATTTTGTGGATGTGTCTTTTGACCGGTGGGAAGTGATACTTCTTTGTAGTGCAGATTTGCATTGCCCGTTTCCTTGCTTGGCCAAAAAGGGCGTATGCGTTTTCTCCTGAATATATTCAGGAGAAAATGCATACGCCCTTTTTGGACAAGTGCATCATTGTCGAAGTTGTGCCCCTCTTCCTGTGCTTTAAAGATGATTCCAATGTACCTCTTGAAATCTGTTTCCTGCTATTCTGCCTCGCTTTCAAGTCCGCCTCGTTGCCTTCCCTCAACAGATTTTTGGACGACAGTTGTCCTTTATTACTCGGCCAGTTTGTGAATTGCTGTGCCCCTGAGCTCCATTTTTCAACTCGTTTTTGGTGAGCTGACCGCAAGTCCAAAATTTTGGTTCAGGACCTATACTGGTTCCCGGTGGGTGGCTGAGACTTTGGTTAATTCTTCTTCCTGCCGGGAAATTACAGTGATATGTGCCCGTCCAAATGCCTAACAGCTACTCTCTCATTGGTTCTCCCTCTTCCCTTTCATTCTCTGCCAAATTGGAAACCTGTGCGAAACAGGAGGTTAAAGGGGCTGTCTCTCCAATTTGGGAGGTTGACAGTAAAGCAGATGGAAAGTCAAACCTGAGCACCAGGAGAGGGACTATTCGTTGAGTTTTAGAAACCTTTCATATTCACAGAGTGTCCGTTCTCTAGGTTTCCCGTACATGTTATAACTGTAGTAATATTCCCTTCAACCTGGAGAGTTGGGACCCATGGAATGGCTGCCATGCATTATTGCTTTAAAGGGTCTGCATTTGCTCACCCAATCTCACCAATCCTCTCAGTCCCAAGTGTCCAGCCTTATGCCACATCCAGCTGTCGTTGTAGATAGGGTCATTCCAAGTTTCATCAGAGACCCTGAAGGAATTGTAAAGAATTTGCCAGTTTTTTGGTTTTGTTTTTGAAATTCCTTTTTATAGTGGGTTTGAGCTGATTCTCGCTGCCATGTTTATGCCAGTCTAGACACATTTGATTCCCTTACAGAGACATATCAATAAATAGGTTTTAAGATTCTTACTAGTCAGATATATTCCTCTGCAGGAAATATGGTGTTTTGAGTCCCTTTCACTGAAGAAGGTGTAGGTCTTGTCTATTCCATAGTTGGTTTTTGGAACGGTACCTATGCTTATATCAAACTCTGGTTTTATGCATCACCCCACCTCTCCTTCCCCCTTAAGCAGGTATAAGAGTGTTTTCTAAATGTGAGACACTGTTCTCTTTCCTAACTCAGTTCAAGTGTAGCCATGTTTACAGTATCTTCATAAGTGATATCTTATGATGTTTCTTTTTCTGTGTGACTTATTTCACTTAGAATCATCGTACCTGAATCCACCCATTTTGCTGCTACTGGTCTTATGACACTGATTTCATGGCTGAGGGATATTCCATCGTACGTAAGTACCACAATTTTTTGAACCATTTTTATATTTCCTGGGATATTTAAGGTGTACCCAAGTTGGGGTGCTTGTAAGCAGTGCAGCCCTAAATTTGGGGGTGGCTCTGTCTTATTGATTTTCAGTTTTCCCAAGGTATATTCCCTAGACTGGAAGTGCCCTTGGCTCTGTAGCTTTGTTCTTTACTTGTTTTAGGGAACACAATGTACTCCTCCAGAGAGGCAGTTGGCAATTTACATCCCGCCCATCAACATATCAAGGCTCCCTGTTCTCCAGTGCCTGTCTTGCCTTTCTGGTTTTTACACGTTTTGTGGATGTTCGTTTTGACTGGTGGGAAGTGATACTTCTTTGTAGTGCAGATTTGCATTGCCCGCTTGCTTGCTTGGCCAAAAAGGGCGTATGCGTTTTCTCCTGCATATATTCAGGAGAGAACGCATATGACCTTTTTGGCCAAGTGCATCATTGTCGAAGTTGTGCCCCTCTTCCTGTGCTTTAAAGGCGATTCCAACGTACCTCTTGAAATCTGTTTCCTGCTATTCTGCCTCGCTTTCAAGTCTGCCTCGTTGCCTTCCCTCAACAGATTTTTGGACGATAGTTCTCCTTTATTACTCCGCCAGTTTGTGAATTGCTGTGCCCCTGAGCTCCATTTTTCAACTCGTTTTTGGTGAGCTGACCGCAAGTCCAAAATTTTGGTTCAGGACCTATACTGGTTCCCGGTGGGTGGCTGAGAATTTGGTTAATTCTTCTTCCTGCCGGGAAATTACAGTGATATGTGCCCGTCCAAATGCCTAACAGCTACTCTCTCATTGGTTCTCCCTCTTCCCTTTCATCCTCTGCCAAATTGGCAACCTGTGCGAACCAGGAGGTTAAAGGGGCTGTCTCTCCAAGTTGGGAGGTTGATAGTAAAGCAGATGGAAAGTCAAACCGGAGCACCAGGAGAGGGACTATTCGTTGAGTTTTAGAAACCTTTCGTATTCACAGTGTGTCCGTTCTCTAGGTTTCCCATACATGTTATTGCTGTAGTAATATTCCCTTCAGCCTGGAGAGTTGGGACCCATGGAATAGGTGCCATGCATTATTGCTTTAAAGGGTCTGCATTTGCTCACCCAATCTCACCAATCATCTCAGTCCCAAGTGTCCAGCCTTATGCCACATCCAGGTGTCGTTGTAGATAGGGTCATTCCAGGTTTCATCAGAGACCCTGAAGGAATTGTAAAGAATTTCCCAGTTTTTTTGTTTTGTTTTTGAAATTCCTTTTTATAGTGGGTTTGAGCTGATTCTCGCTGCCATGTTTATGCCAGTCTAGACACACTTGATTCCCTTACGGAGACATATCAATACATAGGTTTTAAGATTCTTACTAGTCAGATATATTCCTCTGCGGGAAATATGGGGTTTTGAGTCCCTTTCACTGAGGAAGGTGTAGGTCCTGTCTATTCCATAGTTGGTTTTTGGAACGGTACCTGTGCTTATATCAAACTCTGGTTTTATGCATCACCCCACCTCTCCTTCCCCCTTAAGCAGGCAAAAGAGTATTTTCTAAATGTGAGACACTGTTCTCTTTCCTAACTCAGTTCAAGTGTAGCCATGTTTACAGGATCTTCATAAGTGATATCTTATGATAAGTTTCTTTTTCTCTGTGACTTATTTCACTTTGAATCATCGTACCTGAATCCACCCATTTTGCTGCTACTGGTTTTATGACATTGATTTCATGGCTGAGGGATATTCCATCGTACGTAAGTACCACTATATTTGAACCATTTTTATATTTCCTGGGATATTTAAGGGGTACCCAAGTTGAGGTCCTTGTAAGCAGTGCAGCCCTAAATTTTGGGGTGACTCTGTCTTATTGATTTTCAGTTTTCCCAAGGTATATTCCCTAGACTGGAAGTGCCCTTGGCTCTGTAGCTTTGTTCTTTACTTGTTTTAGGGAACACAATGCACTCCTCCAGAGAGGCAGTTGGCAATTTACATCCCGCCCATCAGCATAACAAGGCTCCCTGTTCTCTAAGACCTGTCTTGCCTTTCTGGTTTTTACACATTTTGTGGATGTGTCTTTTGACCGGTGGGAAGTGATACTTCTTTGTAGTGCAGATTTGCATTGCCCATTTCCTTGCTTGGCCAAAAAGGGCGTATGCGTTTTCTCCTGAATATATTCAGGAGAAAATGCATACGCCCTTTTTGGACAAGTGCATCATTGTCGAAGTTGTGCCCCTCTTCCTGTGCTTTAAAGATGATTCCAATGTACCTCTTGAAATCTGTTTCCTGCTATTCTGCCTCGCTTTCAAGTCCGCCTCGTTGCCTTCCCTCAACAGATTTTTGGACGACAGTTGTCCTTTATTACTCGGCCAGTTTGTGAATTGCTGTGCCCCTGAGCTCCATTTTTCAACTCGTTTTTGGTGAGCTGACCGCAAGTCCAAAATTTTGGTTCAGGACCTATACTGGTTCCCGGTGGGTGGCTGAGACTTTGGTTAATTCTTCTTCCTGCCGGGAAATTACAGTGATATGTGCCCATCCAAATGCCTAACAGCTACTCTCTCATTGGTTCTCCCTCTTCCCTTTCATTCTCTGCCAAATTGGCAACCTGTGCGAAACAGGAGGTTAAAGGGGCTGTCTCTCCAATTTGGGAGGTTGACAGTAAAGCAGATGGAAAGTCAAAGCTGAGCACCAGGAGAGGGACTATTCGTTGAGTTTTAGAAACCTTTCATATTCACAGAGTGTCCGTTCTCTAGGTTTCCCGTACATGTTATAACTGTAGTAATATTCCCTTCAACCTGGAGAGTTGGGACCCATGGAATGGCTGCCATGCATTATTGCTTTAAAGGGTCTGCATTTGCTCACCTAATCTCACCAATCGTCTCAGTGCCAAGTGTCCAGCATTATGCCACATCCAGCTGTCATTGTAGATAGGGTCATTCCAGGTTTCATCAGAGACCCTGAAGGAATTGTAAAGAATTTCCCAGTTTTTTTGTTTTGTTTTTGAAATTCCTTTTTATAGAGGGTTTGAGCTGATTCTCACTGCCATGTTTATGCCAGTCTAGACACACTTGATTCCCTTACGGAGACATATCAATACATAGGTTTTAAGATTCTTACTAGTCAGATATATTCCTCTGCGGGAAATATGGGGTTTTGAGTCCCTTTCACTGAGGAAGGTGTAGGTCTTGTCTATTCCATAGTTGGTTTTTGGAACGGTACCTGTGCTTATATCAAACTCTGGTTTTATGCATCACCCCACCTCTCCTTCCCCCTTAAGCAGGCGTAAGAGAGTTTTCTAAATATGAGACACTCTTCTCTTTCCTAACTCAGTTCAAGTGTAGCCATGTTTATATGATCTTCATAAGTGATATCTTATGATAAGTTTCTTTTTCTGTGTGACTTATTTCACTTAGAATCATCGTACCTGAATCCACCCATTTTGCTGCTACTGGTCTTATGACATTGATTTCATGGCTGAGGGATATTCCATCGTACGTAAGTACCACAATTTTTTGAACCATTTTTATATTTCCTGGGATATTTAAGGTGTACCCAAGTTGAGGTCCTTGTAAGCAGTGCAGCCTTAAATTTTGGGGTGGCTCTGTCTTATTGATTTTCAGTTTTCCCAAGCTGTATTCCCTAGACTGGAAGTGCCCTTGGCTCTGTAGCTCTGTTCTTTACTTGTTTTATGGAACACAATGTACTCCTCCAGAGAGGCAGTTGGCAATTTACATCCCACCCATCAGCATAACCAGGCTCCCTGTTCTCCAGGGCCTGTCTTGCCTTTCTTGTTTTTACACATTTTGTGGATGTCCCTTTTGACCGGTGGGAAATGATACTTCTTTGTAGTGCAGATTTGTATTGCCCGCTTGCTTGCTTGGCCAAAAAGGGCGTATACGTTTTCTCCTGAATATATTCAGGAGAAAACGCATACACCCTTTTTGGCCAAGTGCATCATTGTCGAAGTTGTGCCCCTCTTCCTGTGCTTTAAAGGTGATTCCAACGTACCTCTTGAAATCTGTTTCCTGCTATTCTGCCTCGCTTTCAAGTCCGCCTCGTTGCCTTCCCTCAACAGATTTTTGGACGACAGTTGTCCTTTATTACTCGGCCAGTTTGTGAATTGCTGTGCCCCTGAGCTCCATTTTTCAACTCGTTTTTGGTGAGGTGACCGCAAGTCCGAAATTTTGGTTCAGGACCTATGCTGGTTCCCGGTGGGGGGCTGAGACTTTGGTTAATTCTTCTTCCTGCCGGGAAATTACAGGGATATGTGCCCGTCCAAATGCCTAACAGCTACTCTCTCATTGGTCCTCCCTCTTCCCTTTCATCCTCTGCCAAATTGGCAACCTGTGCGTACCAGGAGGTTAAAGGGGCTGTCTCTCCATGTTGGGAGGATGATAGTAAAGCAGGTATAAAGTCAAACCGGAGCACCAGGAGAGGGACTATTCGTTGAGTTTTAGAAACCTTTCGTATTCACAGTGTGTCCGTTCTCTAGGTTTCCCGTACATGTTATAGCTGTAGTAATATTGCCTTCAACCTGGAGAGTTGGGACTCATGGAATGGGTGCCAGGCATTATTGCTTTAAAGGGTCTGCATTTGCTCACCCAATCTCACCAATCGTCTCAGTCCCAAGTGTCCAGCCTTATGCCACATCCAGCTGTCGTTGTAGATAGGGTCATTCCAGGTTTCATCAGAGACCCTGAAGGAATTGTAAAGAATTTCCCAGTTTTTTTTTGTTTTGTTTCTGAAATTCCTTTTTATAGTGGGTTTGAGCTGATTCTCGCTGCCATGTTTATGCCAGTCTAGACACACTTGATTCCCTTACGGAGACATATCAATACATAGGTTTTAATATTATTACTAGTCAGATATATTCCTCTGCGGGAAATATGGGGTTTTGAGTCCCTTACACTGAGGGAGGTGTAGGTCTTGTCTATTCCATAGTTGGTTTTTGGAACGGTACCTGTGCTTATATCAAACTCTGGTTTTATGCATCACCCCACCTCTCCTTCCCCCTTAAGCAGGCATAAGAGTGTTTTCTAAATGTGAGACACTGTTCTCTTTCCTAACTCAGTTCAAGTGTAGCCATGTTTACAGGATCTTCATAAGTGATATCTTATGATAAGTTTCTTTTTCTGTGTGACATATTTCACTTAGAATAATCGTACCTGAATCCACCCATTTTGCTGCTACTGGTCTTATGACACTGATTTCATGGCTGAGGGATATTCCCTCGTACGTAAGTACCACTATTTTTTGAACCATTTTTATATTTCCTGGGATATTTAAGGTGTACCCAAGTTGAGGTCCTTGTAAGCAGTGCAGCCCTAAATTTTTTGGTGACTCTGTCTTAATGATTTTCAGTTTTCTAAAAGTATATTCCCTAGACTGGAAGTGCCCTTCTGCTCTGTAGCTCTGTTCTTTACTTGTTTTAGGGAACACAATGCACTCCTCCAGAGAGGCAGTTGGCAATTTACATGCCGCCAATCAGCATAACAAGGCTCCCTGTTCTCCAGGACCTGTCTTGCCTTTCTGGTTTTTACACATTTTGTGGATGTCCCTTTTGACCGGTGGGAAGTGATACTTCTTTGTAGTGCCGATTTGCATTGCCCGCTTGCTTGCTTGGCCAAAAAGGGCGTATGCGTTTTCTCCTGAATATATTCAGGAGAAAACGCATACGCCCTTTTTGGCCAAGTGCATCATTGTGGAAGTTGTGCCCCTCTTCCTGTGCTTTAAAGGCGATTCCAATGTACCTCTTGAAATCTCTTTCCTGCTATTCTGCCTCGCTTTCAAGTCCGCCTCGTTGCCTTCCCTCAACAGATTTTTGGACGATAGTTGTCATTTATTACTCGGCCAGTTTGTGAATTGCTGTGCCCCTGAGCTCCATTTTTCAACTCGTTTTTGGTGAGCTGACCGCAAGTCCAAAATTTTGGTTCAGGACCCATACTGGTTCCCGGTGGGTGTCTGAGACTTTGGTTAATTCTTCTTCCTGCCGGGAAATTAGAGTGATATGTGCCCGTCCAAATGCCTAACAGCTACTCTCTCATTGGTTCTCCCTCTTCCCTTTCATCCTCTGCCAAATTGGCAACCTGTGCGAACCAGGAGGTTAAAGGGGCTGTCTCTCCAAGTTGGGAGGTTGATAGTAAAGCAGATGGAAAGTCAAACCGGAGCACCAGGAGAGGGACTATTCGTTGAGTTTTAGAAACCTTTCGTATTCACAGTGTGTCCGTTCTCTAGGTTTCCCGTACATGTTATAACTGTAGTAATATTCCCTTCAACCTGGAGAGTTGGGACCCATGGAATGGGTGCCATGCATTATTGCTTTAAAGGGTCTGCCTTTGCTCACCCAATCTCACCAATCGTCTCAGTCCCAAGTGTCCAGCCTTATGCCACATCCAGCTGTCGTTGTAGATAGGGTCATTCCAGGTTTCATCAGAGACCCTGAAGGAATTGTAAAGAATTTCCCAGTTTTTTTGTTTTGTTTTTGAAATTCCTTTTTATAGTGGGTTTGAGCTGATTCTCGCTGCCATGTTTATGCCAGTCTAGACACACTTGATTCCCTTACGGAGACATATCAATACATAGGTTTTAAGATTCTTACTAGTCAGATATATTCCTCTGCGGGAAATATGGGGTTTTGAGTCGCTTTCACTGAGGAAGGTGTAGGTCTTGTCTATTCCATAGTTGGTTTTTGGAACGGTACCTGTGCTTATATCAAACTCTGGTTTTATGCATCACCCCACCTCTCCTTCCCCCTTAAGCAGGCATAAGAGTGTTTTCTAAATGTGAGACACTGTTCTCTTTCCTAACTCAGTTCAAGTGTAGCCATGTGTACAGGATCTTCATAACTGATATCTTATGATAAGTTTCTTTTTCTCTGTGACTTATTTCACTTAGAATCATCGTACCTGAATCCACCCATTTTGCTGCTACTAGTCTTATGACATTGATTTCATGGCTGAGGGATATTCCATCGTACGTAAGTACCACAATTTTTTGAACCATTTTTATATTTCCTGGGATATTTAAGGTGTACCCAAGTTGAGGTCCTTGTAAGCAGTGCAGCCCTAAATTTTGGGGTTGCTCTGTCTTATTGATTTTCAGTTTTCCCAAGGTATATTCCCTAGACTGGAAGTGCCCTTGGCACTGTAGCTCTGTTCTTTACATGTTTTAGGGAACACAATGCACTCCTCCCGAGGGGCAGTTGGCAATTTACATCCCGCCCATCAGCATAACAAGGCTCCCTGTTCTCCAGGGCCTGTCTTGCCTTTCTGGTTTTTACACATTTTGTGGATGTCCCTTTTGACCAGTGGGAAGTGATACTTCTTTGTAGTGGAGATTTGCATTGCCCGCTTGCTTGCTTGGCCAAACAGGGCGTATGCGTTTTCTCCTGAATATATTCAGGAGAAAACACATACGCCCTTTTTGACCAAGTGCATCATTGTCGAAGTTGTGCCCCTCTTCCTGTGCTTTAAAGGCGATTCCAACGTACCTCTTGAAATCTGTTTCCTGCTGTTCTGCCTCGCTTTCAAGTCCGCCTCGTTGACTTCCCTCAACAGATTTTTGGACGATAGTTGTCCTTTATTACTCGGCCAGTTTGTGAATTGCTGTGCCCCTGAGCTCCATTTTTCAACTCGTTTTTGGACAGCTGACCGCAAGTCCAACATTTTGGTTCAGGACATATGCTATTCCCGGTGGGGTGCTGAGACTTTGGTTAATTCTTCTTCCTGCCGGGAAGTTAGGGTGATATGTGCCCGTCCAAATGACTAACAGCTACTCTCTCATTGGTTCTCCCTATTTCCTTTCATCCTCTGCCAAATTGGAAACCTGTGCCAACCAGGAGGTTAAAGGGGCTGTCTCTCCAAGTTGGGAGGTTGATAGTAAAGCAGACGGAAAGTCAAACCGGAGCACCAGGAGAGTGACTATTCGTTGAGTTTTAGAAACCTTTCGTATTCACAGTGTTTCCGTTCTCTAGGTTTACTGTACATGTTATAGCTGTAGTAATATTCCTTTAAACCTGGAGAGTTGGGACCCATGGAATGTGTGTCAGGCATTTGTGCTTTAAAGGGTCTGCATTTGCTCACCCAATCTCTCCAATCGTCTCAGTCCCAAGTGTCCCTCCTTATGCCACATCCAGCTGTCGTTGTAGATAGGGTCATTCCAGGTTTCATCAGAGACCCTGAAGGAATTGTAAAGAATTCCCCAGTTTTTTTGTTTTGTTTTTGAAATTCCTTTTTATGGTGGGTTTGAGCTGATTCTTGCTGCCATGTTTATGCCAGTATAGACACACTTGATTCCCTTACGGAGACATATCAATACATAGGTTTTAAGATTCTTACTAGTTAGATATATTCCTCTGCGGGAAATATGGGGTTTTGAGTCCCTTTCACTGAGGAAGGTATAGGTCTTGTCTATTCCATAGTTGGTTTTTGGAACGGTACCTGTGCTTATATCAAACTCTGGTTTTATGCATCACCCCACCTCGCCTTCCCCCTTAAGCAGGCATAAGAGTGTTTTCTAAATGTGAGACACTGTTCTCTTTCCTAACTCAGTTCAAGTGTAGCCATGTTTACAGGATCTTCATAAGTGATATCTTATGATAAGTTTCTTTTTCTGTGTGATTTTTTTCACTTAGAATCATCGTACCTTTATCCACCCATTTTGCTGCTACTGGTCTTATGACATTGATTTCATGGCTGAGGGATATTCCATCGTACGTAAGTACCACAATTTTTTGAACCATTTTTATATTTCCTGGGATATTTAAGGTGTACCCAAGTTGAGGTCCTTGTAAGCAGTGCAGCCCTAAATTTTGGAGTGGCTCTGCCTTATTGATTTTCAATTTTCCCAAGGTATATTCCCTAGACTGGAAGAGCCCTTGGCTCTGTAGCTCTGTTCTTTATTTCATTTAGGGAACACAATGCACTCCTCCAGAGAGGCAGTTGGCAATTTACATCCCGCCCATCTGCATAACAAGGCTCCCTGTTCTTCAGGGCATGTCTTGCCTTTCTGGTTTTTACACATTTTGTGGATGTCCCTTTTGACTGGTGAGAAGTGATACTTCTTTGTAGTGCAGATTTGCATTGCCCGCTTGTTTGCTTGGCCAAAAGGGCGTATGCGTTTTCTCCTGAATATATTCAGCAGAAAACACATACGCCCTTTTTGGCCAAGTGCATCATTGTCGAAGTTGTGCCCTTCTTCCTGTGCTTTAAAGGCCATTCCAACGTGCCTCTTGAAATCTGTTTCCTACTATTCTGCCTCGCTTTCAAGTCCGCCTCGTTGCCTTCCCTCAACAGATTTTTGGACGATAGTTGTCCTTTATTACTTGGCCAGTTTGTGAATTGCTGTGCCCCTGAGCTCCATTTTTCAACTCGTTTATGGTGAGCTGACCACAAGTCCAAAATTTTGGTTCAGGACCTTTGCTGGTTCCCGGTGGGTGGCTGAGACTTTCGTTAATACTTCATCCTGCCGGGAAGTTAGAGTGATATGTGCCCGTCCAAATGCCTAACAGCTACTCTCTCATTGGTTCTCCCTATTTCCTGTCATCCTCTGCCAAATTGGAAACCTGTGCAAACCAGGAGGTTAAAGGGGCTGTCTCTACAAGTTGGGAGGTTGATAGTAAAGCAGATGGAAAATCAAACCGGAGCACCAGGAGAGGGACTATTCGTTGAGTTTTAGAAACCTTTCGTATTCACAGTGTGTCCGTTCTCTAGGTTTCCCGTACATGTTAGAGCTGTAGTAATATTCCTTTAAACCTGGAGAGTTGGGACCCATGGAATGGGTGCCAGGCATTTGTGCTTTAAAGGGTCTGCATTTGCTCACCCAATCTCTCCAATCGTCTCAGTCCCAAGTGTCCCTACTTATGCCACATCCAGCTGTCGTTGTAGATAGGGTCATTCCAGGATTCATCAGAGACTCTGAAGGAATTGTAAAGAATTTCCCAGTTTTTTTGTTTTGTTTTTGAAATTCCTTTTTATGGTGGGTTTGAGCTGATTCTTGCTGCCATGTTTATGCCAGTCTAGACACACTTGATTCCTGACGGTGACATATCAATACATAGGTTTTAAGTTTCTTACTAGTCAGATATATTCCTCTGCGGGAAATATGGGGTTTTGAGTCCCTTTCACTGAGGAATGTGTAGGTCTTGTCTATTCCATAGTTGGTTTTTGGAACGGTACCTGTGCTTATATCAAACTCTGGTTTTATGCATCACCCCACCTCTCATTCCCCCTTAAGCAGGCATAAGAGTGTTTTCCGAAGGTGAGACTCTGTTCTCTTCCTAACTGAGTTCAAGTTTAGCCATGTTTACAGGATCTTCATAAGTGATATCTTAATATAAGTTTCTTTTTCTGTGTGACTTATTTCACTTAGAATCATCGTACCTGAATCCACCCATTTTGCTGCTACTGGTCTTATGACATTGACTTCATGGCTGAGGGATATTCCATCGTACGTAAGTACCACAATTTTTTGAACCATTTTTATATTTCCTGGGATATTTAAGGTGTACCCAAGTTGAGGTCCTTGTAAGCAGTGCAGCCCTAATTTTGGGGTGGGTCTGTCTTATTGATTTTCAGTTTTCCCAAGGTATATTCCCTAGACTGGAAGTGCCCTTGGCTCTGTAGCTCTGTTATTTACTTGTTTTAGGGAACACAATGCACTCCTCCAGAGAGGCAGTTGGCAATTTACATCCCGCCCATCAGCATAACAAGGGTCCTTGTTCTCCAGGGCCTGTCTTGCCATTCTGGTTTTTACACAATTTGTGGATGTCCCTTTTGACCAGTGGGAAGTCTTACTTCTTTGTAGTGCAGATTTGCATTGCCCGCTTGCTTGCTTCTCCAAAAAAGGCGTATGCATTTTCTCCTGAATATATTCAGGAGAAAACGCATACGCCCTTTTTGGGCAAGTGCATCATTGTCGAAGTTGTGCCCCTCTTCCTGCGCTTTAAAGACGATTCCAACGTACCTCTTGAAATCTGTTTCCTGCTATTCTGCCTCGCTTTCAAGTCCGCCTCGTTTCCTTCCCTCAACAGATTTATGGACGATAGTTGTCCTTTATTACTCGGCCAATTTGGGAATTGCTGTGCCCCTGAGCTCCATTTTTCAACTCGTTTATTGTGAGCAGACCGCAAGTCCAAAATTTTGGTTCAGGACCTATACTGGTTCCCGGTGGGGGGCTGAGACTTTGGTTAATTCTTCTTCCTGCCAGGAAATTACAGTGATATGTGCCCATCCAAATGCCTAACAGCTACTCTCTCATTGGTTCTCCCTCTTCCCTTTCATCCTCTGCCAAATTGGCAACCTGTGCGAAGCAGGAGGTTAAAGGGGCTGTCTCTCCAAGTTGGGAGGTTGATAGTAAAGCAGATGGAAAGTCAAACCGGAGCACCAGGAGAGGGACAATTCGTTGAGTTTTAGAATCCTTTCGTATTCACAGTGTGTCCATTCTCTAGGTTTCCCGTACATGTTATAGCTGTAGTAATATTCCCTTCAACCTGGAGAGTTGGGACCCATGGAATGGGTGCCAGGCATTTGTGCTTTAAAGGGCCTGCATTTGCTCACCCAATCTCACCAATCGTCTCAGTCCCAAGTGTCCCTCGTTATGCCACATCCAGCTGTCATTGTAGATATGGTCATTCCAGGTTTCATCAGAGACCCTGAAGGAATTGTAAAGAATTTCCCAGTTTTTTGTTTTGTTTTTGAAACTCCTTTTTATAGTGGGTTTGAGCTGATTCTCGCTGCCATGTTTATGCCAGTCTAGACACACTTGATTCCCTTACGGAGACATATCAATACATAGGTTTTAAGATTCTTACTAGTCAGATATATTCCTCTGCGGGAAATATGGGGTTTTGAGTCCCTTTCACTGAGGAAGGTGTAGGTCTTGTCTATTCCATAGTTGGTTTTTGGAACAGTACCTGTGCTTATATTAAACTCTGGTTTTATGCAGCACCCCACCTCTCCTTCCCCCTTAAGCAGGCATAAGAGTGTTTTCTAAATGTGAGACACTGTTCTCTTTCGTAACTCAGTTCAAGTGTAGCCATGTTTACAGGATCTTCATAAGTGATATCTTATGATAGTTTCTTTTTCTGTGTGACTTATTTCACTTAGAGTCATCGTACCTGAATCCACCCATTTTGCTGCTACTGGTCTTATGACATTGATTTCATGGCTGAGGGATATTCCATCGTACGTAAGTACCACAATTTTTTGAACCATTTTTATATTTCCTGGGATATTTAAGGTGTAAACAAGTTGAGGTCCTTGTAAGCAGTGCAGCCCTAAATTTTGGGGTGGCTCTGTCTTATTGATTTTCAGTTTTCCCAAGGTATTTTCCCTAGACTGGAAGTGTCCTTGTCTCTGTAGCTCTGTTCTTTACTTGTTTTAGGGAACACAATGCACTCCTCCAGAGAGGCAGTTGGCAATTTACATCACGCCCATCAGCAAAACAAGGCTCCGTGTTCTCCAGGGCCTGTTTTGCCTTTCTGGTTTTTACACATTTGTGGATGTCCCTTTTGACCGGTGGGAAGTGATACTTCTTTGTAGGGCAGATTTGCATTGCCCGCTTGCTTGCTTCGCCAAAAAGGGCGTATGCGTTTTCTCCTGAATATATTCAGGAGAAAACTCATACGCCCTTTTTGCCCAAGTGCATCATTGTCGAAGTTGTGCCCCTCTTCCTGTGCTTTAAAGGCGATTCCAACGTACCTCTTGAAATCTGTTTCCTGCTATTCTTCCTCTCTTTCAAGTCCGCCTCGTTGCCTTTCCTCAACAGATTTTTGGACGATAGTTGCCCTTTATTATTCGGCCAGTTTGTGATTTGCTGTGCCCCAGAGCTCCATTTTTCAACTCGTTTTTCGTGAGCTGACAGCAAGTCCAAAATTTTGGTTCAGGACCTATACTGTTTCCTGGTGGGTGGCTGAGACTTTGGTTAATTCTTCTTCCTGCGGGGAAGTTAGAGTGAGATGTGCCCCTCCAAATGCCTAACAGCTACTCTCTCATTGGTTCTCCCTCTTCCCTTTCATCCTCTGCCAAATTGGCAACCTGTGTGAACCAGGAGGTTAAAGGGGCTGTCTGTCCAAGTTGGGAGGTTGATAGTAAAGCAGATGGAAAGTCAAACCGGAGCACCAGGAGAGGGACTATTCGTTGAGTTTTAGAAACCTTTCGTATTCGCAGTGTGTCCGTTCTCTAGGTTTCCCGTACATGTTATAACTGTAGTAATATTCCCTTCAACCTGGAGAGTTGGGACCCATGGAATGGGTGCCATGCATTATTGCTTTAAAGGTTCTGCATTTGTTCACCCAATCTCACCAATCCTCTCAGTCCCAAGTGTCCAGCCTTATGGCACATCCAGCTGTCGTTGTAGATAGGGTCATTCCAGGTTTCATCAGAGACCCTGAAGGAATTGTAAAGAATTTCCCAGTTTTTTTGTTTTGTTTTTGAAATTCCTTTTTATAGTGGGTTTGAGCTGATTCTCGCTGCCATGTTTATGCCAGTCTAGACACACTTGATTCCCTTACGGAGACATATCAATACATAGGTTTTAAGATTCTTACTAGTCAGATATATTCCTCTGTGGGAAATATGGGGTTTTGAGTCCCTTTCACTGAGGAAGGTGTAGGTCTTGTCTATTCCATAGTTGGTTTTTGGAACGGTACCTGTGCTTATATCAAACTCTGGTTTTATGCATCACCCCACCTCTCCTTCCCCCTTAAGCAGGCACAAGTGTGTTTTCTAAATGTGAGTCCCTGTTTTCTTTCCTAACTCAGTTCAAGTGTAGCCATGTGTACAGGATCTTCATAAGTGATATCTTATGATAAGTTTCTTTTTCTGTGTGACTTATTTCACTTAGAATCATCGTACCTGAATCCACCCATTTTGCTGCTACTTGTCTTATGAAATTGATTTCATGGCTGAGGGATATTCCATGGTATGGAAGTACCACAATTTTTTGAACCATTTTTATGTTTCCTGGGATATTTAAGGTGTACCCAAGTTGAGGTCCTTGTAAGCAGTGCAGCCCTAAATTTTGGGGTGGCTCTGTCTTATTGATTTTCAGTTTTCCCATGGTATATTCCTTAGAGTGGAAGTGCCCTTGGCTCTGTAGCTCTGTTGTTTACTTGTTTTAGGGAACACAATGCACTCCTCCAGAGAGGCAGTTGGCAATTTACATCCCGCCCATCAGCATAACAAAGCTCCCTGTTCTCCAGGGCCTGTCTTGCCTTTCTGGTTTTTACACATCTTGTGGATGTCCCTTTTGGCCGGTGGGAAGTGATACTTCTTTGTAGTGCAGATTTGCATTGCCCGCTTGCTTGCTTGGCCAAAAAGGGCGTATGCGTTTTCTCCTGAATATATTCAGGAGAAAACGCATATGCCCTTTTTGGCCAAGTGCATCATTGTCGAAGTTGTGCCCCTCTTCCTGTGCTTTAAAGGCGATTCCAACGTACCTCTTGAAATCTGTTTCCTGCTATTCTGCCTCGCTCTCAAGTCCGCCTCGTTGCCTTCCCTCAACAGATTTTTGGACGATAGTTGTCCTTTATTACTCGGCCAGTTTGTGAATTGCTGTGCCCCTGAGCTCCATTTTTCAACACGTTTTTTGTGAGCTGACCGCATTCCAAAATTTTGGTTCAGGAGCTATACTGGTTCCCAGTGAGTGGCTGAGACTTTGCTTAATTCTTCTTCCTGCCGGGAAATTAGAGTGATATGTGCCTGTCCAAATGCCTAACAGCTACTCTCTCATTGGTTCTCCCTCTTCCCTTTCATCCTCTGCCAAATTGGCAACCTGTGCGAACCAGGAGGTTAATGGGGCTGTCTCTCCAAGTTGGGAGGTTGATAGTAAAGCAGATGGAAAGTCAAACCGGAGCACCAGGAGAGGGAATATTAGTTGAGTTTAGAAAACCTTTCGTATTCACAGTGTGTCCGTTATCTAGGTTTCCCGTACATGTTATAGCTGTAGTAATATTCCCTTCAACCTGGAGAGCTGGGACCCATGGAATGAGTGCCAGGCATTTGTGCTTTAAAGGGTCTGCATTTGCTCACCCAATCTCACCAATCCTCTCTGTCCCAAGTGTCCAGCCTTATGCCACATCCAGCTGTGGTTGTACATAGGGTCATTCCAGGTTTCATCAGAGACCCTGAAGGAATTGTAAAGAATTTCCCAGTTTTTTTGTTTTGTTTTTCAAATTCCTTTTTATACTGGGTTTGAGCTGATTCTCGCTGCCATATTTATGCCAGTCTAGACACACTTGATTCCCTTATGGAGACATATCAATACATAATTTTTAAGATTCTTACTAGTCAGATATATTCCTATGCGGGAAATATGGGGTTTTGAGTCCCTTTCACTGAGGAAGTAGTAGGTCTTGTCTATTCCATAGTTGGTTTTTGGAACGGTACCTGTGCTTATATCAAACTCTGGTTTTATGCATCACCCCACCTCTCCTTCCCCCTTAAGCAGGCATAAGAGTGTTTTCTAAATGTGAGACAATGTTCTCTTTCCTAACTCAGTTCAAGTGTAGCCATGTTTACAGGATCTTCATAAGTGCTATCTTATGATAAGTTTCTTTTTCTGTGTGACTTATTTCACTTAGAATCATCGTACCTGAATCCACCCATTTTGCTGCTACTGGTCTTATGACATTGATTTCATGCCTGAGGGATATTCCATCGTACGTAAGTATGACAATTTTTGAACCATTTTTATATTTCCTGAAATATTTAATGTGTACCCAAGTTGAGGTCCTTGTAAGCAGTGCAGCCCTAAATTTTGGGGTGGCTCTGGCTTATTGATTTTCAGTTTTCCCAAGGTATATTCCCTAGACCTGAAGTGCCCTTGGCTCTGTAGCTCTGTTGTTTACTTGTTTTAGGGAACACAATGCACTCCTCCAGAGAGGCAGTTGGCAAGTTACATCCCCCCCATCAGAATAACAAGGCTCCCTGTTCTCCAGGGCCTGTCTTGCCTTTCTGGTTTTTACACATCTTGTGGATGTCCCTTTTGACCGGTGGGAAGTGATACTTCTTTGTAGTGCAGATTTGCATTGCTCGCTTGCTTGCTTGGCCAAAAAGGGCGTATGCGTTTTCTCCTGAATATATTCAGGAGAAAACGCATATGCCCTTTTTGGCCAAGTGCATCATTGTCGACGTTGTGCCCTTCTTCCTGTGCTTTAAAGGTGATTCCAAAGTACATCTTGAAATCTGTTTCCTGCTATTCTGCCTCGCTTTCAAGTCCGCCTCGTTGCCTTCCCTCAACAGATTTTGGACGATACTTGTCCTTTATTACTCGGCCAGTTTGTGAATTGCTGTGCCCCTGAGCTCCATTTTTCAACTCGTTTTTGGAGAGCTGACCGCAAGTCCAAAATTTTGGTTCAGGACCTATACTGGTTCCCGGTGGGTGGCTGAGACTTTGGTTAATTCTTCTTCCTGCCGGGAAATTAGAGTGATATGTGCCCGTCCAAATGCCTAACAGCTACTCTCTCATTGGTTCTCCCTCTTCCCTTTCATCCTCTGCCAAATTGGCAACCTGTGCGAACCAGGAGGTTAAAGGGGCTGTCTCTCCAAGCTGGGAGGTTGATAGTAAAGCAGATGGAAAGTCACACCGGAGCACCAGGAGAGGGACTATTCGTTGAGTTTTAGAAACCATTCATATTCACAGTGTGTCCGTTCTCTTGGTTTCCCGTACATGTTATAACTGTAGTAATATTCCCTTTAACCTGGAGAGTTGGGACCCATGGAATGGGTGCCAGGCATTTGTGCTTTAAAGGGTCTGCATTTGCTCACCCAATCTCACCAATCATCTCAGTCCCAAGTGTCCCTCCTTATGCCACATCCAGCTGTCATTGTAGATAAGGTCATTCCAGGTTTCATCAGAGACCCTGAAGGAATTGTAAAGAATTTCCCAATTTTTTTGTTTTGTTTTTGAAATTCCTTTTTATAGTGGGTTTGAGCTGATTCTCGCTGTTATGTTTATGCCAGTCTAGACACACTTGATTCCCTTATGGAGACATATCAATACATAGGTTTTAATTTTCTTACTAGTCAGATATGTTCCTCTGCGGGAAATATGGGGTTTTGAGTCCCTTTCACTGAGGAAGGTGTAGGTCTTCTCTACTCCATACTTGGTTTTTGGAACGGTACCTGTGCTTATATCAAACTCTGGTTTTATGCATCACCCCACCTCTCCTTCCCCCTTAAGCAGGCATAAGAGTGTTTTCTAAATGTGAGACACTGTTCTCTTTCCTAACTCAGTTCAAGTGTAGCCATGTTTACAGGATCTTCATAAGTGATATCTTATGATAGTTTATTTTTCTCTGTGACTTATTTCACTTAGAATCATCGTACCTGAATCCACCCATTTTGCTGCTACTGGTCTTATGACATTGATTTCATGGCTGAGGGATATTCCATCGTACGTAAGTACCACAATTTTTTGAACCATTTTTATATTTCCTGGGATATTTAAGGTGTACCCAAGTTGAGGTCCTTGTAAGCAGTGCAGCCCTAAATTTTTGGTTGGCTCTGTCTTATTGATTTTCAGTTTTCCCAAGGTATATTCCCTAGACTGGAAGTGTCCTTGGCTCTGTAGCTCTGTTCTTTACTTGTTTTAGGGAACACAATGCACTCCTCCAGAGAGGCAGTTGGCAATTTACATCCCACCCATCAGCAAAACAAGGCTCCCTGTTCTCCAGGGCCTGTTTTGCCTTTCTGGTTTTTACACATTTGTGGATGTCCCTTTTGACCGGTGGGAAGTGATACTTCTTTGTAGGGCAGATTTGCATTGCCCGCTTGCTTGCTTGGCCAAAAAGGGCGTATGCGTTTTCTCCTGAATATATTCAGGAGAAAACTCATACGCCCTTTTTGCCCAAGTGCATCATTGTCGAAGTTGTGCCCTTCTTCCTGTGCTTTAAAGGCGATTCCAACGTACTTCTTGAAATCTGTTTCCGGCTATTCTTCCTCTCTTTCAAGTCCGCCTCGTTGCCTTTCCTCAACAGATTTTTGGACGATAGTTGCCCTTTATTATTAGGCCAGTTTGTGATTTGCTGTTCCCCAGAGCTCCATTTTTCAACTCGTTTTTCGTGAGCTGACAGCAAGTCCAAAATTTTGGTTCAGGACCTATACTCTTTCCTGGTGGGTGGCTGAGACTTTGGTTAATTCTTCTTCCTGCGGGGAAGTTAGAGTGAGATGTGCCCCTCCAAATGCCTAACAGCTACTCTCTCATTGGTTCTCCCTCTTCCCTTTCATCCTCTGCCAAATTGGCAACCTGTGTAAACCAGGAGGTTAAAAGGGCTGTCTGTCCAAGTTGGCAGGTTGATAGTAAAGCAGATGGAAAGTCAAACCGGAGCACCAGGAGAGGGACTATTCGTTGAGTTTTAGAAACCTTTCGTATTCGCAGTGTGTCCGTTCTCTAGGTTTCCCGTACATGTTATAACTGTAGTAATATTCCAGTCAACCTGGAGAGTTGGGACCCATGGAATGGGTGCCTTGCATTTGTGCTTTAAAGGGTCTGCATTTGCTCACCCAAACTCACCAATCGTCTCAGTCCCAAGTGTCCCTCCTTATGCCACATCCAGCTGTCGTTGTAGATAGGGTCATTCCAGGTTTCATCAGAGACCCTCAAGGAATTGTAAAGAATTTCCCAGTTTTTTTGTTTTGTTTTTGAAATTCCTTTTTATAGTGGGTTTGAGCTGATTCTCGCTCCCATGTTTATGCCAGTCTAGACACACTTGATTCCCTTACAGAGACATATCAATACATAGGTTTTAAGATTCTTACTAGTCAGATATATTCCTCTGCGGGAAATATGGTGTTTTGAGTCCCTTTCACTGAGGAAGGTGTAGGACTTGTCTATTCCATAGTTGGTTTTCGGACCGGTACCTGTGCTTATATCAAACTCTGGTTTTCTGCATCACCCCACCTCTCCTTCCCCCTTAAGCAGGCATAAGTGTGTTTTCTAAATATGAGACACTGTTCTCTTTCCTAACTCAGTTCAAGTGTAGCCATGTTTATAGGATCTTCTTAAGTGATATCTTATGATAATTTTCTTTTTCTGTGTGACTTATTTCGCTTAGAATCATCGTACCTGAATACACCCATTTTGCTGCTACTGGTCTTATGACATTGATTTCATGGCTGAGGGATATTCCATCGTACGTAAGTACCACAATTTTTTGAACCATTTTTATATTTCCTGGGATACTTAAGGTGTATCCAAGTTGAGGTCCTTGTAAGCAGTGCAGCCGTAAATTTTTGGGGTGGCTCTGTTTTATTGATTTTCAGTTTTCCCAAGGTATATTCCCTAGATTGGAAGTGACCTTGGCTCTGTAGTTCTGTTCTTTACTTGTTTTAGGGAACACAATGCACTCCTCCAGAGAGGCAGTTGGCAATTTACATCCCGCCCATCAACATATCGTGGCTCCATGTTCTCCAGGGCCTGTCTTACCTTTCTGGTTTTTACACATTTTGTGGATGTCCCATTTGACCGGTGGGAAGTGATACTTCTTTTTAGTGCAGATTTGCATTGCCCGCTTGCTTGCTTGACCAAAAAGGGCGTATGCGTTTTCTCCTGAATATATTCAGGAGAAAACACATACGCCCTTTTTGGCCAAGAGCATCATTGTCGAAGTTGTGCCCCTCTTCCTGTGCTTTAAAGGCGATTCCAACATACCTCTTGAAATCTGTTTCCTGCTATTCTGCCTCGCTTTCAAGTCTGCCTCGTTGCCTTCCCTCAACAGATTTTTGGACGATAGTTGTCCTTTATTACTCGGCCAGTTTGTGAATTGCTGTGCCCCTGAGCTCCATTTTTCAACTCGTTTTTGGTGAGCTGACCAGGAGTCCAAAATTTTGGTTCAGGACCTACACTGGTTCCCGGTGGGTGGCTGAGACTTTGGTTAATTCTTCTTCCTGCGGGGAAGTTAGAGTGAGATGTGCCCGTCCAAATGCCTAACAGCTACTCTCTCATTGGTTCTCCCTCTTCCCTTTCATCCTCTGCCAAATTGGCCACCTGTGTGAACCAGGAGGTTAAAGGGGCTGTCTCTCCAAGTTGGGAGGTTGATAGTAAAGCAGATGGAAAGTCAAACCGGACACCAGGAGAGGGACTATTCGTTGAGTTTTAGAAACCTTTCGTATTCACAGTGTGTCCGTTCTCTAGGTTTCCCGTACATGTTATAGCTGTAGTAATATTCCCTTCAACCTGGAGAGTTGGGACCCATGGAATTGGTGCCATGCATTATTGCTTTAAATGGTCTGCATTTGCTCACCCAATCTCACCAATCGACTCAGTCTCAAGTGTCCCTCCTTATGCCACATCCAGCTGTCGTTGTAGATAGGGTCATTCCAGGTTTCATCAGGGACCCGGAAGGAATTGTAAAGAATTTCCCAGTTTTTTTTGTTTTGTTTTTGAAATTCCTTTTTATAGTGGGTTTGAGCTGATTCTCGCTGCCATGTTTATGCCAGTCTAGACACACTTGATTCCCTTATGGAGACATATCAATACATAGGTTTTAAGATTCTTACTAGTCAGATATATTCCTCTGCGGGAAATATGGGGTTTTGAGTCCCTTTCACTGAGGAAGGAGTAGGTCTTGTGTATTCCATTGTTGGTTTTTGGAACGGTACCTGTGCTTATATCAAACTCTGGTTTTATGCATCACCCCACCTCTCCTTCAACCTTAAGCAGGCATAAGAATGTTTTCTAAATATGAGATAATGTTCTCTTTCCTAACTCAGTTCAAGTGTAGCCATGTTTACAGGATCTTCATAAGTGATATCTTATGATAAGTTTCTTTTTCTGTGTGACTTATTTCATTTAGAATCATCGTACCTGAATCCACCCATTTTGCTGCTACTGGTCTTATGACATTGATTTCATGGCTGAGGGATATTCCATCGTACGTAAGTACCACAATTTTTTGAACCATTTTTATATTTCTTGGGATATTTAAGTTGAACCCAAGTTGAGGTCCTTGTAAGCAGTGCAGCCCTAAATTTTGGGGTGGCTCTCTCTTATTGATTTTCAGTTTTCCGAAGGTATATTCCCTAGACTGGAAGTGCTCTTGGCTCTGTAGCTCTGTTGTTTACTTGTTTTAGGGAAAACAATGTACTCCTCCAGAGAGGCAGTTGGCAATTTACATCCCGCCCAACAGCATAACAAGGCTCCCTGTTCTCCAGGGCCGGTCTTGCCTTTCTGGTTTTTACACATTTTGTGGATGTCCCTTTCGACCCGTGGGAAGTGATACTTCTTTGTAGTGCAGATTTGCATTGCCCGCTTGCTTGCTTGGCCAAAAAGGGCGTATGCGTTTTCTCCTGAATATATTCAGGAGAAAACGCATACGCCCTTTTCGGCCAAGTGCATCATTGTCGAAGTTGTGCCCCTCTTCCTGTGCTTTAAAGGTGATTCCAACGTACCTCTTGAAATCTGTTTCCTGCTATTCTGCCTCGCATTAAAGTCCACCTCGTTGCCTTCCATCAACAGATTTTTGGACGATAGTTGTCCTTTATTACTTGGCCAGTTTGTGAATTGCTGTGCCCCTGAGCTCCATTTTTCAACTCGTTTTTGGTGAGCTGACCGCAAGTCCAACATTTTGGTTCAGGACCTATGCTGGTTCCCGGTGGGGGGCTGAGACTTTGGTTAATTCTTCTTCCTGCCGGGAAGTTAGAGTGATATGTGCCCGTCCAAATGCCTAACAGCTACTCTCTCATTGGTTCTCCCTCTTCCCTTTCATCCTCTGCCAAATTGGCAACCTGTGAGGACCAGGAGGTTAAAGGGGCTGTCTCTCCAAGTTGGGAGGTTGATAGTAAAGCAGATGGAAAGTCAAACCGGAGCACCAGGAGAGGGACTATTCGTTGAGTTTTAGAAACATTTCGTATTCACAGTGTGTCCGTTCTCTAGGTTTCCCGTACATGTTATAACTGTAGTAATATTCCCTTCAACCTGGAGAGTTGGGACCCATGGAATGGGTGCCATGCATTATTGCTTTAAAGGGTCTGCATTTGCTCACCCAAGCTCACCAATCATCTCAGTCCCAAGTGTCCAGCCTTATGCCACATCCAGCTGTCATTGTAGATAGGGTCATTCCAGGTTTCATCAGAGACCCTGAAGGAATTATAAAGAATTTCCCAGTTTTTTTGTTTTGTTTTTGGAATTCCTTTTTATAGTGGGTTTGAGCTGATTCTCGCTGCCATGTTTATGCCAGTCTAGACACACTTGATTCCCTTACGGAGTCATATCAATACATAGGTTTTAAGATTCTTACTAGTCAGATATATTCCTCTGCGGGAAATATGGGGTTTTGAGTCCCTTTCACTGAGGAAGGTGTAGGTCTTGTCTATTCCATAGTTGGTTTTTGGAACGGTACGTGTGCTTATATCAAACTCTGGTTTTATGCATCACCCCACCTCTCCTTTCCCTTAAGCAGGCATAAGAGTGTTTTCTAAATGTGAGACACTGTTCTCTTTCCTAACTCAGTTCAAGTGTAGCCATGTTTACAGGATCTTCATAAGTGATATCTTATGACAAGTTTCTTTTTCTGTGTGACTTATTTCATTTAGAATCATCGTACCTGAATCCACCCATTTTGCTGCTACTGGTCTTATGACATTGATTTCATGGCTGAGGGATATTCCATCGTACGTAAGTACCACAATATTTGAACCATTTTTATATTTCTTGGGATATTTAAGGTGTACCCAAGTTGATGTCCTTGTAAGCAGTGCAGCCCTAAATTTTGGGGTGGCTCTGTCTTATTGATTTTCAGTTTTCCCAATGTATATTACCTAGACTGGAAGTGCCCTTGTCTCTGTAGCTCTGTTCTTTACTTGTTTTAGGGAACACAATGCACTCCTCCAGAGAGGCAGTTGGCAATTTATATCCCGCCCAACAGCATAACAAGGCTCCCTGTTCTCCGGGGCCTGTCTTCCCTTTTTGGTTTTTACACATTTTGTGGATGTCCCTTTTGACCGGTGGGAAGTGATACTTCTTTGTAGTGCAGATTTGCATTGCCCGCTTGCTTGCTTGGCCAAAAAGGGCGTATGCGTTTTCTCCTGAATATATTCAGGAGAAAACGCATACGCCCTTTTTGGCCAAGTGCATCATTGTCGAAGTTGTGCCCCTCTTCCTGTGCTTTAAAGGCGATTCCAACGTACCTCTTGAAATCTGTTTCCTGCTATTCTGCCTCGCTTTCAAGTCCGCCTTGTTGCCTTCCCTCAACAGATTTTTGGACGATAGTTGTCCTTTATTTCTCGGCCAGTTTGTGAATTGCTGTGCCCCTGAGCTCCATTTTTCAACTCGTTTTTGGTGAGCTGACCGCAAGTCCAACATTTTGGTTCAGGACCTATGCTGGTTCCATGTGGGGGGCTGAGACTTTGGTTAATTCTTCTTCCTGCCGGGAAGTTAGAGTGATATGTGCCCTTCCAAATGCCTAACAGCTACTCTCTCATTGGTTCTCCCTCTTCCCTTTCATCCTCTGCCAAATTGGCAACCTGTGCGAACCAGGAGGTTAATGGGGCTGTCTCTCCAAGTTGGGAGGATGATAGTAAAACAGGTGTAAAGTCAAACCGGGGCACCAGAAGAGGGACTATTCGTTGAGTTTTAGAAACCTTTCATATTCACAGTGTGTCCGTTCTCTAGGTTTCCCGTACATGTTATAGCTGTAGTAATATTCCCTTCAACCTGGAGAGTTGGGACCCATGGAATGGGTGCCATGCATTATTGCTTTAAAGGGTCTGCATTTGCTCACCCAATCTCACCAATCCTCTCAGTCCCAAGTGTCCAGCCTTATGCCACATCCAGCTGTCGTTGTAGATAGGGTCATTCCAGGTTTCATCAGAGACCCTGAAGGAATTGTAAAGAATTTCCCAGTTTTTTTGTTTTGTTTTTGAAATTCCTTTTTATAGTGGGTTTGAGCTGATTCTCGCTGCCATGTTTATGCCAGTCTAGACACACTTGATTCCCTTACGGAGACATATCAATACATAGGTTTTAATATTCTTACTAGTCAGATATATTCCTCTGCGGGAAATATGGGATTTTGAGTCCATTTCACTGAGGAAGGTGTAGGTCTTGTCTATTCCATAGTTGGTTTCTGGAACGGTACCTGTGCTTATATCAAACTCTGGTTTTATGCATCACCCCACCTCTCCTTCCCCCTTAAGCAGGCATAAGAGTGTTTTCTAAATGTGAGACACTCTTCTCTTTCCTAACTCAGTTCAAGTGTAGCCATGTTTACAGGATCTTCATATGTGATATCTTATGATAAGTTTCTTTTTCTGTGTGACTCATTTCACTTAGAATCATCGTACCTGAATCCACCCATTTTGCTGCTACTGGTCTTATGACATTGATTTCATGGTTGAGGGATATTCCATCGTACGTAATTACCACAATTTTTTGAACCATTTTTATATTTCCTGGGATATTTAATGTGTACCCAAGTTGAGGTCCTTGTAAGCAGTGCAGCCCTAAATTTTGGGGTGGCTCTCTCTTATTGATTTTCAGTTTTCCCAAGGTATATTCCCTAGACTGGAAGTGCTCTTGGCTCTGTAGCTCTGTTGTTTACTTGATTTAGGGAACACAATGCACTCCTCCAGAGAGGCAGTTGGCAATTTACATCGCGCCCAACAGCATAGCAAGGCTCCCTGTTCTCCGGGGCCAGTCTTCCCTTTCTGGGTTTTACACATTTTGTGGATGTCCCTTTTGACCGGTGGGAAGTGATACTTCTTTGTAGTGCAGATTTGCATTGCCCGCTTGCTTGCTTGGCCAAAAAGGGCGTATGCATTTTCTCCTGAATATATTCAGGAGAAAACGCATACGCCCTTTTTGGCCAAGTGCATCATTGTCGAAGTTGTGCCCCTCTTCCTGTGCTTTAAAGGCGATTCCAACGTACCTCTTGAAATCTGTTTCCTGCTATTCTGCCTCGCTTTCAAGTCCGCCTCGTTGCCTTCCCTCAACAGATTTTTGGACGATAGTTGTCCTTTATTTCTCGGGCAGTTTGTGAATTGCTGTGCCCCTGAGCTCCATTTTTCAACTCGTTTTTGGTGAGCTGACCGCAAGTCCAAAATTTTGGTTCAGGACCTATGCTGGTTCCATGTGGGGGGCTGAGACTTTGGTTAATTATTCTTCCTGCCGGGAAGTTAGAGTGATATGTGCCCGTCCAAATGCCTAACAGCTACTCTCTCATTGGTTCTCCCTCTTCCCTTTCATCCTCTGCCAAATTGGCAACCTGTGCGAACCAGGAGGTTAAAGGGGCTGTCTCTCCAAGTTGGGTGGTTGATAGTAAAGCAGATGGAAAATCAAACGGGAGCACCAGGAGAGGGACAATTCGTTGAGTTTTCGAAACCTTTCGTCTTCACAGTGTGTCCGTTCTCTAGGTTTCCCGTACATGTTATAGCTCTAGTAATATTCCCTTCAACCTGGAGAGTTGGGAACCATGGAATGGGTGCCATGCATTATTGCTTTACAGGGTCTGCATTTGCTCACCCACTCTCACCAATCCTCTCAGTCCCAAGTGTCCAGCCTTATGCCACATCCAGCTGTCGTTGTAGATAGGGTCATTCCAGGTTTCATCAGAGACCCTGAAGGAATTGTAAAGAATTTCCCAGTTTTTTTGTTTTGTTTTTGAAATTCCTTTTTATAGTGGGTTTGAGCTGATTCTCGCTGCCATGTTTATGCCAGTCTAGACACACTTGATTCCCTTACGCAGACATATCAATACATAGGTTTTAAGATTCTTACTAGTCAGATATATTCCTCTGCGGGAAATATGGGGTTTTGAGTCCATTTCACTGAGGAAGGTATAGGTCTTGTCTATTCCATAGTTGGTTTTTGGAACGGTACCTGTGCTTATATCAAACTCTGGTTTTATGCATCACCCCACCTCGCCTTCCCCCTTAAGCAGGCATCAGAGTGTTTTCTAAATGTGAGACACTGTTCTCTTTCCTTACTCAGTTCAAGTGTAGCCATGTTTACAGGATCTTCATAGGTGATATCTTATGTTAAGTTTCTTTTTCTCTGTGACTTATTTCACTTAGAATCATCGTACCTGAATCCACCCATTTTGCTGCTACTGGTCTTATGACATTGATTTCATGGCTGAGGGATATTCCATCGTACGTAAGTACCACAATTTTTTGAACCATTTTTATATTTCCTGGGATATTTAAGGTGTACCCAAGTTGATGTCCTTGTAAGCAGTGCAGCCCTAAATTTTGGGGTGGCTCTGTCTTATTGATTTTCAGTTTTCCCAAGGTATATTCCCTAGTCTGGAAGTGCCCTTGGCTCTGTAGCTCTGTTCTTTACTTGTTTTAGGGAACACAATGCACTTCTCCAGAGAGGCAGTTGGCAATTTACATGCTGCCCATCAGCATAACAAGGCTCCCTGTTCTCCAGGGCCTGTCTTGCCTTTCTGGTTTTTACACATTTTGTGGATGTCCCTTTTGACCGGTGGGAAGTGATACTTCTTTGTAGTGCAGATTTGCATTGCCCTCTTGCTTGCTTGGCCAAAAAGGGCGTATGCGTTTTCTCCTGAATATATTCAGGAGAAAACGCATACGCCCTTTTTGGCCAAGTGCATCATTGTCGAAGTTGTGCCCCTCTTCCTGTCCTTTAAAGGCGATTCCAACGTACCTCTTGAAATCTGTTTCCTGCTATTCTGCCTCACTTTCAAGTCCGCCTCGTTGCCTTCCCTCAACAGATTTTTGGACGATAGTTGTCCTTTATTACTCGGCCAGTTTGTGAATTGCTGTGCCCCTGAGCTCCATTTCTCAACTCGTTTTTGGTGAGCTGACCGCAAGTCCGAAATTTTGGTTCAGGGCCTATGCTTGTTCCCGGTGGGGGTTGAGACTTTGGTTAATTCTTCTTCCTGCCGGGAAATTACAGTGATATGTGCCCGTTCAAATGCCTAACAGCTACTCTCTCATTAGTTCTCCCTCTTCCCTTTCATCCTCTGCCAAATTGGAAACCTGTGCGAACCAGGAGGTTAAAGGGGCTGTCTCTCCAAGTTGGGAGGATGATAGTAAAACAGGTGTAAAGTCAAACCGGGGCACCAGAAGAGGGACTATTCGTTGAGTTTTAGAAACCTTTCATATTCACAGTGTGTCCGTTCTCTAGGTTTCCCGTACATGTTATAGCTGTAGTAATATTCCCTTCAACCTGGAGAGTTGGGACCCATGGAATGGGTGCCATGCATTATTGCTTTAAAGGGTCTGCATTTGCTCACCCAATCTCACCAATCGTCTCAGTCCCAAGTGTCCAGCCTTATGCCACATCCAGCTGTCGTTGTAGATAGGGTCATTCCAGGTTTCATCAGAGACCCTGAAGGAATTGTAAAGAATTTCCCAGTTTTTTTGTTTTGTTTTTGAAATTCCTTTTTATAGTGGGTTTGAGCTGATTCTCACTGCCATGTTTATGCCAGTCTAGACACACTTGATTCCCTTACGGAGACATATCAATACATAGGTTTTAATATTCGTACTAGTCAGATATATTCCTCTGCGGGAAATATGGGGTTTTGAGTCCATTTCACTGAGGAAGGTGTAGGTCTTGTGTATTCCATAGTTGGTTTTTGGAACGGTACCTGTGCTTATATCAAACTCTGGTTTTATGCATCACCCCACCTCTCCTTCCCCCTTAAGCAGGCATAAGAGTGTTTTCTAAATGTGAGACACTGTTCTCTTTCCTAACTCAGTTCAAGTGTAGCCATGTTTACAGGATCTTCATAAGTGATATCTTATGATAAGTTTCTTTTTCTGTGTGACTCATTTCACTTAGAATCATCGTACCTGAATCCACCCATTTTGCTGCTACTGGTCTTATGACATTGATTTCATGGCTGAGGGATATTCCATCATACGTAAGTACCACAATTTTTTGAACCATTTTTATATTTCCTGGGATATTTAAGGTGTACCCAAGTTGAGGTCCTTGTAAGCAGTGCAGCCTTAAATTTTGGGGTGGCTCTGCCTTATTGATTTTCAGTTTTCCCAAGGTATATTCCCTAGACTGGAAGTGCCCTTGGCTCTGTAGCTCTGTTCTTTACTTGTTTTAGGGAACACAATGTACTCCTCCAGAGAGGCAGTTGGCAATTTACATCCCACCCATCAGCATAACAAGGCTCCCTGTTCTCCAGGGCCTGTCTTGCCTTTCTGGTTTTTACACATTTTGTGGATGTCCCTTTTGACCGGTGGGAAGTGATACTTCTTTGTAGTGCAGATTTGCATTGCCCGCTTGCTTGCTTGGCCAAAAAGGGCGTATGCGTTTTCTCCTGAATATATTCAGGAGAAAACGCATACGCCCTTTTTGGCCAAGTGCATCATTGTCGAAGTTGTGCCCCTCTTCCTGTGCTTTAAAGGCGATTCCAACGTACCTCTTGAAATCTGTTTCCTGCTATTCTGCCTCGCATTAAAGTCCACCTCGTTGCCTTCCCTCAACAGATTTTTGGACGATAGTTGTCCTTTATTACTCGGCCATTTTGTGAATTGCTGTGCCCCTGAGCTCCATTTTTCAACTCGTTTTTGGTGAGCTGACCGCAAGTCCAACATTTTGGTTCAGGACCTATGCTGGTTCCCGGTGGGGGGCTGAGACTTTGGTTACTTCTTCTTCCTGCCGGGAAGTTAGAGTGATATGTGCCCGTCCAAATGCCTAACAGCTACTCTCTCATTGGTTCTCCCTCTTCCCTTTCATCCTCTGCCAAATTGGCAACCTGTGAGGACCAGGAGGTTAAAGGGGCTGTCTCTCCAAATTGGGAGGTTGATAGTAAAGCAGATGGAAAGTCAAACCGGAGCACCAGGAGAGGGACTATTCGTTGAGTTTTAGAAACATTTCGTATTCACAGTGTGTCCGTTCTCTAGGTTTCCCATACATGTTATAACTGTAGTAATATTCCCTTCAACCTGGAGAGTTGGGACCCATGGAATGGGTGCCATGCATTATTGCTTTAAAGGGTCTACATTTGCTCACCCAAGCTCACCAATCATCTCAGTCCGAAGTGTCCAGCCTTATGCCACATCCAGCTGTCGTTGTAGATAGGGTCATTCCAGGTTTCATCAGAGACCCTGAAGGAATTATAAAGAATTTCCCAGTTTTTTTGTTTTGTTTTTGGAATTCCTTTTTATAGTGGGTTTGAGCTGATTCTCGCTGCCATGTTTATGCCAGTCTAGACACACTTGATTCCCTTACGGAGACATATCAATACATAGGTTTTAATATTCTTACTAGTCAGATATATTCCTCTGCGGGAAATATGGGGTTTTGAGTCCCTTTCACTGAGGAAGGTGTAGGTCTTGTCTATTCCATAGTTGGTTTTTGGAACGGTACCTGTGCTTATATCAAACTCTGGTTTTATGCATCACCCCACCTCTCCTTCCCCCTTAAGCAGGCATAAGAGTGTTTTCTAAATGTGAGACACTGTTCTCTTTCCTAACTCAGTTCAAGTGTAGCCATGTTTACAGGATCTTCATAAGTGATATCTTATGATAAGTTTCTTTTTCTGTGTGACTCATTTCACTTAGAATCATCGTACCTGAATCCACCCATTTTGCTGCTACTGGTCTTATGACATTGATTTCATGGCTGAGGGATATTCTATCATACGTAAGTACCACAATTTTTTGAACCATTTTTATATTTCCTGGGATATTTAAGGTGTACCCAAGTTGAGGTCCTTGTAAGCAGTGCAGCCTTAAATTTTGGGGTGGCTCTGCCTTATTGATTTTCAGTTTTCCCAAGGTATATTCCCTAGACTGGAAGTGCCCTTGGCTCTGTAGCTCTGTTCTTTACTTGTTTTAGGGAACACAATGTACTCCTCCAGAGAGGCAGTTGGCAATTTACATCCCACCCATCAGCATAACAAGGCTCCCTGTTCTCCAGGGCCTGTCTTGCCTTTCTGGTTTTTACACATTTTGTGGATGTCCCTTTTGACCGGTGGGAAGTGATACTTCTTTGTAGTGCAGATTTGCATTGCCCGCTTGCTTGCTTGGCCAAAAAGGGCGTATGCGTTTTCTCCTGAATATATTCAGGAGAAAACGCATACGCCCTTTTTGGCCAAGTGCATCATTGTCGAAGTTGTGCCCCTCTTCCTGTGCTTTAAAGGCGATTCCAACGTACCTCTTGAAATCTGTTTCCTGCTATTCTGCCTCGCATTAAAGTCCACCTCGTTGCCTTCCCTCAACAGATTTTTGGACGATAGTTGTCCTTTATTACTCGGCCATTTTGTGAATTGCTGTGCCCCTGAGCTCCATTTTTCAACTCGTTTTTGGTGAGCTGACCGCAAGTCCAACATTTTGGTTCAGGACCTATGCTGGTTCCCGGTGGGGGGCTGAGACTTTGGTTACTTCTTCTTCCTGCCGGGAAGTTAGAGTGATATGTGCCCGTCCAAATGCCTAACAGCTACTCTCTCATTGGTTCTCCCTCTTCCCTTTCATCCTCTGCCAAATTGGCAACCTGTGAGGACCAGGAGGTTAAAGGGGCTGTCTCTCCAAATTGGGAGGTTGATAGTAAAGCAGATGGAAAGTCAAACCGGAGCACCAGGAGAGGGACTATTCGTTGAGTTTTAGAAACATTTCGTATTCACAGTGTGTCCGTTCTCTAGGTTTCCCATACATGTTATAACTGTAGTAATATTCCCTTCAACCTGGAGAGTTGGGACCCATGGAATGGGTGCCATGCATTATTGCTTTAAAGGGTCTGCATTTGCTCACCCAAGCTCACCAATCATCTCAGTCCGAAGTGTCCAGCCTTATGCCACATCCAGCTGTCGTTGTAGATAGGGTCATTCCAGGTTTCATCAGAGACCCTGAAGGAATTATAAAGAATTTCCCAGTTTTTTTGTTTTGTTTTTGGAATTCCTTTTTATAGTGGGTTTGAGCTGATTCTCGCTGCCATGTTTATGCCAGTCTAGACACACTTGATTCCCTTACGGAGACATATCAATACATAGGTTTTAATATTCTTACTAGTCAGATATATTCCTCTGCGGGAAATATGGGGTTTTGAGTCCCTTTCACTGAGGAAGGTGTAGGTCTTGTCTATTCCATAGTTGGTTTTTGGAACGGTACCTGTGCTTATATCAAACTCTGGTTTTATGCATCACCCCACCTCTCCTTCCCCCTTAAGCAGGCATAAGAGTGTTTTCTAAATGTGAGACACTGTTCTCTTTCCTAACTCAGTTCAAGTGTAGCCATGTTTACAGGATCTTCATAAGTGATATCTTATGATAAGTTTCTTTTTCTGTGTGACTCATTTCACTTAGAATCATCGTACCTGAATCCACCCATTTTGCTGCTACTGGTCTTATGACATTGATTTCATGGCTGAGGGATATTCCATCATACGTAAGTACCACAATTTTTTGAACCATTTTTATATTTCCTGGGATATTTAAGGTGTACCCAAGTTGAGGTCCTTGTAAGCAGTGCAGCCTTAAATTTTGGGGTGGCTCTGCCTTATTGATTTTCAGTTTTCCCAAGGTATATTCCCTAGACTGGAAGTGCCCTTGGCTCTGTAGCTCTGTTCTTTACTTGTTTTAGGGAACACAATGTACTCCTCCAGAGAGGCAGTTGGCAATTTACATCCCACCCATCAGCATAACAAGGCTCCCTGTTCTCCAGGGCCTGTCTTGCCTTTCTGGTTTTTACACATTTTGTGGATGTCCCTTTTGACCGGTGGGAAGTGATACTTCTTTGTAGTGCAGATTTGCATTGCCCGCTTGCTTGCTTGGCCAAAAAGGGTGTATGCGTTTTCTCCTGAATATATTCAGGAGAAAACGCATACGCCCTTTTTGGCCAAGTGCATCATTGTCGAAGTTGTGCCCCTCTTCCTGTGCTTTAAAGGCGATTCCAACGTACCTCTTGAAATCTGTTTCCTGCTATTCTGCCTCGCATTAAAGTCCACCTCGTTGCCTTCCCTCAACAGATTTTTGGACGATAGTTGTCCTTTATTACTCGGCCATTTTGTGAATTGCTGTGCCCCTGAGCTCCATTTTTCAACTCGTTTTTGGTGAGCTGACCGCAAGTCCAACATTTTGGTTCAGGACCTATGCTGGTTCCCGGTGGGGGGCTGAGACTTTGGTTAATTCTTCTTCCTGCCGGGAAGTTAGAGTGATATGTGCCCGTCCAAATGCCTAACAGCTACTCTCTCATTGGTTCTCCCTCTTCCCTTTCATCCTCTGCCAAATTGGCAACCTGTGAGGACCAGGAGGTTAAAGGGGCTGTCTCTCCAAATTGGGAGGTTGATAGTAAAGCAGATGGAAAGTCAAACCGGAGCACCAGGAGAGGGACTATTCGTTGAGTTTTAGAAACATTTCGTATTCACAGTGTGTCCGTTCTCTAGGTTTCCCATACATGTTATAACTGTAGTAATATTCCCTTCAACCTGGAGAGTTGGGAACCATGGAATGGGTGCCATGCATTATTGCTTTAAAGGGTCTGCATTTGCTCACCCAAGCTCACCAATCATCTCAGTCCGAAGTGTCCAGCCTTATGCCACATCCAGCTGTCGTTGTAGATAGGGTCATTCCAGGTTTCATCAGAGACCCTGAAGGAATTATAAAGAATTTCCCAGTTTTTTTGTTTTGTTTTTGGAATTCCTTTTTATAGTGGGTTTGAGCTGATTCTCGCTGCCATGTTTATGCCAGTCTAGACACACTTGATTCCCTTACGGAGACATATCAATACATAGGTTTTAAGATTCTTACTAGTCAGATATATTCCTCTGCGGGAAATATGGGGTTTTGAGTCCCTTTCACTGAGGAAGGTGTAGGTCTTGTCTATTCCATAGTTGGTTTTTGGAACGGTACCTGTGCTTATATCAAACTCTGGTTTTATGCATCACCCCACCTCTCCTTCCCCCTTAAGCAGGCATAAGAGTGTTTTCTAAATGTGAGACACTCTTCTCTTTCCTAACTCAGTTCAAGTGTAGCCATGTTTACAGGATCTTCATAAGTGATATCTTATGATAAGTTTCTTTTTCTGTGTGACTCATTTCACTTAGAATCATCGTACCTGAATCCACCCATTTTGCTGCTACTGGTCTTATGACATTGATTTCATGGCTGAGGGATATTCCATCATATGTAAGTACCACAATTTTTTGAACCATTTTTATATTTCCTGGGATATTTAAGGTGTACCCAAGTTGAGGTCCTTGTAAGCAGTGCAGCCTTAAATTTTGGGGTGGCTCTGTCTTATTGATTTTCAGTTTTCCCAAGGTATATTCCCTAAACTGGAAGTGCCCTTGGCTCTGTAGCTCTGTTCTTTACTTGTTTTAGGGAACACAATGTACTCCTCCAGAGAGGCATTTGGCAATTTACATCCCGCCCATCAGCATAACAAGGCTCCCTGTTCTCCAGGGCCTGTCTTGCCTTTCTGGTTTTTACACATTTTGTGGATGTCCCTTTTGACCGGTGGGAAGTGATACTTCTTTGTAGTGCAGATTTGCATTGCCCGCTTGCTTGCTTGGCCAAAAAGGGTGTATGCGTTTTCTCCTGAATATATTCAGGAGAAAACGCATACACCCTTTTTGGCCAAGTGCATCATTGTCGAAGTTGTGCCCCTCTTCCTGTGCTTTAAAGGCGATTCCAACGTACCTCTTGAAATCTGTTTCCTGCTATTCTGCCTCGCATTAAAGTCCACCTCGTTGCCTTCCCTCAACAGATTTTTGGACGATAGTTGTCCTTTATTACTCGGCCAGTTTGTGAATTGCTGTGCCCCTGAGCTCCATTTTTCAACTCGTTTTTGGTGAGCTGACCGCAAGTCCAACATTTTAGTTCAGGACCTATGCTGGTTCCCGGTGGGGGGCTGAGACTTTGGTTAATTCTTCTTCCTACCGGGAAGTTAGAGTGATATGTGCCCGTCCAAATGCCTAACAGCTACTCTCTCATTGGTTCTCCCTCTTCCATTTCATCCTCTGCCAAATTGGCAACCTGTGAGGACCAGGAGGTTAAAGGGGCTGTCTCTCCAAGTTGGGAGGTTGATAGTAAAGCAGATGGAAAGTCAAACCGGAGCACCAGGAGAGGGACTATTCGTTGAGTTTTAGAAACATTTCGTATTCACAGTGTGTCCGTTCTCTAGGTTTCCCATACATGTTATAACTGTAGTAATATTCCCTTCAACCTGGAGAGTTGGGACCCACGGAATGGGTGCCATGCATTATTGCTTTAAAGGGTCGGCATTTGCTCACCCAATCTCACCAATCCTCTCAGTCCCAAGTGTCCAGCCTTATGCCACATCCAGCTGTCGTTGTAGATAGGGTCATTCCAGGTTTCATCAGAGACCCTGAAGGAATTATAAAGAATTTCCCAGTTTTTTTGTTTTGTTTTTGGAATTCCTTTTTATAGTGGGTTTGAGCTGATTCTCGCTGCCATGTTTATCCCAGTCTAGACACACTTGATTCCCTTACGGAGACATATCAATACATAGGTTTTAAGATTCTTACTAGTCAGATATATTCCTCTGCGGGAAATATGGGGTTTTGAGTCCCTTTCACTGAGGAAGGTGTAGGTCTTGTCTATTCCATAGTTGGTTTTTGGAACGGTACCTGTGCTTATATCAAACTCTTGTTTTATGCATCACCCCACCTCTCCTTCCCCCTTAAGCAGGCATAAGAGTGTTTTCTAAATGTGAGACACTGTTCTCTTTCCTAACTCAGTTCAAGTGTAGCCATGTTTACAGGATCTTCATAAGTGATATCTTATGATAAGTTTCTTTTTCTGTGTGACTCATTTCACTTAGAATCATCGTACCTGAATCCACCCATTTTGCTGCTACTGGTCTTATGACATTGATTTCATGGCTGAGGGATATGCCATCATACGTAAGTACCACAATTTTTTGAACCATTTTTATATTTCCTGGGATATTTAAGGTGTACCCAAGTTGAGGTCCTTGTAAGCAGTGCAGCCTTAAATTTTGGGGTGGCTCTGTCTTATTGATTTTCAGTTTTCCCAAGGTATATTCCCTAGACTGTAAGTGCCCTTGGCTCTGTAGCTCTGTTCTTTACTTGTTTTAGGGAACACAATGTACTCCTCCAGAGAGGCAGTTGGCAATTTACATCCCGCCCATCAGCATAACAAGGCTCCCTGTTCTCCAGGGCCTGTCTTGCCTTTCTGATTTTTACACATTTTGTGGATGTCCCTTTTGACCGGTGGGAAGTGATACTTCTTTGTAGTGCAGATTTGCATTGCCCGCTTGCTTGCTTGGCCAAAAAGGGCGTATGCGTTTTCTCCTGAATATATTCAGGAGAAAACGCATACGCCCTTTTTGGCCAAGTGCACCATTGTCGAAGATGTGCCCCTCCTCCTGTCCTTTAAAGGCGATTCCAACCTACCTCTTGAAATCTGTTTCCTGCTATTCTGCCTCGCTTTCAACTCCGCCTCGTTGCCTTCCCTCAACAGATTTTTGGACGATAGTTGTCCTTTATTTCTCGGCCAGTTTGTGAATTGCGGTGTCCCTGAGCTCCATTTTTCAACTCGTTTTTGGTGAGCTGACCACAAGTCCAAAATTTTGGTTCAGGACCTATGCTGGTTCCATGTGGGGGGCTGAGACTTTGGTTAATTATTCTTCCTGCCGGGAAGTTAGAGTGATATGTGCCCGTCCAAATGCCTAACAGCTACTCTCTCATTGGTTCTCCCTCTTCCCTTTCATCCTCTGCCAAATTGGCAACCTGTGCGAACCAGGAGGTTGAAGGGGCTGTCTCTCCAAGTTGGGTGGTTGATAGTAAAGCAGATGGAAAATCAAACGGGAGCACCAGGAGAGGGACAATTCGTTGAGTTTTCGAAACCTTTCGTCTTCACTGTGTGTCCGTTCTCTAGGTTTCCCGTACATGTTATAGCTCTAGTAATATTCCCTTCAACCTGGAGAGTTGGGAACCATGGAATGGGTGCCATGCATTATTGCTTCACAGGGTCTGCATTTGCTCACCCACTCTCACCAATCCTCTCAGTCCCAAGTGTCCAGCCTTATGCCACATCCAGCTGTCGTTGTAGATAGGGTCATTCCAGGTTTCATCAGAGACCCTGAAGGAATTGTAAAGAATTTCCCAGTTTTTTTGTTTTGTTTTTGAAATTCCTTTTTATAGTGGGTTTGAGCTGATTCTCGCTGCCATGTTTATGCCAGTCTATACACACTTGATTCCCTTACGCAGACATATCAATACATAGGTTTTAAGATTCTTACTAGTCAGATATATTCCTCTGCGGGAAATATGGGGTTTTGAGTCCCTTTCACTGAGGAAGGTATAGGTCTTGTCTATTCCATAGTTGGTTTTTGGAACGGTACCTGTGCTTATATCAAACTCTGGTTTTATGCATCACCCCACCTCGCCTTCCCCCTTAAGCAGGCATCAGAGTGTTTTCTAAATGTGAGACACTGTTCTCTTTCCTTACTCAGTTCAAGTGTAGCCATGTTTACAGGATCTTCATAGGTGATATCTTATGTTAAGTTTCTTTTTCTCTGTGACTTATTTCACTTAGAATCATCGTACCTGAATCCACCCATTTTGCTGCTACTGGTCTTATGACATTGATTTCATCGCTGAGGGATATTCCATCGTACGTAAGTACCACAATTTTTTGAACCATTTTTATATTTCCTGGGATATTTAAGGTGTACCCAAGTTGATGTCCTTGTAAGCAGTGCAGCCCTAAATTTTGGGGTGGCTCTGTCTTATTGATTTTCAGTTTTCCCAAGGTATATTCCCTAGTCTGGAAGTGCCCTTGGCTCTGTAGCTCTGTTCTTTACTTGTTTTAGGGAACACAATGCACTTCTCCAGAGAGGCAGTTGGCAATTTACATGCCGCCCATCAGCATAACAAGGCTCCCTGTTCTCCAGGGCCTGTCTTGCCTTTCTGGATTTTACACATTTTGTGGATGTCCCTTTTGACCGGTGGGAAGTGATACTTCTTTGTAGTGCAGATTTGCATTCCCCGCTTGCTTGCTTGGCCAAAAAGGGCGTATGCGTTTTCTCCTGAATATATTCAGGAGAAAACGCATACGCCCTTTTTGGCCAAGTGCATCATTGTCGAAGTTGTGCCCCTCTTCCTGTCCTTTAAAGGCGATTCCAACGTACCTCTTGAAATCTGTTTCCTGCTATTCTGCCTCACTTTCAAGTCCGCCTCGTTGCCTTCCCTCAACAGATTTTTGGACGATAGTTGTCCTTTATTACTCGGCCAGTTTGTGAATTGCTGTGCCCCTGAGCTCCATTTCTCAATTCGTTTTTGGTGAGCTGACCGCAAGTCCGAAATTTTGGTTCAGGGCCTATGCTTGTTCCCGGTGGGGGGCTGAGACTTTGGTTAATTCTTCTTCCTGCCGGGAAATTACAGTGATATGTGCCCGTTCAAATGCCTAACAGCTACTCTCTCATTGGTTTTCCCTCTTCCCTTTCATCCTCTGCCAAATTGGAAACCTGTGCGAACCAGGAGGTTAAAGGGGCTGTCTCTCCAAGTTGGGAGGATGATAGTAAAACAGGTGTAAAGTCAAACCGGGGCACCAGAAGAGGGACTATTCGTTGAGTTTTAGAAACCTTTCATATTCACAGTGTGTCCGTTCTCTAGGTTTCCCGTACATGTTATAGCTGTAGTAATATTCCCTTCAACCTGGAGAGTTGGGACCCATGGAATGGGTGCCATGCATTATTGCTTTAAAGGGTCTGCATTTGCTCACCCAATCTCACCAATCGTCTCAGTCCCAAGTGTCCAGCCTTATGCCACATCCAGCTGTCGTTGTAGATAGGGTCATTCCAGGTTTCATCAGAGACCCTGAAGGAATTGTAAAGAATTTCCCAGTTTTTTTGTTTTGTTTTTGAAATTCCTTTTTATAGTGGGTTTGAGCTGATTCTCACTGCCATGTTTATGCCAGTCTAGACACACTTGATTCCCTTACGGAGACATATCAATACATAGGTTTTAATATTCGTACTAGTCAGATATATTCCTCTGCGGGAAATATGGGGTTTTGAGTCCCTTTCACTGAGGAAGGTGTAGGTCTTGTCTATTCCATAGTTGGTTTTTGGAACAGTACCTGTGCTTATATCAAACTCTGGTTTTATGCATCACCCCACCTCTCCTTCCCCCTTAAGCAGGCATAAGAGTGTTTTCTAAATGTGAGACACTGTTCTCTTTCCTAACTCAGTTCAAGTGTAGCCATGTTTACAGGATCTTCATAAGTGATATCTTATGATAAGTTTCTTTTTCTGTGTGACTCATTTCACTTAGAATCATCGTACCTGAATCCACCCATTTTGCTGCTACTGGTCTTATGACATTGATTTCATGGCTGAGGGATATTCCATCATACGTAAGTACCACAATTTTTTGAACCATTTTTATATTTCCTGGGATATTTAAGGTGTACCCAAGTTGAGGTCCTTGTAAGCAGTGCAGCCTTAAATTTTGGGGTGGCTCTGCCTTATTGATTTTCAGTTTTCCCAAGGTATATTCCCTAGACTGGAAGTGCCCTTGGCTCTGTAGCTCTGTTCTTTACTTGTTTTAGGGAACACAATGTACTCCTCCAGAGAGGCAGTTGGCAATTTACATCCCACCCATCAGCATAACAAGGCTCCCTGTTCTCCAGGGCCTGTCTTGCCTTTCTGGTTTTTACACATTTTGTGGATGTCCCTTTTGACCGGTGGGAAGTGATACTTCTTTGTAGTGCAGATTTGCATTGCCCGCTTGCTTGCTTGGCCAAAAAGGGCGTATGCGTTTTCTCCTGAATATATTCAGGAGAAAACGCATACGCCCTTTTTGGCCAAGTGCATCATTGTCGAAGTTGTGCCCCTCTTCCTGTGCTTTAAAGGCGATTCCAACGTACCTCTTGAAATCTGTTTCCTGCTATTCTGCCTCGCATTAAAGTCCACCTCGTTGCCTTCCCTCAACAGATTTTTGGACGATAGTTGTCCTTTATTACTCGGCCATTTTGTGAATTGCTGTGCCCCTGAGCTCCATTTTTCAACTCGTTTTTGGTGAGCTGACCGCAAGTCCAACATTTTGGTTCAGGACCTATGCTGGTTCCCGGTGGGGGGCTGAGACTTTGGTTACTTCTTCTTCCTGCCGGGAAGTTAGAGTGATATGTGCCCGTCCAAATGCCTAACAGCTACTCTCTCATTGGTTCTCCCTCTTCCCTTTCATCCTCTGCCAAATTGGCAACCTGTGAGGACCAGGAGGTTAAAGGGGCTGTCTCTCCAAATTGGGAGGTTGATAGTAAAGCAGATGGAAAGTCAAACCGGAGCACCAGGAGAGGGACTATTCGTTGAGTTTTAGAAACATTTCGTATTCACAGTGTGTCCGTTCTCTAGGTTTCCCATACATGTTATAACTGTAGTAATATTCCCTTCAACCTGGAGAGTTGGGACCCATGGAATATGTGCCATGCATTATTGCTTTAAAGGGTCTGCATTTGCTCACACAAGCTCACCAATCATCTCAGTCCCAAGTGTCCAGCCTTATGCCACATCCAGCTGTCTTTGTAGATAGGGTCATTCCAGGTTTCATCAGAGACCCTGAAGGAATTATAAAGAATTTCCCAGTTTTTTTGTTTTGTTTTTGGAATTCCTTTTTATAGTGGGTTTGAGCTGATTCTCGCTGCCATGTTTATGCCAGTCTAGACACACTTGATTCCCTTACGGAGACATATCAATACATAGGTTTTAAGATTCTTACTAGTCAGATATATTCCTCTGCGGGAAATATGGGGTTTTGAGTCCCTTTCACTGAGGAAGGTGTAGGTCTTGTCTATTCCATAGTTGGTTTTTGGAACGGTACCTGTGCTTATATCAAACTCTGGTTTTATGCATCACCCCACCTCTCCTTCCCCCTTAAGCAGGCATAAGAGTGTTTTCTAAATGTGAGACACTGTTCTCTTTCCTAACTCAGTTCAAGTGTAGCCATGTTTACAGGATCTTCATAAGTGATATCTTATGATAAGTTTCTTTTTCTGTGTGACTCATTTCACTTAGAATCATCGTACCTGAATCCACCCATTTTGCTGCTACTGGTCTTATGACATTGATTTCATGGCTGAGGGATATTCCATCATATGTAAGTACCACAATTTTTTGAACCATTTTTATATTTCCTGGGATATTTAAGGTGTACCCAAGTTGAGGTCCTTGTAAGCAGTGCAGCCTTAAATTTTGGGGTGGCTCTGTCTTATTGATTTTCAGTTTTCCCAAGGTATATTCCCTAAACTGGAAGTGCCCTTGGCTCTGTAGCTCTGTTCTTTACTTGTTTTAGGGAACACAATGTACTCCTCCAGAGAGGCAGTTGGCAATTTACATCCCGCCCATCAGCATAACAAGGCTCCCTGTTCTCCAGGGCCTGTCTTGCCTTTCTGGTTTTTACACATTTTGTGGATGTCCCTTTTGACCGGTGGGAAGTGATACTTCTTTGTAGTGCAGATTTGCATTGCCCGCTTGCTTGCTTGGCCAAAAAGGGCGTATGCGTTTTCTCCTGAATATATTCAGGAGAAAACGCATACACCCTTTTTGGCCAAGTGCATCATTGTCGAAGTTGTGCCCCTCTTCCTGTGCTTTAAAGGCGATTCCAACGTACCTCTTGAAATCTGTTTCCTGCTATTCTGCCTCGCATTAAAGTCCACCTCGTTGCCTTCCCTCAACAGATTTTTGGACGATAGTTGTCCTTTATTACTCGGCCATTTTGTGAATTGCTGTGCCCCTGAGCTCCATTTTTCAACTCGTTTTTGGTGAGCTGACCGCAAGTCCAACATTTTGGTTCAGGACCTATGCTGGTTCCCGGTGGGGGGCTGAGACTTTGGTTAATTCTTCTTCCTGCCGGGAAGTTAGAGTGATATGTGTCCGTCCAAATGCCTAACAGCTACTCTCTCATTGGTTCTCCCTCTTCCCTTTCATCCTCTGCCAAATTGGCAACCTGTGAGGACCAGGAGGTTAAAGGGGCTGTCTCTCCAAGTTGGGAGGTTGATAGTAAAGCAGATGGAAAGTCAAACCGGAGCACCAGGAGAGGGACTATTCGTTGAGTTTTAGAAACATTTCGTATTCACAGTGTGTCCGTTCTCTAGGTTTCCCATACATGTTATAACTGTAGTAATATTCCCTTCAACCTGGAGAGTTGGGACCCATGGAATGGGTGCCATGCATTATTGCTTTAAAGGGTCTGCATTTGCTCACCCAAGCTCACCAATCATCTCAGTCCCAAGTGTCCAGCCTTATGCCACATCCAGCTGTCGTTGTAGATAGGGTCATTCCAGGTTTCATCAGAGACCCTGAAGGAATTATAAAGAATTTCCCAGTTTTTTTGTTTTGTTTTTGGAATTCCTTTTTATAGTGGGTTTGAGCTGATTCTCGCTGCCATGTTTATGCCAGTCTAGACACACTTGATTCCCTTACGGAGACATATCAATACATAGGTTTTAAGATTCTTACTAGTCAGATATATTCCTCTGCGGGAAATATGGGGTTTTGAGTCCCTTTCACTGAGGAAGGTGTAGGTCTTGTCTATTCCATAGTTGGTTTTTGGAACGGTACCTGTGCTTATATCAAACTCTGGTTTTATGCATCACCCCACCTCTCCTTCCCCCTTAAGCAGGCATAAGAGTGTTTTCTAAATGTGAGACACTGTTCTCTTTCCTAACTCAGTTCAAGTGTAGCCATGTTTACAGGATCTTCATAAGTGATATCTTATGATAAGTTTCTTTTTCTGTGTGACTCATTTCACTTAGAATCATCGTACCTGAATCCACCCATTTTGCTGCTCCTGGTCTTATGACATTGATTTCATGGCTGAGGGATATTCCATCATACGTAAGTACCACAATTTTTTGAACCATTTTTATATTTCCTGGGATATTTAAGGTGTACCCAAGTTGAGGTCCTTGTAAGCAGTGTAGCCTTAGATTTTGGGGTGGCTCTGTCTTATTGATTTTCAGTTTTCCCAAGGTATATTCCCTAGACTGGAAGTGCCCTTCTGCTCTGTAGCTCTGTTCTTTACTTGTTTTAGGGAACACAATGTACTCCTCCAGAGAGGCAGTTGGCAATTTACATCCCGCCCATCAGCATAAAAAGGCTCCCTGTTCTCCAGGGCCTGTCTTGCCTTTCTGGTTTTTACACATTTTGTGGATGTCCCTTTTGACCGGTGGGAAGTGATACTTCTTTGTAGTGCAGATTTGCATTGCCCGCTTGCTTGCTTGGCCAAAAAGGGCGTATGCGTTTTCTCCTGAATATATTCAGGAGAAAATGCATACGCCCTTTTTGGCCAAGTGCATCATTGTCGAAGTTGTGCCCCTCTTCCTGTGCTTTAAAGGCGATTCCAACGTACCTCTTGAAATCTGTTTCCTGCTATTCTGCCTCGCATTAAAGTCCACCTCGTTGCCTTCCCTCAACAGATTTTTGGACGATAGTTGTCCTTTATTACTCGGCCAGTTTGTGAATTGCTGTGCCCCTGAGCTCCATTTTTCAACTCGTTTTTGGTGAGCTGACCGCAAGTCCAACATTTTGGTTCAGGACCTATGCTGGTTCCCGGTGGGGGGCTGAGACTTTGGTTAATTCTTCTTCCTGCCGGGAAGTTAGAGTGATATGTGCCCGTCCAAATGCCTAACAGCTACTCTCTCATTGGTTCTCCCTCTTCCCTTTCATCCTCTGCCAAATTGGCAACCTGTGAGGACCAGGAGGTTAAAGGGGCTGTCTCTCCAAGTTGGGAGGTTGATAGTAAAGCAGATGGAAAGTCAAACCGGAGCACCAGGAGAGGGACTATTCGTTGAGTTTTAGAAACATTTCGTATTCACAGTGTGTCCGTTCTCTAGGTTTCCCATACATGTTATAACTGTAGTAATATTCCCTTCAACCTGGAGAGTTGGGACCCATGGAATGGGTGCCATGCATTATTGCTTTAAAGGGTCTGCATTTGCTCACCCAATCTCACCAATCATCTCAGTCCCAAGTGTCCAGCCTTATGCCACATCCAGCTGTCGTTGTAGATAGGGTCATTCCAGGTTTCATCAGAGACCCTGAAGGAATTATAAAGAATTTCCCAGTTTTTTTGTTTTGTTTTTGGAATTCCTTTTTATAGTGGGTTTGAGCTGATTCTCGCTGCCATGTTTATGCCAGTCTAGACACACTTGATTCCCTTACGGAGACATATCAATACATAGGTTTTAAGATTCTTACTAGTCAGATATATTCCTCTGCGGGAAATATGGGGTTTTGAGTCCCTTTCACTGAGGAAGGTGTAGGTCTTGTCTATTCCATAGTTGGTTTTTGGAACGGTACCTGTGCTTATATCAAACTCTGGTTTTATGCATCACCCCACCTCTCCTTCCCCCTTAAGCAGGCATAAGAATGTTTTCTAAATGTGAGACACTGTTCTCTTTCCTAACTCAGTTCAAGTGTAGCCATGTTTACAGGATCTTCATAAGTGATATCTTATGATAAGTTTCTTTTTCTGTGTGACTTGTTTCACTTAGAATCATCGTACCTGAATCCACCCATTTTGCTGCTATTGGTCTTATGACATTGATTTCATGGCTGAGGGATATTCCATCGTACATAAGTACCACAATTTTTGAACCATTTTTATATTTCCTGGGATACTTAGGGTGTACCCAAGTTGAGGTCCTTGTAAGCAGTGCAACCCTAAATTTTGGGGTGGCTCTGTCTTATTGATTTTCAGTTTTCCCAAGGTATATTCCCTAGACTGGAAGTGCCCTTGGCTCTGTAGCTCAGTTCTTTACTTGTTTTAGGGAACACAATGTACTCTTCCAGAGAGGCAGTTGGCAATTTACATCCCACCCATCAGCATAACAAGGCTCCCTGTTCTCCAGGGCCTGTCTTGCCTTTCTGGTTTTTACACATTTTGTGGATGTCCCTTTTGACCGGTGGGAAGTGATACTTCTTTGTAGTGCAGATTTGCATTGCCCGCTTGCTTGCTTGGCCAAAAAGGGCGTATGCGTTTTCTCCTGAATATATTCAAGAGAAAACGCATACGCCCTTTTTGGCCAAGTGCATCATTGTCGAAGTTGGGCCCCTCTTCCTGTGCTCTAAAGGTGATTCCAACGTACCTCTTGAAATCTGTTTCCTGCTATTCTGCCTCGCTTTCAAGTCCGCCTCGTTGCCTTCCCTCAACAGATTTTTGGACGATAGTTTTCCTTTATGACTCCGCCTGTTTGTGAATTGCTGTGCCCCTGAGCTCCATTTTTGAACTCGTTTTTGGTTAGCTGACCGCAAGTCCAACATTTTGGTTCAGGACCTATGCTGGTTCCCAGTGGGGGGCTGAGACTTTGGTTAATTCTTCTTCCTGCCGGGAAGTTAGAGTGATATTTGCCCGTCCAAATGCCTAACTGCTACCCTCTCATTGGTTCTCCCTCTTCCCTTTCATCCACTGCCAAATTTGCAACCTGTGCGAACCAGGAGGTTAAAGCGGCTGTCTCTCCAAGTTGGGAGGTTGATAGTAAAGCAGATGGAAAGTCAAACCAGAGCACCAGGAGAGGGACTATTCGTTGAGTTTTAGAAACCTTTCGTATTCACAGTGTGTCCGTTCTCTTGGTTTCTCGTACATGTTATAGCTGTAGTAATATTCCCTTCAACCTGGATAGTTGGGACACATGGAATGGGTGCCAGGAATTTGTGCTTTAAAGGGTCTGCATTTGCTCACCCAATCTCACCAATCGTCTCAGTCCCAAGTGTCCCACCTTATGCCACATCCAGCTGTCATTGTAGATAGGGTCATTCCAGGTTTCATCAGAGACCCTGAAGGAATTGTAAAGAATTTCCCAGTTTTTTTGTTTTGTTTTTGAAATTCCTTTTTATAGTGGGTTTGAACTGATTCTCGGTGCCATGTTTATGCCAGTCTAGACACACTTGATTCCCTTACGGAGACATATCAATACATAGGTTTTAAGATTCTTTCTAGTCAGATATATTCCTCTGCGGGAAATATGGGGTTTTGAGTCCCTTTCACTGAGGAAGGTGTAGGTCTTGTCTATTCCATAGTTGGTTTTTGGAACGGTACCTGTGCTTATATCAAACTCTGGTTTTATGCATCACCCCACATCTCCATCCCTCTTAAGCAGGCATAAGAGTGTTTTCTCAATGTGAGACACTGTTCTCTTTCCTAACTCAGTTCAAGTGTAGCCATGTTTACAGGATTTTCATAAGTGATATCTTATGATAAGTTTCTTTTTCTGTGTGACTCATTTCACTTAGAATCATCGTACCTGAATCCACCCATTTTGCTGCTACTGGTCTTATGACATTGATTTCATGGCTGAGGGATATTCCATCGTACGTAAGTACCACAATTTTTGAACCATTTTTATATTTCCTGGGATATTTAGGGTGTACCCAAGTTGAGGTCCTTGTAAGCAGTGCAACCCTAAATTTTGGGGTGGCTCTGTCTTATTGATTTTCAGTTTTCCCAAGGTATATTCCCTAGACTGGAAGTACCCTTGGCTCTGTAGCTCAGTTCTTTACTTGTTTTAGGGAACACAATGTACTCTTCCAGAGAGGCAGTTGGCAATTTACATCCCACCCATCAGCATAACAAGGCTCCCTGTTCTCCAGGGCCTGTCTTGCCTTTCTGGTTTTTACACATTTTGTGGATGTCCCTTTTGACCGGTGGGAAGTGATACTTCTTTGTAGTGCAGATTTGCATTGCCCGCTTGCTTGCTTGGCCAAAAAGGGCGTATGCGTTTTCTCCTGAATATATTCAAGAGAAAACGCATACGCCCTTTTTGGCCAAGTGCATCATTGTCGAAGTTGGGCCCCTCTTCCTGTGCTCTAAATGCGATTCCAACGTACCTCTTGAAATCTGTTTCCTGCTATTCTGCCTCGCTTTCAAGTCCGCCTCGTTGCCTTCCCTCAACAGATTTTTGGACGATAGTTTTCCTTTATTACTCCGCCAGTTTGTGAATTGCTGTGCCCCTGAGCTCCATTTTTGAACTCGTTTTTGGTTAGCTGACCGCAAGTCCAACATTTTGGTTCAGGACCTATGCTGGTTCCCGGTGGGGGGCTGAGACTTTGGTTAATTCTTCTTCCTGCCGGGAAGTTAGAGTGATATTTGCCCGTCCAAATGCCTAACTGCTACCCTCTCATTGGTTCTCCCTCTTCCCTTTCATCCACTGCCAAATTGGCAACCTGTGCGAACCAGGAGGTTAAAGCGGCTGTCTCTCCAAGTTGGGAGGTTGATAGTAAAGCAGATGGAAAGTCAAACCAGAGCACCAGGAGAGGGACTATTCGTTGAGTTTTAGAAACCTTTCGTATTCACAGTGTGTCCGTTCTCTTGGTTTCCCGTACATGTTATAGCTGTAGTAATATTCCCTTCAACCTGGATAGTTGGGACACATGGAATGGGTGCCAGGCATTTGTGCTTTAAAGGGTCTGCATTTGCTCACACAATCTCACCAATCGTCTCAGTCCCAAGTGTCCCAACTTATGCCACATCCAGCTGTCATTGTAGATAGGGTCATGCCAGGTTTCATCAGAGACCCTGAAGGAATTGTAAAGAATTTCCCAGTTTTTTTGTTTTGTTTTTGAAATTCCTTTTTATAGTGGGTTTGAGCTGATTCTCGCTGCCATGTTTATGCCAGTCTAGACACACTTGATTCCCTTACGGAGACATATCAATACATAGGTTTTAAGATTCTTTCTAGTCAGATATATTCCTCTGCGGGAAATATGGGGTTTTGAGTCCCTTTCACTGAGGAAGGTGTAGGTCTTGTCTATTCCATAGTTGGTTTTTGGAACGGTACCTGTGCTTATATCAAACTCTGGTTTTATGCATCACCCCACATCTCCATCCCTCTTAAGCAGACATAAGAGTGTTTTCTAAATGTGAGAAACTGTTCTCTTTCCTAAATCAGTTCAAGTGTAGCCATGTTTACAGGATCTTCATAAGTGATATCTTACGATAAGTTTCTTTTTCTGTGTGACTCATTTCACTTAGAATCATCGTACCTGAATCCACCCATTTTGCTGCTACTGGTCTTATGACATTGATTTCATGGCTGAGGGATATTCCATCGTACGTAAGTACCACAATTTTTTGAACCATTTTTATATTTCCTGGGATATTTAAGGTGTACCCAAGTTGAGGTCCTTGTAAGCAGTGCAGCCCTAAATTTGCGGGTGGCTCTGTCTTATTGATTTTCAGTTTTCCCAAGGTATATTCCCTAGACTGGAAGTGCCCTTGGCTCTGTTGCTCTGTTGTTTACTTGATTTAGGGAGCACAATGCACTCCTCCAGAGAGGCAGTCAGCAATTTACATCCCGCCCATCAGCATAACAAGGCTCCCTGTTCTCCAGGGCCTGTCTTGCCTTTCTGGTTTTTACACATTTTGTGGATGTCCCTTTTGACCGGTGGGAAGTGATACTTCTTTGTAGTGCAGATTTGCATTGCCCGCTTGCTTGCTTGGCCCATAAGGGCGTATGCGTTTTCTCCTGAATATATTCAGGGGAAAACGCATACGCCCTTTTTGGCCAAGTGCATCATTGTCGATGTTGTGCCCCTCTTCCTGTGCTTTAAAGGTGATTCCAACGTACCTCTTGAAATCTGTTTCCTGCTATTCGGCCTCGCTTTCAGGTCCGCCTCGTTGCCTTCCCTCAACAGATTTTTGGACGATAGTTGTCCTTTATTACTCGGCCAGTTTGTGATTTGCTGTGCCCCTGAGCTCCATTTTTCAACTCATTTTTGTGAGCTGACCGCAAGTCCAACATTTTGGTTCAGGACCTATGCTGGTTCCCGGTGGGGGGCTGAGACTTTCGTTACTTCTTCTTCCTGCCGGGAAGTTAGAGTGATATGTGCCCGTCCAAATGCCTAACAGCAACTCTCTCATTGGTTCTCCCTCTTCCCTTTCATCCTCTGCCAAATTGGAAACGTGTGCGAACCAGGAGGTTAAAGGGGCTGTCTCTCCAACTTGGGAGATTGATAGTAAAGCAGATGGAAAGTCAAACGGGAGCACCAGGAGAGGAACTATTCGTTGAGTTTTAGAAACATTTCGTATTCACAGTCTGTCGGTTCTCTAGGTTTCCCGTACATGTTATAACTGTAGTAATATTCCCTTCAACCTGGAGAGTTGGGACCCATGGAATGGGTGCCATGCATTATTGCTTTAAAGGGTCTGCATTTGCTCACCCAATCTCACCAATCATCTCAGTCCCAAGTGTCCAGCCTTATGCCACATCCAGCTGTCATTGTAGATAGGGTCATTCCAGGTTTCATCAGAGACCCTGAAATAATTGTAAAGAATTTCCCAGTTTTCTTGTTTTGTTTTTGAAATTCCTTTTTATAGTGGGTTTGAGCTGATTCTCGCTGCCATGTTTATGCCAGTCTAGACACACTTGATTCCCTTACGGAGACATATCAATACATAGGTTTTAAGATTCTTACTAGTCAGATATATTCCTCTGCGGGAAATATGGGGTTTTGAGTCCCTTTCACTGAGGAAGGTGTAGGTCTTGTCTATTCCATAGTTGGTTTTTGGAACGGTACCTGTGCTTATATCAAACTCTGGTTTTATGCATCACCCCACCTCTCCTTCCCCCTTAAGCAGGCATAAGAGTGTTTTCTAAATGTGAGACACTCTTCTCTTTCCTAACTCAGTTCAAGTGTAGCCATGTTTACAGGATCTTCATAAGTGATATCTTATGATAAGTTTCTTTTTCTGTGTGACTCATTTCACTTAGAATCATCGTACCTGAATCCACCCATTTTGCTGCTACTGGTCTTATGACATTGATTTCATGGCTGAGGGATATTACATCATACGTAAGTACGACAATTTTTTGAACCATTTTTATATTTCCTGGGATATTTAAGGTGTACCCAAGTTGAGGTCCTTGTAAGCAGTGCAGCCCTAAATTTGGGGGTGGCTCTGTCTTATTGATTTAAAGTTTTCCCAAGGTATATTCCCTAGACTGGAAGTGCCCTTGGCTCTGTAGCTCTGTTGTTTACTTGATTTAGGGAACACAATGCACTCCTCCAGAGAGGCAGTTGGCAATTTACATCCCGCCCATCAGCATAACAAGGCTCCCTGTTCTCCAGGGCCTGTCTTTCCTTTCTGGTTTTTACACATTTTGTGGATGTCCCTTTTGACCGGTGGGAAGTGATACTGCTTTGTAGTGCAGATTTGCTTTGCCCGCTTGCTTGCTTGGCCAAAAAGGGCGTATGCGTTTTCTCCTGAATATATTCAGGAGAAAACGCATACGCCCTTTTTGGCCAAGTGCATCATTGTCGTAGTTGTGCCCCTCTTCCTGTGCTTTAAAGGTGATTCCAACGTACCTCTTGAATTCTGTTTCCTGCTATTTTGCCTCGCTTTCAAGTCCGCCTCGTTGCCTTCCCTCAACAGATTTTTGGACGATAGTTGTCCTTTATTACTCGGCCAGTTTGTGAATTGCTGTGCCCCTGAGCTCCATTTTTGAACTCGTTTTTGGTTAGCTGACCGCAAGTCCAACATTTTGGTTCAGGACCTATGCTGGTTCCCGGTGGGGGGCTGAGACTTTGGTTAATTCTTCTTCCTGCCGGGAAGTTAGAGTGATATGTGCCCGTCCAAATGCCTAACAGCTAACCTCTCATTGGTTCTCCCTCTTCCCTTTCATCCTCTGCCAAATTGGCAACGTGTGGGAACCAGGAGGTTAAAGGGGCTGTCTCTCCAAGTTGGGAGATTGATAGTAAAGCAGATGGAAAGTCAAACCGGAGCACCAGGAGAGGGACTATTCGTTGAGTTTTAGAAACCTTTCGTATTCACAGTGGGTCCGTTCTCTAGTTTTCCCGTACATGTTATAGCTGTAGTAATATTCCCTTCAACCTGGAGAGTTGGGACCCATGGAATGGGTGCCAGGCATTTGTGCTTTAAAGGGTCTGCATTTGCTCACCCAATCTCACCAATCGTCTCAGTCCCAAGTGTCCCTCCTTATGCCACATCCAGCTCTCATTGTAGATAGGGTCATTCCAGGTTTCATCAGAGACCCTGAAGGAATTGTAAAGAATTTTCCAGTTTTTTTGTTTTGTTTTTAAAATTCCTTTTTATAGTGGGTTTGAGCTGATTCTCGCTGCCATGTTTATGCCAGTCTAGACACACTTGATTCCCTTACGGAGACATATCAATACAGAGGTTTTAAGATTCTTACTAGTCAGATATATTCCTCTGCGGGAAATATGGGTTTTTGAGTCCCTTTCACTGAGGAAGGTGTAGGTCTTGTCTATTCCATAGTTGGTTTTTGGAACGGTACCTGTGCTTATATCAAACTCTGGTTTTATGCATCACCCCACCTCTCCTTCCCCCTTAAGCAGGCATAAGAGTGTTTTCTAAATGTGAGACACTGTTCTCTTTCCTAACTCAGTTCAAGTGTAGACATGTTTACAGGATCTTCATAAGTGATATCTTATGATAAGTTTCTTTTTCTGTGTGACTTATTTCACTTAGAATCATCGTACCTGAATCCACCCATTTTGCTGCTACTGGTCTTATGACATTGATTTCATGGCTGAGGGGTATTCGGTGGTACGTAGATACCACAATTTTTTGAACCATTTTTATATTTCCTGGGATATTTAAGGTGTACCCAAGTTGAGGTTCTTGTAAGCAGTGCAGCCCTAAATTTTGGGGTGGCTCTGTCTTATTGATTTTCAGTTTTCCCAAGGTATATTCCCTAGACTGGAAGTGCCCTTGGCTCTGTAGCTCTGTTCTTTACTTGTATTAGGGAACATAATGTACTCCTCCAGAGAGGCAGTTGGCAATTTACATCCAGCCCATCAGCATAACAAGGCTCCCTGTTCTCCAGGGCCTGTCTTGCCTTTCTGGTTTTTACACATTTTGTGGATGTCCCTTTTGACCAGTGGGAAGTGATACTTCTTTGTAGTGCAGATTTGCATTGCCCGCCTGCTTGCTTTGGCAAAAATGGCATATGCGTTTTCTCCTGAATATATTCAGGAGAAAACGCATACGCCCTTTTTGGCCAAGTGCATCATTGTCGAAGTTGTGCCACTCTTCCTGTGCTTTAAAGGCGATTCCAACGTACCTCTTGAAATCTGTTTCCTGCTATTCTGCCTCGCTTTCAAGTCCGCCTCGTTGCCTTCCCTCAACAGATTTTTGGACGATAGTTGTCCTTTATTACTCAGCCAGTTTGTGAATTGCTGTGTCCCTGAGCTCCATTTTTCAACTCGTTTTTGATGAGCTGACCGCAAGTCCAAAAGTTTGTTTCAGGACCTATACTGGTTCCCGGTGGGTGGCTGAGATTTTGGTTAATTCTTCTTCCTGCCGGGAAATTACAGTGATATATGCCCATCCAAATTCCTAACAGCTACTCTCTCATTGGTTCTCCCTCTTCCCTTTCATCCTCTGCCAAATTGGCAACCTGTGTGAAACAGGAGGTTAAAGGGGCTGTCTCTCCAAGTTGGGAGGTTGATAGTAAAGCAGATGGAAAGTCAAACAGGAGCACCAGGAGAGGGACAATTCGTTGAGATTTAGAAACCTTTTGTATTCACAGTGTGTCCGTTCTCTAGGTTTCCCGTACTTGTTATAGCTGTAGTAATATTCCCTTCAACCTGGAGAGTTGGGACCCATGGAATGTGTGCCATGCATTATTGCTTTAAAGGGTCTGCATTTGCTCACCCAATCTCACCAATCCTCTCAGTCCCAAGTGTCCAGCCTTATGCCACATTCAGCTGTCGTTGTAGATAGGGTCATTCCAGGTTTCATCAGAGACCCTGAAGGAATTGTAAAGAATTTCCCAGTTTTTTTGTTTTGTTTTTGAAATTCCTTTTTATAGTGGGTTTGAGCTGATTCTCGCTGCCATGTTTATGCCAGTCTAGACACACTTGATTCCCTTACGGAGACATATCAATACATAGGTTTTAAGATTCTTTCTAGTCAGATATATTCCTCTGCGGGAAATATGGGGTTTTGAGTCCCTTTCACTGAGGAAGGTGTAGGTCTTGTCTATTCCATAGTTGGTTTTTGGAACGGTACCTGTGCTTATATCAAACTCTGGTTTTATGCATCACCCCACATCTCCATCCCTCTTAAGCAGGCATAAGAGTGTTTTCTCAATGTGAGACACTGTTCTCTTTCCTAACTCAGTTCAAGTGTAGCCATGTTTACAGGATCTTCATAAGTGATATCTTATGATAAGTTTCTTTTTCTGTGTGACTCATTTCACTTAGAATCATCGTACCTGAATCCACCCATTTTGCTGCTACTGGTCTTATGACATTGATTTCATGGCTGAGGGATATTCCATCGTACGTAAGTACCACAATTTTTTGAACCATTTTTATATTTCCTGGGATATTTAAGGTGTACCCAAGTTGAGGTCCTTGTAAGCAGTGCAGCCCTAAATTTGCGGGTGGCTCTGTCTTATTGATTTTCAGTTTTCCCAAGGTATATTCCCTAGACTGGAAGTGCCCTTGGCTCTGTTGCTCTGTTGTTTACTTGATTTAGGGAGCACAATGCACTCCTCCAGAGAGGCAGTCAGCAATTTACATCCCGCCCATCAGCATAACAAGGCTCCCTGTTCTCCAGGGCCTGTCTTGCCTTTCTGGTTTTTACACATTTTGTGGATGTCCCTTTTGACCGGTGGGAAGTGATACTTCTTTGTAGTGCAGATTTGCATTGCCCGCTTGCTTGCTTGGCCCATAAGGGCGTATGCGTTTTCTCCTGAATATATTCAGGAGAAAACGCATACGCCCTTTTTGGCCAAGTGCATCATTGTCGATGTTGTGCCCCTCTTCCTGTGCTTTAAAGGTGATTCCAACGTACCTCTTGAAATCTGTTTCCTGCTATTCGGCCTCGCTTTCAGGTCCGCCTCGTTGCCTTCCCTCAACAGATTTTTGGACGATAGTTGTCCTTTATTACTCGGCCAGTTTGTGAATTGCTGTGCCCCTGAGCTCCATTTTTCAACTCGTTTTTGTGAGCTGACCGCAAGTCCAACATTTTGGTTCAGGACCTATGCTGGTTCCCGGTGGGGGGCTGAGACTTTCGTTACTTCTTCTTCCTGCCGGGAAGTTAGAGTGATATGTGCCCATCCAAATGCCTAACAGCTACTCTCTCATTGGTTCTCCCTCTTCCCTTTCATCCTCTGCCAAATTGGAAACGTGTGCGAACCAGGAGGTTAAAGGGGCTGTCTCTCCAACTTGGGAGATTGATAGTAAAGCAGATGGAAAGTCAAACGGGAGCACCAGGAGAGGAACTATTCGTTGAGTTTTAGAAACATTTCGTATTCACAGTCTGTCGGTTCTCTAGGTTTCCCGTACATGTTATAACTGTAGTAATATTCCCTTCAACCTGGAGAGTTGGGACCCATGGAATGGGTGCCATGCATTATTGCTTTAAAGGGTCTGCATTTGCTCACCCAATCTCACCAATCATCTCAGTCCCAAGTGTCCAGCCTTATGCCACATCCAGCTGTCATTGTAGATAGGGTCATTCCAGGTTTCATCAGAGACCCTGAAATAATTGTAAAGAATTTCCCAGTTTTCTTGTTTTGTTTTTGAAATTCCTTTTTATAGTGGGTTTGAGCTGATTCTCGCTGCCATGTTTATGCCAGTCTAGACACACTTGATTCCCTTACGGAGACATATCAATACATAGGTTTTAAGATTCTTACTAGAGCCGGAGGAAGATGGCGGAAGAGTAAGACGCGGTGATCACCTTCCTCCCCACAGATACATCAGAAATTCATCTACACGTGGAACAACTCCAACAGAACACCTACTGAACGCTGACAGAAGACCTCAGACCCCCAAAAAGGCAAGAAACTCCCCACATACCTGGGTAGGTCAAAAGAAATAAAGAATAAACAGAGACAATAGGATATGGACGGGACCTGCACCAGTGGGAGGGAGCCGTGAAGGAGGGAAGGTTTCTACACACTACAAGCCCCTTCGAGGGCGGAGACTGCAGGTGGCGGAGGGGGAAAGCTTCGGAGTAGCGGAGGAGAGCACAGCAACAGGGGTGGGGAGGGCAAAGCGGAGAGATTTTGGCACAGAGGATCGGTGCCCTCAGGCACACACCAGCCCGAGAGACTTGTCTGCTCGGCCGCCAGGGCGGGCGGGGCTGGGAGCTGAGGCTCGGGTATCGGCTTTCAGTCGGAGCGCAGGGAGAGGTCTGGGGCTGGCGGCAGGAAGAGACCCTGAAAGGGTTAGTGCTAGCCCGGAGGGAGTCCGGGGAAAGGGTCTGGAGCTACCGGAGAGGCAAGAGACTTTTTTCCCTTTTGTTGCCTGGTGCGCGAGGAGAGGGCATTCCCCTCCCTCCCCTCTGCCTGAGTGAGCCAGAGCCCCCGAATCAGCGGCTCCTTTAAACCCGTCCTGTCTGAGCGAAGAACGGACGCCCTCCGGCGACCTACGCGCAGAGGCGGGGCCAGGTCCAAGGCTGAGACCCGGGAGCTGTGAGAGCAGAGACAGGGAAATCTCTCTGTGCAGCCTCCGAGGCAGCGGATTAAAGCTCCACGGTCCATTTGATGTGCCCTGCGTCTGTGGAGTGCATGAACGGACAGCGAATCATCCCAAATTGAGGAAGTGGACCTTGAGGACAAGATTTAAGACTTTCCCCCCTTTTTTTTTCCTCTTTTTACAACGAATTATCTCAAATTAAGGAGGTGGACTTAGCAAGATTTCAGACTTTTCGCCCTTTTCCTCTTTTTACAACGAATTATCCCAAATCGAGGAGGTGGACTTGGAGAGCAAGATTTTTGATTTTTCCCCCTGCTCTCTTTTTGTGAATGTGTATGTGTAATCTTCTGTGTAAGATTCTCTCTGTATAGCTTTGCTTCCACCATATGTCCCAGGGTTCTTTCGGTCCGTGTTTTTTTTTCAATAATTACTTTTTAATTTTAATAACGCTACTATATTTCATACTTTATTCTATTTTACTTTACCTGCTCTTTCTTTTTTTCCTCCCTTCCCTTCCTCCCTCCCTCCCTCCGCTCCTCCTTTCCTTCTTTCTTTTTCTTTCCTCCATCCCTCCCTCCCTCCCACCCTTCTTCTTTCCACTTTCTTTTTCTTTCCTTCCTCCCTCCCTCCCTCCCTCCTGTCTTTCTTTCTTTCTTTCCTTCCTCCCTCCCTCCCTCTCTTCTTCCATTCACTCTTCCTTTTGCTTTCATTCCTCCCTCCCTCCCTCCTTTCTTTCCTTTCTTTCCATCCTTCCTCTCTCCCTCCTTTCTTTCTTTCTTCCTTCCTTCCTTCCTTACTTCCCTTCTTCCTTTCTTTCAATCTCTCTTTCTTTCTTCTACTAATTATTTCTTTCTACTTTTTCTCACTGTTATTCTGAGCCGGGTGGATGAAAGGCTCTTGGTGCTGCAGCCAGGAGTTAGTGCTGTGCCTCTGAAGTGGGAGAGCCAACTTCAGGACACGGGTCCACAAGAGACCTCCCAGCTCCACATAATATCAAGCAGCGAAAATCTCCCAGGGATCTCCATCTCAACACCAGCACCCAGCTTCAGTCAACGACCAGCAAGCTACAGTGCTGGTCACCCTATGCCAAGCAACTAGCAAGGCAGGAACACAACCCCACCCATTAGCAGAGAGGATACCTAAAAACATAATAAGGCCACAGGCACCCCAAAACACACCACCAGACGTGGACCTGTCCACCAGAAAGACAAGATCGAGCTTCAACCACCAGAACACAGGCATTAGTCCCCCCCACCAGGAAGCCTACACAACCTACTGAAACAACCTTAGCCACGGGGGACAGACACCAAAAACAACGGGAACTACAAATCTGCAGCCTGCAAAAAGGAGACCCCAAACACAGTAACATAAGCAAAATGAGAAAGCAGAAAAACACACAGCAGGTGAAGGAGCAAGATAAAAACCTACCAGACCTAACAAATGAAGAGGTAATAGGCAGTCTACCTGAAAAAGAATTCAGAATAATGATAGTAAAGCTGATCCAAGATTCTATTTCCCAGATCCAAAATCTTGGAAATAGAATAGACAATATGCAAGAAACAGTTAACAAGGACCTAGAAGAACTAAAGATGAATCAAGCATCGATTAAAAACACAATAAATGAAATGAAAAATACTCTAGATGGGATCAATAGCAGAATAACTGAGGCAGAAGAACGGATAAGTGAGGTGGAAGATAAAATAGTGGAAATAACTGATGCAGAGAAAAATAAAGAAAAAAGAATGAAAAGAACAGAGGACAGTCTCAGAGACCTCTGGGACAACATTAAACGCACCAACATTCGAATTATAGGGGTTCCAGAAGAAGAAGAGAAAAAGAAAGGGACTGAGAAAATATTTGAAGAGATTATAGTTGAAAACTTCCCTAATATGGGAAAGGAAATAGTTAATCAAGTCCAGGAGGCACAGAGAGTCCCATACAGAATAAATCCAAGGAGAAATACGCCAAGACACATATTAATCAAACTGTCAAAAATTAAACACAAAGAAATCATATTAAAAGCAACAAGGGAAAAACAACAAATAACACACAAGGGAATCCCCATCAGGTTAACAGCTGATCTCTCAGCAGAAACTCTACAAGCCAGAAGGGAGTGGCAGGACATAATTAAAGTGATGAAGGAGAGAAACCTGCAACCAAGATTACTCTACCCAGCAAGGATCTCATTCAGATTTGATGGAGAAATTAAAATGTTTACAGACAAGCAAAAGCTGAGAGAGTTCAGCACCACCAAACCAGCTTTACAACAAATGCTAAAGGAACTTCTCTAGGCAAGAAACACAACAGAAGGACTATACCTACAATAACGAACCCAAAGCCATTAAGGAAATGGGAATAGGAACATACATATCAATAATTACCTTAAATGTAAATGGACTAAATGCTCCCACCAAAAGACACAGAGTGGCTGAATGGATACAAAAACAAGACCCATATATATGCTGTCTACAAGAGACACACTTCAGACCTAGAGACACATACAGATTGAAAGTAAGGGGATGGAAAAAGATATTCCATGCAAATGGAAATCAAAAGAAAGCTGGAGTAGCAATTCTTATATCAGACAAAATAGACTTTAAAATAAAGACTATTAGAAGAGACAAAGAAGGACACTACATAACGATAAAGGGATCGATCCAAGAAGAAGATATAACAATTGTAAATATTTATGCACCCAACATAGGAGCACCTCAATACATAAGGCAAATACTAACAGCCATAAAAGGGGAAATCGACAGTAACACAATCATAGTAGGGGACTTTAACACCCCACTTTCACCAATGGACAGATCATCCAAAATGAAAATAAATAAGGAAACACAAGCTTTAAATGATACATTAAACAAGATGGACTTAATTGATATTTATAGGACATTCCACCCAAAAACAACAGAATACACATTTTTCTCAAGTGCTCATGGAACATTCTCCAGGATAGATCATATCTTGGGTCACAAATCAAGCCTTGGTAAATTTAAGAAAATTGAAATTGTATCAAGTATCTTTTCCAACCACAATGCTATGAGACTAGACATCAATTACAGGAAAAGATCTGTAAAAAATGCAAACACATGGAGGCTAAACAATACACTACTCAATAATGAAGTGATCACTGAAGAAATCAAAGAGGAAATTAAGAAATACTTAGAAACAAATGACAATGGAGACACGACGACCCAAAACCTATGGGACGCAGCAAAAGCAGTTCTAAGGGGGAAGTTTATAGCAATACAATCCCACCTTAAGAAACAGGAAACATTTCGAGTAAACAACCTGACCCTGCACCTAAAGCAATTAGAGAAAGAAGAACAAAAAACCCCCAAAGTTAGCAGAAGGAAAGAAATCATAAAGATCAGATCAGAAATAAATGAAAAAGAAATGAAGGAAACGATAGCAAAGATCAACCAAACTAAAAGCTGGTTCTTTGAGAAGATAAACAAAATTGACAAACCATTAGCCAGACTCATCAAGAAAAGAAGGGAGAAGACTCAAACCAATAGAATTAGAAATGAAAAAGCAGAAGTAACAACTGACACTGCAGAAATACAAAAGATCATGAGAGATTACTATAAGCAACTCTATGCCAATAAAATGGACAACCTGGAAGAAATGGACAAATTCTTAGAAATGCACAACCTACCAAGACTGACTCAGGAAGAAATAGAAAATATGAATAGACCAATCACAAGCACTGAAATTGAAACTGTGATTAAAAATCTTCCATCAAACAAAAGCCCAGGACCAGATGGCTTCACAGGCGAATTCTATCAAACATTTAGAGAAGAGCTAACACCCATCCTTCTCAAACTCTTCCAAACAATATCAGAGGAAGGAACACTCCCAAACTCATTCTACGAGGCCACCATCACCTTGATACCAAAACCAGGCAAGGATGTCACAAAGAAAGAAAACTACAGGCCAATATCACTGATGAACATAGATGCAAAAATCCTCAACAAAATACTAGCAAACAGAATCCAACAGCACATTAAAAGGATCATACACCATGATCAAGTGGGGTTTATTCCAGGAATGCAAGGATTCTTCAATATACGCAAATCAATCAATGTGATACACCATATTAACAAGTTGAAGGAGAAAAACCATATGATCATATCAATAGATGCAGAGAAAGCTTTCGACAAAATTCAACACCCATTTATGATAAAAACCCTGCAGAAAGTAGGCATAGAGGGAACTTTCCTCAACATAATAAAGGCCATATATGACAAACCCACAGCCAACATTGTCCTCAATGGTGAAAAACTGAAACCATTTCCACTAAGATCAGGAACAAGACAAGGCTGCCCACTCTCACCACTCTTATTCAACCTAGTTTTGGAAGTTTTAGCCACAGCAATCAGAGAAGAAAAGGAAATAAAAGGAATCCAAATTGGAAAAGAAGAAGTAAAGCTGTCACTGTTTGCAGATGACATGATACTATACATAGAGAATCCTAAAGATGCTACCGAAAAACTACTAGAGCTAATCAATGAATTTGGTAAAGTAGCAGGATACAAAATTAATGCACAGAAATCTCTGGCATTCCTGTACACTAATGATGAAAAATCTGAAAATGAAATCAAGAAAACACTCCCATTTACCATTGCAACAAAAAGAATAAAATATCTAGGAATAAACCTACCCAAGGAGACAAAAGACCTGTATGCAGAAAATTATAAGACACTGATGAAAGAAATTAAAGATGATATAAATAGATGGAGAGATATACCATGCTCCTGGATTGGAAGAATCAATATTGTGAAAATGACTCTACTACCCAAAGCAATCTACAGATTCAATGCAATCCCTATCAAACTACCACTGGCATTTTTCACAGAAGTAGAACAAAAAATTTCAAAATTTGTTTGGAAAAACAAAAGACCCCGAATAGCCAAAGCAATCTTGAGAACGAAAAACGGAGCTGGAGGAATCAGGCTGCCTGACTTCAGACTATACTACAAAGCTACAGTAATTAAGACAGTGTGGTACTGGCATAAAAACAGAAAGATAGATCAGTGGATCAGGATAGAAAGCCCAGAGATAAACCCACGCACATATGGCCAACTTATCTTTGATAAAGGAGGCAGGAATGTACAGTGGAGAAAGGACAGCCTCTTCAATAAGTGGTGCTGGGAAAACTGGACAGGGACATGTAAAAGTATGAGATTAGATCATTCCCTAACACCATACACAAAAATAAGCTCAAAATGGATTAAAGACCTAAATGTAAGGCCAGAAACTATCAAACTCTTAGAGGAAAACATAGGTAGAACACTCTATGACATAAATCACAGCAAGATCCTTTTGGACCCACCTCCTAGAGAAATGGAACTAAAAACAAAGATAAACAAATGGGACCTAATGAAACTTCAAAGCTTTTGCACAGCAAAGGAAACCATAAACAAGACCAAAAGACAACCCTCAGAATGGGAGAAAATATTTGCAAATGAAGCAACTGACAAAGGATTAATCTCCAAAATTTATAAACAGCTCATGCAGCTCAATAGCAAAAAAACAAACAACCCAATCCAAAAATGGGCAGAAGACTTAAATAGGCATTTCTCCAAAGAAGATATACAGACTGCCAACAAACACATGAAAGAATGCTCAACATCATTAATCATTAGAGAAATGCAAATCAAAACTACAATGAGATATCATCTCACACCAGTCAGAATGGCCATCATCAAAAAATCTAGAAACAATAAATGCTGGAGAGGGTGTGGAGAAAAGGGAACACTCTTGCACTGCTGGTGGGAATGTGAATTGGTACAGCCACTATGGAGAACAGTATGGAGGTTCCTTAAAAAACTACAAATAGAACTACCATATGACCCAGCAATCCCACTACTAGGCATATACCCTGAGAAAACCATAATTCAAAAAGAGACATGTACCAAAATGTTCATTGCAGCTCTATTCACAATAGCCCGGAGCTGGAAACAACCTAAGTGTCCATCATCGGATGAATGGATAAAGAAGATGTGGCACATATATACAATGGAATATTACTCAGCCATAAAAAGAAACGAAACTGAGCTATTTGTAATGAGGTGGATAGACCTAGAGTCTGTCATACAGAGTGAAGTAAGTCAGAAAGAGAAAGACAAATACCGTATGCTAACACATATATATGGAATTAAAAAAAAAAAATGTCATGAAGAACCTAGGGGTAAAACGGGAATAAAGACACAGACCTACTTGAGAATGGACTTGAGGATATGGGGAAGGGGAAGGGTAAGCTGTGACAAAGGGAAAGAGAGGCATGGACATATATACACTACCAAACGTAAGGTAGATAGATAGTGGGAAGCAGCCGCAGAGCACAGGGAGATCAGCTCGGTGCTTTGTGACCGCCTGGAGGGGTGGGATGGGGAGGGTGGGAGGGAGGGAGATGAATGAGGGAGGGGATGTGGGAACAGATGTATATGTATGACTGATTCACTTTGTTATAAAGCAGAAGCTAATTAAAAAAAAAAAAAAAAAAAAAGATTCTTACTAGTCAGATATATTCCTCTGCGGGAAATATGGGGTTTTGAGTCCCTTTCACTGAGGAAGGTGTAGGTCTTGTCTATTCCATAGTTGGTTTTTGGAACGGTACCTGTGCTTATATCAAACTCTGGTTTTATGCATCACCCCACCTCTCCTTCCCCCTTAAGCAGGCATAAGAGTGTTTTCTAAATGTGAGACACTCTTCTCTTTCCTAACTCAGTTCAAGTGTAGCCATGTTTACAGGATCTTCATAAGTGATATCTTATGATAAGTTTCTTTTTCTGTGTGACTCATTTCACTTAGAATCATCGTACCTGAATCCACCCATTTTGCTGCTACTGGTCTTATGACATTGATTTCATGGCTGAGGGATATTACATCATACGTAAGTACGACAATTTTTTGAACCATTTTTATATTTCCTGGGATATTTAAGGTGTACCCAAGTTGAGGTCCTTGTAAGCAGTGCAGCCCTAAATTTGCGGGTGGCTCTGTCTTATTGATTTTCAGTTTTCCCAAGGTATATTCCCTAGACTGGAATTGCCCTTGGCTCTGTTGCTCTGTTGTTTACTTGATTTAGGGAACACAATGCACTCCTCCAGAGAGGCAGTCAGCAATTTACATCCCGCCCATCAGCATAACAAGGCTCCCTGTTCTCCAGGGCCTGTCTTGCCTTTCTGGTTTTTACACATTTTGTGGATGTCCCTTTTGACCGGTGGGAAGTGATACTTCTTTGTAGTGCAGATTTGCATTGCCCGCTTGCTTGCTTGGCCCATAAGGGAGTATGCGTTTTCTCCTGAATATATTCAGGGGAAAACGCATACGCCCTTTTTGGCCAAGTGCATCATTGTCGATGTTGTGCCCCTCTTCCTGTGCTTTAAAGGTGATTCCAACGTACCTCTTGAAATCTGTTTCCTGCTATTCGGCCTCGCTTTCAGGTCCGCCTCGTTGCCTTCCCTCAACAGATTTTTGGACGATAGTTGTCCTTTATTACTCGGCCAGTTTGTGAATTGCTGTGCCCCTGAGCTCCATTTTTCAACTCGTTTTTGTGAGCTGACCGCAAGTCAAACATTTTGGTTCAGGACCTATGCTGGTTCCCGGTGGGGGGCTGAGACTTTCGTTACTTCTTCTTCCTGCCGGGAAGTTAGAGTGATATGTGCCCGTCCAAATGCCTAACAGCTACTCTCTCATTGGTTCTCCCTCTTCCCTTTCATCCTCTGCCAAATTGGAAACGTGTGCGAACCAGGAGGTTAAAGGGGCTGTCTCTCCAACTTGGGAGATTGATAGTAAAGCAGATGGAAAGTCAAACGGGAGCACCAGGAGAGGAACTATTCGTTGAGTTTTAGTAACATTTCGTATTCACAGTCTGTCGGTTCTCTAGGTTTCCCGTACATGTTATAACTGTAGTAATATTCCCTTCAACCTGGAGAGTTGGGACCCATGGAATGGGTGCCATGCATTATTGCTTTAAAGGGTCTGCATTTGCTCACCCAATCTCACCAATCCTCTCAGTCCCAAGTGTCCAGCCTTATGCCACATCCAGCTGTCATTGTAGATAGGGTCATTCCAGGTTTCATCAGAGACCCTGAAATAATTGTAAAGAATTTCCCAGTTTTCTTGTTTTGTTTTTGCAATTCCTTATTATACTGGGTTTGAGCTGATTCTCGCTGCCATGTTTATGCCAGTCTAGACACACTTGATTCCCTTACGGAGACATATCAATACATAGGTTTTAAGATTCTTACTAGTCAGATATATTCCTCTGCGGGAAATATGGTGTTTTGAGTCCCTTTCACTGAGGAAGGTGTAGGTCTTGTCTATTCCATAGTTGGTTTTTGGAACGGTACCTGTGCTTATATCAAACTCTGGTTTTATGCATCACCCCACCTCTCCTTCCCCCTTAAGCAGGCATAAGAGTGTTTTCTAAATGTGAGACACTCTTCTCTTTCCTAACTCAGTTCAAGTGTAGCCATGTTTACAGGATCTTCATAAGTGATATCTTATGATAAGTTTCTTTTTCTGTGTGACTCATTTCACTTAGAATCATCGTACCTGAATCCACCCATTTTGCTGCTACTGGTCTTATGACATTGATTTCATGGCTGAGGGATATTACATCATACGTAAGTACGACAATTTTTTGAACCATTTTTATATTTCCTGGGATATTTAAGGTGTACCCAAGTTGGGGTCCTTGTAAGCAGTGCAGCCCTAAATTTGGGGGTGGCTCTGTCTTATTGATTTAAAGTTTTCCCAAGGTATATTCCCTAGACTGGAAGTGCCCTTGGCTCTGTAGCTCTGTTGTTTACTTGATTTAGGGAACACAATGCACTCCTCCAGAGAGGCAGTTAGCAATTTACATCCCGCCCATCAGCATAACAAGGCTCCCTGTTCTCCAGGGCCTGTCTTGCCTTTCTGGTTTTTACACATTTTGTGGATGTCCCTTTTGACCGGTGGGAAGTGATACTTCTTTGTAGTGCAGATTTGCATTGCCCGCTTGCTTGCTTGGCCAAAAAGGGCGTATGCGTTTTCTCCTGAATATATTCAGGAGAAAACGCATACGCCCTTTTTGGCCAAGTGCATCATTGTCGTAGTTGTGCCCCTCTTCCTGTGCTTTAAAGGTGATTCCAACGTACCTCTTGAATTCTGTTTCCTGCTATTTTGCCTCGCTTTCAAGTCCGCCTCGTTGCCTTCCCTCAACAGATTTTTGGACGATAGTTGTCCTTTATTACTCGGCCAGTTTGTGAATTGCTGTGCCCCTGAGCTCCATTTTTGAACTCGTTTTTGGTTAGCTGACCGCAAGTCCAACATTTTGGTTCAGGACCTATGCTGGTTCCCGGTGGGGGGCTGAGACTTTGGTTAATTCTTCTTCCTGCCGGGAAGTTAGAGTGATATGTGCCCGTCCAAATGCCTAACAGCTAACCTCTCATTGGTTCTCCCTCTTCCCTTTCATCCTCTGCCACATTGGCAACCTGTGGGAACCAGGAGGTTAAAGGGGCTGTCTCTCCAAGTTGGGAGATTGATAGTAAAGCAGATGGAAAGTCAAACCGGAGCACCAGGAGAGGGACTATTCGTTGAGTTTTAGAAACCTTTCGTATTCACAGTGGGTCCGTTCTCTAGTTTTCCCGTACATGTTATAGCTGTAGTAATATTCCCTTCAACCTGGAGAGTTGGGACCCATGGAATGGGTGCCAGGCATTTGTGCTTTAAAGGGTCTGCATTTGCTCACCCAATCTCACCAATCGTCTCAGTCCCAAGTGTCCCTCCTTATGCCACATCCAGCTCTCATTGTAGATAGGGTCATTCCAGGTTTCATCAGAGACCCTGAACGAATTGTAAAGAATTTTCCAGTTTTTTTGTTTTGTTTTTAAAATTCCTTTTTATAGTGGGTTTGAGCTGATTCTCGCTGCCATGTTTATGCCAGTCTAGACACACTTGATTCCCTTACGGAGACATATCAATACAGAGGTTTTAAGATTCTTACTAGTCAGATATATTCCTCTGCGGGAAATATGGGTTTTTGAGTCCCTTTCACTGAGGAAGGTGTAGGTCTTGTCTATTCTATAGTTGGTTTTTGGAACGGTACCTGTGCTTATATCAAACTCTGCTTTTATGCATCACCCCACCTCTCCTTCCCCCTTAAGCAGGCATAAGAGTGTTTTCTAAATGTGAGACACTGTTCTCTTTCCTAACTCAGTTCAAGTGTAGACATGTTTACAGGATCTTCATAAGTGATATCTTGTGATGTTTCTTTTTCTGTGTGACTTATTTCACTTAGAATCATCGTACCTGAATCCACCCATTTTGCTGCTACTGGTCTTATGACATTGATTTCATGGCTGAGGGATATTCCATCGTACGTAAGTACCACAATTTTTTGAACCATGTTTATATTTTCTGGGATACTTAAGGTGTATCCAAGTTGAGGTCATTGTATGCAGTGCAGCCCTAAATTTTGGGGTGGCTCTGTCTTATTGATTTTCAGTTTTCCCAAGGTATATTCCCTAGACTGGTAGTGCCCTTGGCTCTGTAGCTCTGTTCTTTACTTGTTTTAGGGAACAGAATGCACTCCTCCAGAGAGGCAGTTGGCAATTTACATCCCGCCCATCAGCATAACAAGGCTCCCTGTTCTCCAGGGCCTGTCTTGCCTTTCTTGTTCTTACACATTTTGTGGATGTCCCTTTTGACCGGTGGGAAGTGATACTTCTTTGTAGTGCAGATTTGCATTGCCCGCTTGCTTGCTTTGGCAAAAATGGCATATGCGTTTTCTCCTGAATATATTCAGGAGAAAACGCATACGCCCTTTTTGGCCAAGTGCATCATTGTCGAAGTTGTGCCACTCTTCCTGTGCTTTAAAGGCGATTCCAACGTACCTCTTGAAATCTGCTTCCTGCTATTCTGCCTCGCTTTCAAGTCCGCCTCGTTGCCTTCCCTCAACAGATTTTTGGACGATAGTTGTCCTTTATTACTCAGCCAGTTTGTGAATTGCTGTGTCCCTGAGCTCCATTTTTCAACTCGTTTTTGATGAGCTGACCGCAAGTCCAAAAGTTTGTTTCAGGACCTATACTGGTTCCCGGTGGGTGGCTGAGATTTTGGTTAATTCTTCTTCCTGCCGGGAAATTACAGTGATATATGCCCGTCCAAATTCCTAACAGCTACTCTCTCATTGGTTCTCCCTCTTCCCTTTCATCCTCTGCCAAATTGGCAACCTGTGTGAAACAGGAGGTTAAAGGGGCTGTCTCTCCAAGTTGGGAGGTTGATAGTAAAGCAGATGGAAAGTCAAACAGGAGCACCAGGAGAGGGACAATTCGTTGAGATTTAGAAACCTCTTGTATTCACAGTGTGTCCGTTCTCTAGGTTTCCCGTACTTGTTATAGCTGTAGTAATATTCCCTTCAACCTGGAGAGTTGGGACCCATGGAATGTGTGCCATGCATTATTGCTTTAAAGGGTCTGCATTTGCTCACCCAATCTCACCAATCCTCTCAGTCCCAAGTGTCCAGCCTTATGCCACATTCAGCTGTCGTTGTAGATAGGGTCATTCCAGGTTTCATCAGAGACCCTGAAGGAATTGTAAAGAATTTACCAGTTTTTTTGTTTTATTTTTGAAATTCCTTTTAATAGTGGGTTTCAGCTGATTCTCGCTGCCATGTTTATGCCAGTCTAGACACACTTGATTCCCTTACGGAGACAAATCAATACATAGGTTTTAAGATTCTTACTAGTCAGATATATTCCTCTGCGGGAAATATGGGGTTTTTAGTCCCTTTCACTGAGGAAGGTGTAGGTCTTGTCTATTCCATAGTTGGTTTTTGGAACGGTACGTGTGCTTATATCACACTCTGGTTTTATGCATCACCCCACCTCTCCTTTCCCTTAAGCAGGCATAAGAGTGTTTTCTAAATGTGAGACACTGATCTATTTCCTAACTCAGTTCAAGTGTAGCCAAGTTTACAGGATCTTCATAAGTGATATCTTATGATAAGTTTCTTTTTCTGTGTGACTTATTTCATTTAGAATCATCGTACCTGAATCCACCCATTTTGCTGCTACTGGTCTTATGACATTGATTTCATGGCTGAGGAATATTCCATCGTACGTAAGTACCACAATTTTTTGAACCATTTTTATATTTCTTGGGATATTTAAGGTGTACCCAAGTTGATGTCCTTGTAAGCAGTGCAGCCCTAAATTTTGGGGTGGCTCTGTCTTATTGATTTTCAGTTTTCCCAATGTATATTACCTAGACTGGAAGTGCCCTTGTCTCTGTAGCTCTGTTCTTTACTTGTTTTAGGGAACACAATGCACTCCTCCAGAGATGCAGTTGGCAATTTACATCCCACCCAACAGCATAACAAGGCTCCCTGTTCTCCGGGGCCTGTCTTCCCTTTCTGGTTTTTACACATTTTGTGGATGTCCCTTTTGACCGGTGGGAAGTGATACTTCTTTGTAGTGCAGATTTGCATTGCCCGCTTGCTTGCTTGGCCAAAAAGGGCGTATGCGTTTTCTCCTGAATATATTCAGGAGAAAACGCATACGCCCTTTTTAGCCAAGTGCATCATTGTCGAAGTTGTGCCCCTCTTCCTGTGCTTTAAAGGCGATTCCAACGTACCTCATGAAATCTGTTTCCTGCTATTCTGCCTCGCTTTCAAGTCCGCCTCATTGCCTTCCCTCAACAGATTTTTGGACGATAGTTGTTCTTTATTTCTCGGCCAGTTTGTGAATTGCTGTGCCCGTGAGCTCCATTTTTCAACTCGTTTTTGGTTAGCTGACGGCAAGTCCAAAATTTTGGTTCAGGACCTATACTGCTTCCCGGTGGGTGGCTGAGACTTTGGTTAATTCTTCTTCCTGCCGGGAAATTACAGTGATATATGCCCGTCCAAATGCCTAACAGCTACTCTCTCATTGGTTCTCCCTCTTCCCTTTCATCCTCTGCCAAATTGGAAACCTGTGCGAACCAGGAGGTTAAAGGGGCTGTCTCTCCAAGTTGGGAGGTTGATAGTAAAGCAGGTTGAAAGTCAAGCCGGAGCACCAGGAGAGGGACTATTCGTTGAGTTTTAGAAACCTTTCGTATTCACAGTGTGTCCGTTCTCTAGGTTTCCCGTACATGTTATAACTGTAGTAATATTCCCTTCAACCTGGAGAGTTGGGACCCATGGAAAGTGTGCCATGCATTATTGCTATAAAGGGTCTGCATTTGCTCACCCAATCTCACCAATCCCCTCAGTCCCAAGTGTCCAGCCTTATGCCACATCCAGGTGTCGTTGTAGATAGGGTCATTCCAGGTTTCATCATTGACCCTGAAGGAATTGTAAAGAATTTCCCAGTTTTTTTGTTTTGGTTTTGAAATTCCTTTTTATAGTGGGCTTGAGCTGATTCTCGCTGCCATGTTTATGCCAGTCTAGACACACTTGATTCCCTTACGGAGACATATCAATACATAGGTTTTAAGATTCTTACTAGTCAGATATATTCCTCTGCGGGAAATATGGGGTTTTGAGTCCCTTTCACTGAGGAAGGTGTAGGTCTTGTCTATTCCATAGTTGGTTTTTGGAACGGTACCTGTGCTTATATCAAACTCTGGTTTTATGCATCACCCCACCTCTCCTTCCCCCTTAAGCAGGCATAAGAGTGTTTTCTAAATGTGAGACACTGTTCTCTTTCCTAACTCAGTTCAAGTGTAGCCATGTTTACAGGATCTTCATAAGTGATATCTTATGATAAGTTTCTTTTTCTCTGTGACTTATTTCACTTAGAATCATCGTACCTGAATCCACACATTTTGCTGCTACTGGTCTTATGACATTGATTTCATGGCTGAGGGATATTCCATCGTACATAAGTACCACAATTTTTTGAACCATTTTTATATTTCCTGGGATATTTAAGGTGTACCCAAGTTGAGGTCCTTGTAAGCAGTGCAGCCCTAAATTTTGGGATGGCTGAGACTTTTTGATTTTCAGTTTTCCCAAGGTATATTCCCTAGACTGGAAGTGCCCTTGGCTCTGTAGCTCTGTTGTTTACTTGTTTTAGGGAACACAATGCACTCCTCCAGAGAGGCAGTTGGCAATTTACATCCCGCCCATCAGCATAACAAGGCTCCCTGTTCTCCAGGGCCTGTCTTGCCTTTCTGGTTTTTACACATTTTGTGGATGTCCCTTTTGACCGGTGGGAAGTGATACTTCTTTGTAGTGCAGATTTGCATTGCCCGCTTGCTTGCTTGGCCAAAAAGGGCATATACGTTTTCTCCTGAATATATTCAGGAGAAAACGCATACGCCCTTTTTGGCCAAGTGCATCATTGTCGAACTTGTGCCCCTCTTCCTGTGCTTTAAAGGCGATTCCAACGTACCTCTTGAAATCTGTTTCCTGCTATTCTGCCTCGCTTTCAAGTCCCCCTCGTTGCCTTCCCTCAACAGATTTTTGGACGATAGTTGTCCTTTATTACTCGGCCCGTTTGTGAATTGCTGTGCCCCTGAGCTCCATTTTTCAACTCGTTTTTGGTGAGCTGACCGCAAGTCCAAAATTTTGGTTCACGACCTATACTGGTTCCCGGTGGGGGGCTGAGACTTTGGTTAATTCTTCTACATGCCGGGAAATTACAGTGATATGTGCCCGTCCAAATGCCTATCAGCTACTCTCTCATTGGTTCTCCCTCTTCCCTTTCATCCTCTGCCAAATTGGCAACCTGTGCGAACCAGGAGGTTAAAGGGGCTGTCTCTCCAAGTTGGGAGGTTGATAGTAAAGCAGATGGAAAGTCAAACCGGAGCACCAGGAGAGGGACTATTCGTTGAGTTTTAGAAACCTTTCGTATTCACAGTGTGTCCGTTCTCTAGGTTTCCCGTACATGTTATAACTGTAGTAATATTCCCTTCAACCTGGAGAGTTGGGACCCATGGAATGGGTGCCATGAATTATTGCTTTAAAGGTTCTGCATTTGTTCACCCAATCTCACCAATCCTCTCAGTCCCAAGTGTCCAGCCTTATGCCACATCCAGCTGTCGTTGTAGATAGGGTCATTCCAGGTTTCATCAGAGAACCTGAAGGAATTGTAAAGAATTTCCCAGTTTTTTTGTTTTGTTTGTGAAATTCCTTTTGATAGTGGGTTTCAGCTGATTCTCGCTGCCAAGTTTATGCCAGTCTAGACACACTTGATTCCCTTACAGAGACATATCAATACATAGGTTTTAAGATTCTTACTATTCAGATATATTCTTCTGCGGGAAATATGGGCTTTTCAGTCCCTTTCACTGAGGAATGTGTAGGTCTTGTCTATTCCATAGTTGGTTTTCGGAACGGTAGGTGTGCTTATATGAAACTCTGGTTTTATGCATCACCCCACCTCTCCTTCCCCCTTAAGCAGGCGTAAGAGTGTTTTCCAAATGTGAGACTCTGTTCTCTTTCCTAGCTAAGTTCAAGTGTAGCCATGTTTACAGGTTCTTCATAAGTGATATCTTATGATAAATTTCTTTTTCTGTTTGTCTTATTTCACTTAGAATCATCATAACAGAATCCACTCATTTTGTTGCTACTGGTCTTATGACATTGATTTCATGGCTGAGGGATATTCCATCGTACGTAAGTACCACAATTTTTTGAACCATTTTTATATTTCCTGGGATATTTAAGGTGTACCGAAGTTGAGGTTATTGTGAGCATTGCAGCCGTAAATTTTGGGGTGGCTCTGTCTTATTGATTTTCAGTTTTCCCAAGGTATATTCCCTAGACTGGAAGTGCCCTTGGCTCTGTAGCTCTGTTGTTTACTTGTTTTAGGGAACACAATGCACTCCTCCATAGAGGCAGTTGGCAATTTACATCCCGCCCATCAGCATAAAAAGGCTCCCTGTTCTCCATGGCCTGTCTTGCCTTTCTGGTTTTTACACATTTTGCGGATGTCCCTTTTGACCGGTGGGAAGTGATACTTCTTTGTAGTGCAGATTTGCATTGCCCGCTTGCTTGCTTGGCCAAAAAGGGCGTATGCGTTTTCTCCTGAATATATTCAAGAGAAAACGCATACGCCCTTTTTGGCCAAATGCATCATTGTCGAAGTTGTTCCACTCTTCCTGTGCTTTAAAGGCGATTCCAACGTACCTCTTGAAATCTGTTTCCTGCTATTCTGGTTCGATTTCAACTCCGCCTCGTTCCCTTCCCTCAACAGATTTTTGGATGATAGTTGTCCTTTATTACTCTTCCAGTTTGTGAATTGCTGTGCCCTGAGCCCCATTTTTCAACTTATTTTTTGTGAGCTGACCGCACGTCCAAAATTTTGGTTCAGGACCTCTACTTGTTCCCCGTGGGAGGCTGAGACGTTGGTTAATTCTTCTTCCTACCGTGAAATTAGAGTGACATGTGCCCGTCTAAATGCCTAACAGCTACTCTGTCATTGGTTCTCCCCCTTTCCTTTCATCCTCTGCCAAATTGGCAACGTGTGTGCACCAGGAGGTTAAAAGGGGTGTCTCTCCAATTTGGGAGATTGATAGTAAAGCAGTGGGAAAGTCAAACCGGAACACCAGGAGAGGGACTAATCGTTGAGTTTTAGAAACCTTTTGTATTCACAGTGTGTCCATTCTCTAGGTTTCCTGTACATGTTATAGCTGTATTAATATTCCCTTCAACCCGCAGAGTTGGGACCCATGGAATGGGTGCCATGCATTATTGGTTTACAAGGTCTGCATTTGCTCACCCAATCTCACCAATCCTCTAAGTCCCAAGTGTCCAGCCTTATGCCACATCCAGCGGTCGTTGTAGATAGGGTCATTCCAGATTTCATCAGCGACCCTGAAGGAATTGTAAAGAATTTGCCTGTTTTTTAGTTTTGTTTGTGAAATTCCTTTTGATAGTGGATTTCAGCTGATTCTCGCTGCCATGTTTATGCCAGTCTAGAAACACTTGATTCCCTTACGGAGACATATCAATACATAGGTTTTAAGATTCTTACTAGTCAGATATATTCCTCTGCCGGAAATATGGGGTTTTGAGTCCGTTTCAGTGAGGAACTTGTAGGTCTTCTGTATTCCATAGTTGGTTTTTGAACAGTACCTGTGCTTATATCAAACCCTGGTTTTATGCATCACCCCACCTCTCCTTCCAACTCTAGCAGGCATAAGTGTGTTTTCTAAATGTGAGACTCTGTTCTCTTTCCTAACTCAGTTCAAGTGTAGCCATGTTACAGGATCTTCATAAGTGATATCTTATGATAAATTTCTTTTTCTGTGTGTCTTATTTCACTTAGAATCATCATAACAGAATCCACTCATTTTGTTTCGACTGGTCTTATGACATTGATTTCATGCCTGACGGATATTCCATCATACATAAGTACCACAATTTTTTGAGCCATTTTTATATTTCCTGGGATATTTAAGGTGTACCCAAGTTGAGGTTCTTGTAAGCAGTGCAGCCCTAAATTTTGAGGTGGCTGTGTCTTATTGATTTTCAGTTTTCCCAAGGTATATTCCCTAGACTGGAAGTGCCCTTGGCTCTGTAGATCTGGTGTTTACTTGTTTTAGGGAACCCAATGCACTCCTCCAGAGAGGCAGTTTTCAATTTACATCCCGCCCATCAGCATAACAAGGCTCCCTGTTCTCCAGGGCCTGTCTTGCCTTTCTGGTTTTTACACATTTTGTGGATGTCCCTTTTGTACCGGTGGGAAGAGATACTTCTTTGTATTGCAGATTTGCATTGTCCGCTTGCTTGCTTGGCCAAAACGGGCATATGAGTTCTCTCCTAAATATATTCAGGAGAAAATGCATACGCCCTTTTTGGCCAAGTGCATCATTGTCGAAGTTGTGCCCCTTTTCCTGTGCTTTAAAGGCGATTCCAACGTACCTCTTGAAATCTGTTTCCTGCTATTCTGCCTAGCTTTCAAGTCTACCTCGCTGCCTTCCCTCAACAGATTTTTGGATGATAGTTGTCCTTTATTACTCTGCCAGTTTGTGAATTGTTGTGCCCCTGAGCCCCATTTTGCAACTCGTTTTTTGTGAGCTGAACGCAAGACCAATATTTTGGTTCAAGACGTATATGGGTTCCCGGTGGGTGGCTGAGACTTTGGTTAATTCTTCTTCCTGCCGGGAAATTAGAGTGACATGTGCCCGTCCAAATGCCAAACAGCTACTCTCCCATTGGTTCTCCCTCTTCCCTTTCATCCTCTGCCAAATTGGCAACGTGTGCCAACAAGGGGGTTAAATGTGCTGTCTCTAAGTTGGGAGATTGATAGTAAAGAAGTTGCAGTGTCAAACATGAGCACCAGGAGACGGAGTATTAGTTGAGTTTTAGAAACGTTTCTTGTTCACAGTGTGTCCATTCTCTAGGTTTCTGGTACATGTTATAGTTGTAGTAATATCCCCTTCAACTTGGAGAGTTGGGACGCATGTAATGTGTGCCATGCATTATTGCTTTGAAGGGTCTGCATTTGCTCAGCCAATCTCACCAATCCTCTCAGTGCCACGTGTCCAGCCTTATGTAACATCCAGCTGTCATTGTAGATAGGGTCATTCCAGGTTTCATCAGAGACCCTGAAGGAATTGGAAAGAATTTCCCAGTTTTTTTGTTTTGTTTTTGAAATTCCTTTTTATAGTGGGTTTGAGCTGATTCTCGCTGCCATGTTTATGCCAGTCTAGACACTCTTGATTCCCTTACAGAGACAAATGCCTACAGCTACTCTCTCATTGGTTCTCCCTTTTCCCTTATATCCTCTGAACAATGTGCCAACTGTGCGAAACAGGAGGTTATAGGGGTTGACTCTCCAAGTTTGGAGATTGATATTAAAGCAGTAGGAATGTCAAGTTGGAGCACAAGGAGAGAAAAAAAAATTAGTAGAGTTTTAGCAAACTTTCTCCATCAGAGGGTGTCAATTCTCTAGGTTTCCCATACATTTTATAACTCTAGTGATATTCCGTTTTACCTGGAGAGTTGGGAACCATGGAATGATGGGCAGGAATTATTGCTTTAGAGGGTCTGCCTTTTCTCACCCAATCTCACCAATCCTCTCAGTCCCAGTGACCAGCCTTATGCCACATCCAGCTGTCGTTGTAGACAGGGTCATTCCAAGTTTCATCAGAACCCCTGAAGGTATTGTGTAAGAATTAAACTGTTTTTTGTTTTGTTTTGAAATTCATTTTTATAGTGGGTTTGAGCTGCTTCTCACTGCCGTGTTTATGTCATGCTAGACACACTTGGTTCCTTTACGGAGACATATCAATACATAGGTTTTAAGATTCTTACTAGTCAGATATATTTCTCTGCCGGGAATTAGGATGTTGAGTCCCGTTCACTGAGGAAGGAGTAGGGCTTGTCTCTTCTGTATTTGGATTATGGAGTGTTACCTGTGCTAATATCAAACTCTGGTTTTGTGTGTCTCCCCACCTCTCCTTTCCCCTTAAGCAAGCATAAGTGTGTTTTCTATATCTGAGACACTGTTCTCTTTCCTAATTCAGTTCATATGTAGCCATGTTTACATTCCCTTCATAAGTGATATCTTATGTCAGAATGCACTATGGCCCTTGTCATAATAATGCTCCATGACACCTGTCATCACAATGCTCTATGCCCTGCTCATCACAATGCTCCATGTCCCTTGTCATCACAATTCTCCACGTCCTTGTCATCACAATGCTACATGACACGTCTCATCACAATGTTACATGCTCTTGTCATCACAATTCTCCATGCACTTGTCATTGCAATGTTCCATGCCCCCTGTCATAGCAAGCTCCAAGTGTTTGTCATCACAATGCTTCATGACCTTGTCATCAAAATTCTCAATGGTCCTTGTCATCACAATGCTCCGTGCCCTTGTCATCACAATGCTCCATGACCCCTGTCATCACAATGCTCCCTGACGCCTGTCATCACAATGCTTCATGCCCCTTGTCATTACAGTGCTTCATGATGCTCGTCATCACAATTACGCAAGGTCTTCTCATCACAATGCTCTACGGTTTTGCCATCACAATTCTCCATGCCCTGGTCATCTCAAAGCTCAATGTCCCTCGTCCTCACAATTCTCCACTTCCTTGTCATCACAACGCTCCATGGCACTTCTCATCACTATGTTATATGCTCTTGTCATCACAATACTCCATGCACTTGTCATCGCAATGCTCCATGACCCCTGTCATAGGAAGCTCCATGCGCTTTTCATCACAATGTTTCACGACCTGGACATTAAAATTATCAGTGGACCTTGTCATCTCAATGCTCCATGCCCTTGTCATCAAAATGCTCCTTTACGTTTGTCACAACAATCCTCCATGACACTTGGCATCACAATGCTCCGTGTTATTGTCATCACAATGGAACATGACATATGTCATCACAATGCTCCCTGACACCTGTCTTCACAATACTCCATGACCTTGTCATCACAATGCTTCATGCCCTTGTCATCACAATGTGCCATGCTCACTGTCATCACAATAATCCATGAAACTTGTCAGACAAATGCTCCATGACCCTTTTCATCAAAATGCTCCATGAACACTGTCATCACAATGCACCATGCCCATCATCATAATGCTTCATGCTATTGTCATCACAATGAAATCAAAATGCTCCATGACCTCTGTCATCACAATGCTCCAAACCCTTGTAATCACAATGTTCCATAACACTTGTCATCACAATGCCCCATGACGCTGGTCATCACAATTATCCATGGACTTCTCATCACAATGCCCCATGACATTTGTCATCACAATGCTCAATACACATGTCATCACAATGCTCCCTTACTCTTGCCATCGGTATGCTCCTTGAACCCTTTCATGACAAGGCTCCATGCCTTTTTCATCACAATGATCCATGCACTTTTCATCACAATGCTCCATGCCCTTGTCATCACAATGGTCCTAGACCCCTGTAATCACAATGCTCCATGCCCCTTTTCATCAGAATGCTCCATGAGACTTGTCATCACAAGGCTCCATGGTCTTCTCATCACAATGCTCCAGGACGTTGTCATCAAAATGCTCCATTCCTTTATCATCACAATGCTCCATGACGCCTGTCATCACAATACTCCATGAACGTTTTCAGCCCAATGCTCCATGACCTTCTCATTACAATGCTCCTTGACCAATATCATCACAATGCTCCATGACCACTGTCATCAAAACGCTCCATGACACCTGACAACACAATGATCCGGTACTCTTGTCATCACAATGCTCCATTCCCTAGTCATCACAATGCTCCATGACCCCTGTCATCACAAAACTCCATGAACATTTTCAGCCCAATGCTCCATGACACTTGGCATCACAATGATGCATGCCCTTGTCATCCCAATGCTCCTTGACCCCTGTAAATACAATGCTCCTTGACGCTTGCCATCACAGTGCTCCTGGACACCTGTCATCTCAATGCTCCATGCTTTTGTCAGCAAAATGCTACATGACCCTGTCATTACGATGCTCTATGCGCTTGTCATCACAATACTCCATGAACCTTGGGATCACATTGCTTCCTGCCCTTGTCATCACAATGCTCCATGTTCCTTGAAATCAAAATGATCCATGACCTCTGTCCTCACAATGCTCCAAACCCTTGTGATCACAATGTTCCATAACACTTGTCATCACAACGCTCCATGATTCCTTTCATCACAATACTCCATGCCCTTTTCATCACAATGCTCCATGACCTTTGTCATCATAATTTTCAATACACTTGTCATCACAATGCTCCCTGACACTTGTCGTCAGAATGCTCCTTGAACCCTGTCACGAAAAGGCTCCATGCCTTTTTCATCACAATGCCCCATGCCGTTTTCATCACAATGCTCCATGCCAATGTCATCAAATTACTCCACAAGCTTGTCATCAGAATGCTCCCTGACCCTTGTCATCACAATGCTCCAAGCCATTGTCATCACAATGCTCCATTACCTTTGTCATCAGAATCCTCCATGACACTTGGCAACACAATGCTCCATGCCATTGTCATCACAATGGGCCATTACATATGTCATCACAATGCTCCCTGACACCTGTCTTCACAATACTGCATGACCTGGTCATCACAGTGCTCCATGCCCTTGTCATCACAATGCGCCATTCCAACTGTCATCGCAATAATCCATGAAACTTATTAGACCAATGCTCCATGCCCTTGTCATCACAATGTTCCATGCCCTTCTTATCACAATGCTCCACGACCCCTGTCATCACAATTCTCCGTGACTCCAGTCATCACAATGCTTCATGACCTTTGTCATCACAATGGTCCATGCCCTCCTCATCTACAGTCTCTGTGACCTTTTTAACCACAATGCTCCATGAACTTTTCATCACAATGCTCTTTGACCCTTGTCATCACAATGCTCTATGCCTTTCTCAGCACAATGCTCCATGACCCTTGTCATCACAATGCTCCATGCGCTTGTCAGCACAATGCTCCATGACCCATGACATCACAATGTGCCATGCGCTTGTCATCACAGTGCTCCACAATCTTGTCATCACAATGCTCCATAAACCTTGTCATCACAATGCTCCATGCACTTCTCATCAAAATGCTCTCTCACCACTGATATCACAATGTTACATCACTATTCATCACAATACTCCCTCACCCCTGTCATCACAATGTTCCATGACTCCTGTCATCACAATTCTACATGCACTTATCATCACAATGTTCGATGACCCCTGACATCACAATGTTCCATAACCCCTGTCATCAAAATGCTCCATGAACCATTTCATCAAAATGCTCAATGACCCCTGACATCACAATGTTCCATAACCCCTGTCATCAAAATGTTGCATGACCCTTTTCATCAAATTGTTCCATGACCCTGTCATCACAATGCTCCCTGCCCTTCTCATCACAATGCACCACGCCCTTGTCATCAAAATGCTCCATGACCTTTGTCATCACAAAGATCCATGACCCTTTGCATCACAATGCTCCATGTCATGGTCATCACAATGCTCCATGAACGCTCTCATCACATTGCTCCATGCCATTGTCATCACAATGCTACCTGACACATGTCATCAGAATGCTCCATGGCCCTCTCATCACAATGCTCCATGCCCTTGCCATCACAATGCTCCATTACACCTGTGATAACAATGCTCCATTACCCCTGCCATCACGATGTTCCATGGCCTTGTCATTACAAGGCTCCATGACCCTTCTCATCACAATGCTCCAAGACTCCTGTAATCACAATGCTCCATGCCCCTTTTCATCTCAATGATCCATGAACCCTGTCATCATAATGCACCATGCCCATCATCATAATGCTTCATGCTATTGTCATCACAATGAAATCAAAATTCTCCATGACCTCTGTCATCACAATGCTCCAAACCGTTGTGATCACAATGTTCCGTAATACTTGTCATCACAACGCCCCATGATGCTGGTCATCACAATTATCCATGGACTTCTCATCACAATGCTCCATGACCCTTGTCATCACAATTCTCAATACACTTGTCATCACAACGCTCCCTGACACCTGTCGTCAGTATGCTCATTGAACCCTGTCATGACAAGTCTCCATGCCTTTTTCATCACAGTGATCCATGCCCTTTTCATCACAATGCTCCATGCCATTGTCATCACAATACTCCACAAGCTTGTCATCAGAATGCTCCGTGACACTTGTCATCACAATGATCCATGACCCCTGTCGTCACAATGCTCCATGACACCTGTCATCACAATGCTCCATGCCCCTTGTCATTACAGTGTTCCATGATGCTCGTCATCACAATTATCCATGGTCTTCTCATCTCAGTGCTCCACGGTCTTGCCATCACAATGCTCCATGCCCTGGTTATGACAATGCACCATGTCCCTTGTCATCACAATTCTCCACGTCCTTGTCATCACAGTGCTCCATGACAGTTCTCATCACTATGTTACATGCTCTTGTCATCACAATTCTCCATGCACTTGTCATCGCAATGCCCCATGACCCCTGTCATAGCAAGCTCCATGCCTTTGTTATCACAATGCTTCACGACCTTTTCATCAAAATTCTCACTGCCCGTTGTCATCACAATGCTCCATGCCCTTGTCATCACAATGATCCAAGCCCTTGTCATCACAATGCTCCATTACCTTTGTCATCACAATCCTCCATAACACTTGGCATCACAATGCTTCATGCCATTGTCATCACAATGGACCATGAAATATGTCATCACAATGCTCCCTGACACCTGTCTTCACAATACTCCATGACCTTGTCTTCACAATGCTCCATGACCTTGTCATCACAATGTGCCATGCCCACTGTCAACACAATTATCCATGAAACTTGTCAGACCAATGCCCTATGCCCCTGTCATCACAAAGCTCCATGCCCTTGTCATCACAATGCTCCATGACCCCAGTCATCACAATTCTCCGTGACTCCAGTCTTCACAAGGCTTCATGACCTGTGTCATCACAATGGTCCATGCCCTCATCATCACAAGGCTCTGTGAACTTTGTCACCACAATGCTCCATGAACTTTTCATCACAATGCTCCGTGACACTTGTCATCACAATGCTCCGTGCCTTTGTCAACTCAATTCTCCATGACCCTTGTCATCACAATGCTCCACAACCTTGTCATCACAATGCTCCATAAAGATTGTCATCACAATGCTCCATGCACTTCTTATAAAAATGCTCTCTCACCACTGATATCAACATGTTCCCTCACTAGTCATCACAATACACCCACTCCCCTGTCATCACAATGGTCCTTAAACCCTGTCATGGAAATGTTCCATGACCCTTGACATCTCAATGTTCCATAACCCCTGTCATCAAAATGTTCCATGACACTTTTCATCAAATTGCTCCATGACCCTGTTATCACAATGCTCCCTGCCCTACACAACAGAATGCACCACACCTCTTGTCATCAAAATGCTCTATGACCTTTGTCATCACAAAGCTCCATGACCCTTGGCATCACAATGCTGCATGCCATTGTCATCACAATGCTCCATGAAACCTCTCATCACATTGTTCCATGCCCTTGTCATCACAGGCTACATGATGCTTTTCATCACAATGCTCGATGCCATTCTTATCACAATGCTCCATGCGCTTGTCATTACAATCCTCCATGACCCATGTATCACAGTGTTCCATGCCCTGGTCATCACAATGCTCCATGACCCCTGTCATAAAAATGCTCCATGACCACTGCCATCACAATGTTCCACGGCCTTGTCATCACAAGGCTCCATGACCCTTGTCATCACAGTGCTCCAAGACCCCTGTAATCACAATGCTCCATGCCCTTGTCATCACAAAGCTCCATGACGCATGTCATCAGAATTCTCCATGGCCTTCTCATTCACGATGCTCCATGCCCTTGTCATCACAATGCTCCAAGACTCCTGTAATCACAATGCTCCATGCCCCTTTTCATCTCAATGCTCCATGAACCCTGTCATCACAATGCAGCATGCCCATCATCATAATGCTTCAGGCTATTGTCATCACAATGAAATCAAAATGCCCCATGACCTCTGTCATCACAATGCTCCAAATCCTTGTGATCAAAATGTTCCATAACACTTATCATCACAACGCCCCATGACGCTCGTCATCACAATTATCCATCGTCTTCTCATCACAATGCTCCATGACCTTTGTCATCACAATGCTCAATACCCTTGTCATCACAATGCTCCCTGACACTTGTCGTCAGTATGCTCCTTGAACCCTGTCATGACCAGGCTCCATGCCTTTTTCATCACAATGATCCATGCCCTTTTCATCACAGTGCTCCAAGACCCCTGAAAACACAATGCTCCATGCCCTTGTCCTCACAAAGCTCCATGATGCATGTCATCAGAACGCTCCATGGCCTTCTCATCCCAATGCTCCATGCCCTTGTCATCACAATGCTCCAAGACCTCTGTAATCACAATGCTGCATGCCCCTTTTCCTCAGAATGCCCCATGAGACATGTCATCACAAGGCTCCATGGTCTTCTCATCACAATGCTCCAGTACCTTGTCATCACAATGCTCCATGACGCCTCTCATCACAATACTCCATGAACATTTTCAGCCCAATGGTCCATGACCTTCTCATCACAATGCTCCCTGACCCCTGTCATCACAATGCTCCATGACCACTGTCATCACAACACTCCATGAACCCTGACGACACAATGATCCGGGACTCTTGTCATCAAAATGCTCCATGAACCTTGTCATCACAATGATCCATGCTCTTGTCATCCCAATGCTCCATGACCCCTGTAATCACAATGCTCCATGACGCTTGTCATCAAAGTGCTCCATGAACCTTGTCATCACAATGCTCCTTGCCTTTGTCAGCAAAATGCTACATAATCTTGTCATCACAATGCTCCATGCGCTTGTCATCACAATCCTCCATGACCCTTGGGATCACATTGCTTCATGCCCTTGTCATCTCGCTCTTGCCTTTCTGGTTTTTACAGATATACAGATGTCCCTTTCGAGCGGTGGGAAGTGACAATTCTTTGTAGTGTGGATTTGCATTGCATGCTTGCTTCATTGGCCAGAAAGGACGTATGCGTTTTCTCCTGAATATATTCAGGGGAAAAGGCATACGCCCTTTTTGGCCAAGTGCATCACCGTCCAAGTTGGGATGCTTTTTCTGTGCTTCAAAGGCGATTCCAATTTACCTCTTGAAATATGTTTTGTGCAATTCTGCCTCATTTTCAAGTCCGCTTCATTGCCTTCCCTCAACAGATTTCTGGAAGAGAGTAGTCCTTTATAACTCTGCAGGTTTTTGAATTGCTGGGCCCCTGAGCTCCAATTTTCAAATCCCATTTTTGTGAGCTGGCCGCAAATCCACAATTTTGCTTCAGGACCTATACTGGTTCCAGGGGTGGCTTTATTGGTTCCCTGTGGGTGGCTGAGGCTTTGGGTAATTCTTCTTCCTGACGGGAAATTAGAGTGACATGTGCCCGTCCAAATGCCTACATCTACTCTCTGATTGGTTCTCCCTCTTCCCTTTCATCATCTGCACAAATAGCAAACTGTGCGAACCAGGAGGTTATAGGGGCTGACTCTCCTAAGTTGGGAGATTGATAGTAAAGCAGTTGGAATGCCAAAGTGGAGCACAAGGAGAGGAAAAATTAGGAGAGTTTTAGAAACCTTTCGCCATCACAGGGTGTCCATTTTCTAGGTTTCCCATACATGTTATAACTGTAGTGATATTCCCTTCTACCTGGAGATTTGGGACCCATGGAATGGTGGCATGCATTACTACTTTAAAGGGTCTGCATTTTCTCTCCCAATCTCACCAGTCCTCTCAGTCCCAAGTGTCCAGCCTTATGTCTCATCCAGCTGTCTTTGCAGATAGGGTAATTCCAGGTTTCATTAGAACCCCTGAAGGAATTGTGTAAGAATTTTGCTGTTTTTTGGTTTTGTTTTTGAAATTCATTTTTATTATGGGGTTGAGCTGGTTTTCACTGACCTGTTTATGCCAGTCTAGACACAATTGATTTCCTTACGGAGACATATGAATACATAGGTTTTAAGATTCTTACTAGTCAGATATATTCCTCGGCGGGGAATAGGGGTGTTGAGTCCCATTCACTGAGGAAGGTGTAGGTCTTGTCTCTTCTGTATTTGGTTTATGGAATGGTACCTGTGCTAATATCATACTCTGGTTTTATGCATCACCCCACCTCTCCTTTCCCCTGAAGCAGGCATAAGAGTTTTTTTCTAAATGTGAGACTCTGTTCTCTTTCCTAATTCAGTTCATGTGTTGTGATATTGACATTCCCTCTATAAGTGATATCTTATGATAAGATTCTTTTTCTGTGTGACTAATTTCCCTTAGAATCATCATACCTAAATCCACTCATTATGCTGCTACTGGCCTTATATACACTGATTTCACGTCTGAGTGATATTCCGTTGTACAAAATTACCACAAGTTCTTTATGCATTTCTCTTTTTCCTGGGATATTTTAGGTGTACCAAAGTTGAGGTTCTTGTATGCAGAGCAGCCCTAAACTTTGGGGTGCCTGTGTCTTATTGATATTTAGTCTTCCCAAGTCATATGCCCGTGAGTTGAAGTCCCCTTTGCTTGGGGGCTTTGTATTTTAGAAGTTTTAGGAAACAGCATACACTTCTTCAGAGTGGCTCTTGGATATTTATACCCCACCCATCAGCGTGACTAGGCTCCCTGTTTTCCATGGCCTCTCCTGCATTTCTGGTTTGTACACATTTTTTGGACTGCCTTTCTGAGCAGTGGAAATTGAGACTCCTTTGTTGTGCAGATTTGCATTTCCCTCTTGCTTGGTTGGCCAAAAACTCTGCATGTGTTTTTTTCCTGAAGATATTCACGAAAAAAACGCATACACCCTTTTGCCCAACTGCATCATTTTAGAAATTCTGCTGCTTTTCATATGCTTTAAATGTGAGTACAATCTACCTTTTGAAATCTGTTTCCTGCAATTCTGCCTCTCATTCAAATCCTCTTCGTTGCCTTACTTGAATATATTTTTGGACGTTGGTTATCATTTATATCTTTGCAGGTCTTTGAATTGTCTGCTCCTGAGCTCCATTTTGCAACTCGCTTTTTTTGTGAGCTGGCCGCCAAACCATTGGATTGCTTCCGGCCCTATTCTGGTTCTGGGGAGGCAGGCTGAGCCTTTGGTTAATTCTTCTTCCTAATGGGAAATTAGAGTGACATGTGCCTGTCAAAAGTCCTACAGCTAATCTCTCATTGGTTCCCCCGCTTCCCATTTATCCTCTGCACAAATTGCAAACTGTGGGAAACAGGAGGTTAAAGGTGCTGATTCTCCAAGTGGGGAGATTGTTAGTAATGTGGCTGGAATGGCGAACCCCAGCACCAGGAGATCAAAAATGAGGTGCATTTTAGACACCTTTCCTGAGCACACGGTGTACATTCATCTCGGTTTCCCAGGCATGTTTTCGCTGTCAGAAGATTCCCTTGAACCTGCAGATTTGGGACCCATGGAATGGGTACCAGGCAGTATTACTTTAAAAGGTATGCATTTCCTCACCCAGCCTCTCTAACATCTCTTAGCGTGCATAGCTTCCAGCCTTATATAATCATCCTGCTGTGGGTCTACATGTGTTCAATCCATGTTACATCGTAGCCCTTCAACAAAAGTTGTAAGAATTTTTGTCTGTCTCACTGTTTTTATAAATAGTTTAAAATTTATTTTTATATTGGTTACAGCTGATTTTCAAAGCTCTGTTTTTTGCTGCTGTACATCCACTTGATTCATGTACTGTGAGACAACAATAAATTCTTTTTCAGATGCTTACCAGTCATATGTATTATTTTCCAGTGACTTGAGTGGGCTGAGTGCAGTTCTTTGAGGTACCATGTAGGCCTTGTCAGTTATTCAATTTGGTACTTGGAATGGTATCTTTGCTAATTTCAACCTCCTGGATAATACCTCACCATTCCCCACCTTTCCCATTTAGCAGCCTTATGTCTATTTTCTACATATTTGACTATGTTTCTGTTTTGTAATTTATTTCATGTGTAGCCATTTTTGATTCCACCTTTAAGTGACATCTTATGATATGTGTCTTTTTCTTTCTGACATATGTCACTTAGAATGATCGTATGTAACTCCTCCAGAGTTGTTACAACTGGCCTTATTTCATTGATTTCTGGATGAGTAATATTCCACTCTACATAAGTACCCCATCTCTTTTATCCATTTTATCCTTCCAGGGACATTTAGGTTATATCCAAGTTGAGGCCCTTTTTAACAGAGAGGTGGTAAACGTTCGGGTGCCTGTTTTCTGTCGATTTTTGTTTTTCCCAAGGTACACACCCATGAGTGCAAGTGCCCTATGCTCTGTAGCTCATTTTTTAGATGTTTTAGCAAACACAATACACTCCTCCAGAGTGGCCGTTGGCAAATTACATTTCCACTATCAGCCTCACAGGGCTCCCTTTTCTCCTCGCCCTGTCCTGCATTTCTGGTGTTTACACTTTATGTGGATGGCCCTTCTGACTGATGTGAAGTGATACATTTTGTGATATTGATTTCCAGTGCCCACCTGTTGGGTTGGATAAAAAGTGTGTATGGCCTTTACTTGAATATATTCAGAAAAAATGCATACACCCTTTTTGGCCAACTGCATCATTGGCGATGTTCAGCCCCTTTTCTTGTGCTTTAATGGGGAGTCCTTTCTACCTCTTCAAATCTGTTTCCTGCCACTCTCCCTTGCTTACAAGTCCTTTTCTGTGACTTACCTCAAGACATTTTTCGACGATAGATATTTTCAACTCTGCAGTTTCATGAATTTTAGTGCCCCTGAGTTCCATTTTTCAACTTGTGTTTTTGGAAACTGGACACAAAACAGCGGGATTTCCTCTAGCCCTATTCTGTTTCCGTGGGCAATTCTAGCCTTTGATGAATTTGTCTTCTGGATTGGAAATTAGAGTGGCATGTGCCTGTCCGAACACCTAAGACTTGTCTCTAAATTTTTCTCATCCTTCCGCTCCATCCTCTGGACAAATTCCAAACTGTGTGCAACAGGGTGTTGACGGTGCTGATATCCCCAAGTGAGGAGATTGTTAGGAAAGATGCTGGAGGGTTGAACCCGAGCACCAGGCGATGAGGAGATGAGGTGCCTTTTCCAAACTCTTTCCGATCAAACGGTGTACCATCCTCTAGGTGTGACAGGCATGTTTTAGCTGTAGGAAGGGTCCCGTGCATGTAAGGAGAACACCAGGGATTTTTCCAAATCAGTGCCTCCCCGAACCCCAAACTGGGGAATTTTTAAGCTACGGTTACACGTATGTCCTTTAAGGGCCTTGGGAAATAGGCAGAGCCCAAACTTTAGATGACTGAAATCTTCAGGGTCAGAAGCGCTCACCATCGGCCTTGCTTAGGTTACATTTTATCTGTCATTGATAGATGATGTCAATAAAAATATCTATTCTTTTTCAGATTATTTCCCCTTATAGGTTATTGCAAAATATTCAGTGTAGTTCCCTGTGCTATACAGTAGTTCCTTGTTGATGATCTATTTTATACATAGCAGTGTGTATGTGTTAATCCCAAACTGTTAATTTATCCCTTCTCCTACCTTTCCCCTTTGGTAATAATAAATTATAAGATTTTATACTTCTCAGAAATGGGGGAGCTGAAAGAGAGGTATCATTTTCAATGGAAAAGCATTCAAAACAAGATTGAAGCTTCAGCCAAGAGTATTCGATGTACATCCATGGAAATAAATCACTTCATTTCTCTAATGTTGACCTGACAAATAAGACAGACATCTTCACTGAACTTGCTTATAGGAAAGTGATGGAAATATCAAATGTAAGTCTTAGAAACATCTTATTTTACCCGAGCATTATACACTGCTCTATGTTAACTACAGTTTGGCTCACACATCTGTTCATTGAAGTTACAATGTTCTCAATTTCTGTTACTGATCCTCCAGAGTGGACCCCAACAGGAGTCCCCGTGCCCAGTGTCATTGGAGCCAACAGATCAAGACTGAGTTTGGTTCAGAAGCAAAGGAAACATTATTTTGAAAACAGAATGGAGAGGTGAGAGCGTGCACTCCCCCATGGGCTGTGGGCTGGGCTGCTGTGTAGGGTCCCCGGCAGCGTCAGTGGGAGGGAGGGGATGGAGCTCTCGAGGGCTGCGTTGGCTGCAGCTCAGGCTCTATGCCGCGGAGTCTGCATGGGACCCCGCTAGCTGAGGTGTCGACCCAGCCATTCTGCACTAGGAAATCGGGTCTGAAGTGCCGGGTGTGGGACCTCTGCATGCGGAACCCTAGGAGCACGTGAAATTAGACAAAGCACAAAGGAAAAACAGGTTAGACTTTATTTAATTGCCCAGATTCTCTTTTTATCTCCCAGGAATTTTTAATGAACGTTGCCGGAGATGAACACCTCCTCTGCTTTTTGTTCCGTTCCTTATTCTTGGGGTGTTGAGGGTGCAGACCCCTCTTTTGTAACTGCTTCATGCTGTGGTGGGAGCCCTGATACATGGGGGGAGGGGCAAAACGTCTCCCCACCAGCCTCCTGGTGAGGTTGATTGTCCCAAGGCCTCCTGCCTCACTTCTCGTCCGCCTGAGCACCAGCATTGGAAGTGTTACAGATTCTAATGACTTTTAAGGGTCCAGGAAAGAGAGGCGCAGAGATGCTGCGGTGGCAGGTTTCACCCCACCCCACATATGTTCGGCGACCTTAGGCTGACAGTTTTTGCCAGACTAGATGCTCTGACCAGTAGTCTGTGCTTTCTTTAATTATGTCCCTGAATTAATGTACAAACAGCACCATGTGTCAGAGCCCTGCCCGCCCAACTCCCAGACAGTCCAGGGTCAGTGGTGATCCAGGACCATGACGTCCACTGAGTCAACGGCCTTTAGAAGTAGCCAGCAGTCCAGCCGGTCATATTGGCCACCATCACTGCGGTGTCTGTAGGGTTTTCTATGGTGAAAGCGTGATATACGTTTCCCCCGCCAAGCTTATTAGCTCCCCTCTGGGTGCAGTAAGTCCTGCAAGCAGTAGTCTGCTCTTTCGGGGCACAGTCTTGTCGTTTTCTGAGAGAAACTCCAGGTCAAGTGATGGTCACACGAGTCATCTTGGGGGCCCGTTGCCCCCGTTTATCTCTCTGGAGGTTGGAGTTGGAGGGCCTCCTCACTCGGGGTCAGTGTGTCCACAGAGCGACCCCTGCAACTTCAGGGCATGATGGGTGGTTAGGATCACCACGTGGGGTCCTTTTCCCTTAGGAGGGAGCTGGCCTTGCGGGCTGCTGATTTCCAGCTTTTTAGATACCCCAGTATCCTGGCCTGATGAGTCGGTGGGCAAAGCCCTTGGTGACCATAGTTTATCATACCTGAAGGGTATTCTTGTGTTGCTCCATTTCAAGTGGTCCCAGTTTTTGCACTAAGGCTCCAAGGGCGATTAACCTTTGACCGGGTATGTAAAGGTCAAAGGGTTTAGCTAAATTAGGGAGTTCCTGGGCAAGGGTCTGTATTGACTGCTCTTTCCATTCTTGAAAGGCTGCTTTGGATTCTATTCAAAAGGATCATCATCTTTTCGTGTCAGTGTTTCATGTAGAGGCCCAGCTATTACACTGTAGTTAGGGATCCAGATGCAGAAAACCTTGGCCTCCCCAGGAACCCCTAAGCTGTCTTCTAGTTTTAGAAGAGGTAAGGCTGCAAATGGCTTCTTCCCTATCCTGGGATGCGTTTCTCTGAATATCTGTGAGAATGAAGCCCAGGCATGTCACCTTAGCCTGGGATATTTGAGCGTTTTTCTTGGACACCTTCTATCCTTTCTTGGCTAGGTAGTTCAGAGGCGTCTTTAGTAGGCCTGGCGATCAGAATGTCATCTGCATATTGAAGGAGGGTTCCCTTTTACAGAGGTTGAACTTTTAGGTCTTTAGAGGACATTTCCCCAATGATGGTGTGGGGATTTTTGAACCATTGGGGCAGGACGGCCCAGCATTATTGCTTTTGTTGCATGTTGTGTCCTGCCACTCACAAGCCAAAAATTCTTGGGACTCTGAGATGAATGGAATACAGAAGAAGGCATCATTGAAGTCTAATACAGAATGCCATGGCCTGGTGGAAGGTAGAATGACCAGCAGGGAGTAGGAAATAGGAGTTACTGGATGTATATCCTCAGTGGCTTCACTGACTGTCCTGATATCCTTTACCAGGTCTCCAGCAGCCCATGGGGCTCTCGTGGTCAGGCCAATCCCAGGATATGCAGCTCACCTGGGCTGCACCCCTACCCCACAGCCCACGGGGCTCTCGTGGTCAATCCCTCCCAGGGTATGGAGCTCACCTCTGCAGCTACCCAGCAGCCCATGGGGCTCTCCTACTCAGGCCCTTTCCAGGATACGGAGCTCCCCTGGGCAGGTACCCCAGCAGGGCTGGAAACACAGGAACTGTGCACATATCCCACCTTGCAGAGAACCCCCAGCTCACCTGTCGCTCACAGCTGACACAGAATACCTCAGAGCAGGACTTGAACTAACAAACAGCAGCTCTGACAGGTCTGTGACCATGGCTATCACTCTCTGCAGGCTCTTTCTGCCTGATCTTCCAGACACTTCCACTGCAGCCAGGGCACCAGGCCTCTGTCTCCACCCACCATCACTCCTCTCCCTGACTCCTGGGTTCCTCTCATTAGGATAGGGTCTTCTTGAAGTTGTTTTCCACTCATGGACCAGATAAAATGATAAGAAAACATGCCGCAGCTGCAGCCCCTTGTCTATCCTGACTCTCAAGAGCCCACACCTGTTCCTAGGGCCTGGCCCGTTTAGCAAGTTTCATTTTCTGCAACTGTGAGCCCCTGAGGGGTGAGGATTGGCTGATTTTGGCAGCCTGAAACTGCCTGCCAGCCCTCCACAGGTGTGCCTGGGTTGAGGGCAATATAAACAGCTCTCCAGTGAGCGACAGCCCTTGTAGCTGTGACTGATGCCATATTCTCTGCCCCGTAGGCAGTGCCGGGGCTGTGCTGGTGGGAGGGAGTGAGGGGCCGTGGCTTTGTGGGTGGCCCAGTGTGAGTGGGGCTCTGCTGGACTTTCTGCAGGAGTTGCCAGGCTGCCACCTGCTAAAGAAGAGGATGTGTCACCGATACCTGCCACTGGAATTTCTCCCCAGGGAGAGGTGAGGAAGTAAAAAAGCAGTGGGGGCCGTGGCAGGAGGGGTATCTCAGGCAGGGAAATGGAAAGCTTCCAGAAGAGCATCTGGGCCAGGACCATCCTGACTGGCCTGCAGGCACCAAGTCGGCCTGTGTGCTGTCGCTGGTGTGGCTCCACAGCCCTTCCTCTAGGCTTGCAAGTTCTTGTACATATTCAGGTGTTTTAACTGGAAAGCGTGGGATGAGTTCAGCTGCAGCAGGACTGGGGCTCAGCTCACGGTTACTCACAGATGCCTCGGCATGGCCCCCCGCTTTGCAATGAGGACGCTCCTTGTATAGGAGTGGGCTGCTGGCTCTATGGGAGATGATTCCCCACCTCTGACCAATTTCAGAATTGTTTACCGCTGGAGCAAGTGCCCTGAGAGTGTTTTCCTCTGTCTATCTGGTGGGTTCAGTTTTTTTTTTCTTTTTGGTTCAAGTTAGATTTTATTCCCAATTTATGTATTTATAGATATAAGCATGGAAATAATTCATTCATATAAATACATCTCTGTGAAGGGAAGAACTTTTTCCTCTTTTATTTTTAAATTTTATTTTTTAAAATTTTGAAATTTAATTTTATTTATTTTTTTATACAGCAGGTTATTATTAGTTATGTATTTTATGCATATACATGTATACAGGTCAATCCCAATCTCCCAACTCATCCCACCACCACCACCCCATGGCTTCCCACACTTGGTGTCCGTACGTGTGTTCTCTACCTCTGTCTCTATTTCTTCCCTGCAAACCAGTTCATCTTTACCATTTTTCTAGGTTCCACATATATGCATTAATATACAATATTTGTTATTCTCTTTCTAACTTACTTCATTCTGTATGACTGTCTCTAGATCCATCGACGTCTCTACAAATGACCCAGTTTCATTCCTTCTTATGGCTGAGTAATATTCCATTTTATATATGTACCACATCTTTATCCATTCGTCTGTCTGTGGGTATTTAGGTTGCTTCAATTACCTGGCTATCGTAAATAGTGCTGAAATGAGCATTGTGGTGAATGTACCTTTTTGATTTATGGTTTTATCTGGGTATATGCCCAGAAGTGGGATTGCTGGATCATATGGTAATTCTATTTCTAGTTTTTTTAAGGAAACTCCATATTGTTCTCCATCGTGACTGTATCAATTTACATTTCCACCACTAGTGGAAGAGGGATCCTTTTGTCCACACCCTCCCCAGAATTCGTTGTTTGTAGATTTTCTGATGATGCCAATTGTAACAGGTGTGAGGTGATACCTCATTGTAGTTTTGATTTGCATTTCTCTAATAATTAGTGATGTTGAGCAGCTTTTCATGTGCGTCTTGGCCATCTCTGTGTCTTCTTTGAAGAAACGTCTCTTTAGATCTTCTGCCCATTTTTGTATTGGGTTGTTTGTTTTTTTAATATTAAGCTGCATGAGCTCTTTATATATATTGGAGAATAAACCTTTGTCCATTGATTCGTTTGCAAATATTTTCGCCCATTCTGAGGGATGCTTTTTGCCATTCCCGTTTTTTTAACAAAAAAAGAAAGAAAGAAAAAGAAGCAGAACACTAATGTGTGTAAAATATGCCTTTTGAAACTGTCGTTTTGAAATATGTACATCCTTTGAATTTTTTGGTCGCTATATGAACCAAGGATTTGTTTTCAGGGCAGGTGTCATTTACAGGCCTGCAATGATTTTGAATATCAACTGACCATTAGCGCTGGGATTAAAGCTGCTGTTGTGTGAAACGGCCACAAGGTGGCAGCAGTTCTCCCTTACCAAATCTGGTTACTGGGGCAACAGAGCCTCAATGGAAGTCCTGTTCTAGATTGGAATTTAGAATGGAATGTGCCAGGAGAGAGCCCCTCAAGTTTGTCTCACTACTTCTTTTTTTTTTTTTTTTTTTTTTTTTTTTTTGCGGTATGCGGGCCTCTCACTGTTGTGGCCTCTCCCATTGCGGAGCACAGGCTCCGGACGCGCAGGCTCAACGGCCATGGCTCACGGGCCCAGCCGCTCCGCGGCATGTGGGATCTTCCTGGACCGGAGCACGAACCCGTGTCCCCTGCATCGGCAGGCGGACTCTCAACCACTGCGCCACCAGGGAAGCCCTGTCTCACTACTTCTTGTTCGTGTTTATAATTTAATTTTTTATTTTTTATTACAGCAAATTTGATTACAATGTTTGGCTTGTTGTAGGTGTGGAAGATGTGGTTCTTTTACACATACACATATGTCTGTTCTTCCTGGGATCCTTTTCCCATGTACCTTATGACAGAATGTTGAGTAGTCTTCTCTTGGTGTTCTGTAGGTCTTTGGTGATTATATATGTCACCTGTGATTGTATATGTCTGTTAACCCCAATATCATAATGAAACCAATCCTCACACCTTTCCATTCGTGAACCATAAGTTTGTTGAATGAATCTGTGATTGCCCTTCTCCGTGGAAATATCTGCCCTGGTATCCATTTTTCGGTCACACCTATAAGAGATATGATATGATATGTGTCTTTCACTTTCTGACTTACAACAACTCAGGTGAATACCTCTAGACACACCTACGGTGCTACAAATGGCATTGTGTCCTTTTATTCCTTGGCTTCTATTCTGCCTTAGTGAGGTCCATTTTCAACAATGTGATTCCCTGAGGGCTGAGGATTAGCTGACCTGAGTAGCCTGACCCTGCCGGCCGGCCCTCCCCAGGTGTGCCTGTGTTGAGTTCAATATAAACAGCGCTGCAGGCAGCAATAGCCCCTGAAGCTGTGCCTGACTCCATATTCTCTGCCCCGTCAGCAGTGTCGGGGCTGTGCTGGTGGGAGGGAGTGAGGGGCCACGGCTTTGTGGGTGGCCCGGTGTGAGTGGGTCTCTGCTGGACTTTCTGCAGGAGTTGCCAGGCTTCCACCTGTAAAGAAGAGGATGTGTCACCCATACCTTCCGCTGGAATTTCTCTCCGGACAGAGGTGAGGAAGGAAAAAAGCAGTGGGGGCAGGGACAGGAGGGGTATCTCAGGCAGGGCAATGGAAAGCTTCCAGAAGAGCGCCCAGGGCCAGGACCATCCTGACTGACCTGCAGGCACCAAGTTGGCCTGCGTGTTGTCGCTGGTGTGGCTCCACGGCCCTTCCTCTAGGCTTTCAAGCCCTTGTACATATTCAGGTGTTTTACCTGGGAAGGGTGGGAAAAGTTCAACAGCAGCTGGCCTGGGGCTCAGCACACGGTTACTCACAGATGCCTCGGCATGGCTCCCCGCTTTGCAATGAGGACGCCCCTTGCGTAGGAGTGGGCTGCTGGCTCTATGGGAGATGATTCCCCACCTCTGACCAATTTCAGAATTGTTTACCGCTGGAGCAAGTGCCCTGATTGTGTTTTCCTCTGTCTAACTCGTGGGTTCAGGTTTTTTTTTTTCTTTTTTGGTTCAAGTTAGATTTTATTCCTCTTTTATGTATTTATAGATATAAGCATGGAAATAATACATTCATATAAATACATCTCTGTGAAGGGAAGAACTTTTTCCTCTTTTATTTTTAAATTTTATTTTTTAAAATTTTGAAATTTAATTTTATTTATTTTTTTATACAGCAGGTTATTATTAGTTATGTATTTTATGCATATACATGTATACAGGTCAATCCCAATCTCCCAACTCATCCCAAAACCACCTCCCCATGGCTTCCCACTCTTGGTGTCCATACGTGTGGTCTCTACCTCTGTGTCTCTATTTCTTCCCTGCAAACCAGTTCATCTGTACCATTTTTCTAGGTTCCACATATATGCATTAATATACAATATTTGTTTTTCTCTTTCTGACTTACTTCATTCTGTATGACAGTCTCTAGATCCATCGACGTCTCTACAAATGACCCAGTTTCATTCCTTCTTATGGCTGAGTAATATTCCATTTTATATATGTACCACATCTTTATCCATTCGTCTGTCTGTGGGTATTTAGGTTGCTTCCATTACCTGGCTATCGTAAATAGTGCTGAAATGAGCATTGTGGTGAATGTGCCTTTTTGATTTATGGTTTTCTCTGGGTATATGTCCAGAAGTGGGATTGCTGGATCATATGGTAATTCTATTTTTAGTTTTTTAAAGGAAACTCCATATTGTTCTCCATCGTGACTGTATCAATTTACATTTCCACCACTAGTGGAAGAGGGATCCTTTTGTCCACACCCTCCCCAGAATTCGTTGTTTGTAGATTTTCTGATGATGCCGATTCTAACAGGTGTGAGGTGATACCTCATTGTAATTTTGATTTGCATTTCTCTAATAATTAGTGATGTTAAGCAGCTTTTCATGTGCGTCTTGGCCATCTCTGTGTCTTCTCTGAAGAAACGTCTCTTTAGATCTTCTACCCATTTTTGTATTGGGTTGTTTGTTTTTTTAATATTAAGCTGCATGAGCTCTTTATATATATTGGAGATTAAACCTTTGTCCTTTGATTCGTTTGCAAATATTTTCGCCCATTCTGAGGGATGCTGTTTGCCATTCCCGTTTTTTTAACAAAAAAAGAAAGAAAGAAAAAGAAGCAGAACACTAATGTGTGTAAAATATGCCTTTTGAAACAGTCGTTTTGAAATATGGACATCCTTTGAATTTTTTGGTGGACATATGAACCCAGGATTTGTTTTCAGGGCAGGTGTCATTTACAGGCCTGCAATGATTTTGAATATCAACAGACCATTAGCGCTGGAATTAAAGCTGCTGTTGTGTGAAACGGCCACAAGGTGGCAGCAGTTCTCCCTTACCAAATCTGGTTACTAGGGCAACAGAGCCTCAATGGAAGTCGTGTTCTAGATTGGAATTTAGAATGGAATGTGCCAGGAGAAAGCCCCTCAAGTTTGTCTCACTACTTCTTGTTCGTGTTTTTAATTTAATTTTTTATTTTTTATTACAGCAAATTTGATTACAATGTTTGGCTTGTTGTAGGTGTGGAAGATGTGGTTCTTTTACACATATACATATGTCTGTTCTTCCTGGGATCCTTTTCCCATGTACCTTATGACAGAATGTTGAGTAGTCTTCTCTTGGTATTCTGTAGGTCTTTGGTGATTATATATGTCACCTGTGTTTGTATATGTCTGTTAACCCCAATATCATAATGAAACCAACCCTCACACCTTTCCATTGGTGAACCATAAGTTTGTTTAATGAATCTGTGATTGCCCTTCTCCCTGGAAATATCTGTCCTGGTATCCATTTTTCGGTCACACCTATAAGAGATAAGATATCATATGTGTCTTTCACTTTCTGACTTACTTCAAGTCACGTGATTACCTCTAGACACACCTACGGTGCTGCAAATGGCATTGAGTCCTTTTATTCCTTGGCTTCTATTCTGCCTTAGCGAGGTCCATTTTCAACAATGTGATTCCCTGAGGGCTGAGGATTAGCTGACCTGGGTAGCCTGACCCTGCCGGCCGGCCCTCCCCAGGTGTGCCTGGGATGAGATCAATATAAACAGCTCTGCAGGCAGCAATAGCCCCTGAAGCTGTGCCTGACTCCATGATCTCTGCCCCGTCAGCAGTGTCGGGGCTGTGCTGGTGGGAGGGAGTGAGGGGCCACGGCTTTGTGGGTGGCCCGGTGTGAGTGGGTCTCTGCTGGACTTTCTGCAGGAGTTGCCAGGATGCCACGTGTAAACAAGAGGATGTATCACCCACACCTTCCGTTGGAATTTCTCTCCGGACAGAGGTGAGGAAGGGAAAAAGCAGTGGGGGCAGGGACAGGAGGGGTATCTCAGGCAGGGCAATGGAAAGCTTCCAGAAGAGCGCCCAGGGCCAGGACCATCCTGGCTGGCCTGTAGGCACCAAGTTGGCCTGCATGCTGTCGCTGGTGTGGCTCCACGGCGCCTCCTCTAATCTTTCAAGCCCTTGTACATATTCAGGTGTTTTACCTGGGAAGGGTGGGAAAAGTTCAGCTGCAGCTGGCCTGGGGCTCAGCTCACGATTACTCACAGATGCCACGTGTCCCTTTCACTGACGAAGGTGTAGGTCTTGTCTATTCCATAGTTTGTGTTTGGAACGGTACATGTGCTTATATCAAACTCTGGTTTTATGCATCACCCCACCTCTCATTCCCCCTTAAGCAGGCATCAGAGTGTTTTCCAAAGGTGAGACTCTGTTCTCTTTCTTAACTGATTTCAAGTGTAGCCATGTTTACAGGATCTTCATAAGTGATATCTTAATATAAGTTTCTTTTTCTCTGTGACTTATTTCACTTAGAAGCATCATACCTCTATCCACTCATTTGGCTGCTACTGGTCTTATGCAATTGATTGCATGGCTGAGGGATATTCCATCGTACGGAAATACCACAATTTTTTGAACAATTTTTATAATTCCTGGGATATTTAAGGTGTACCCAAGTTGAGGTTCTTGTAAGCAGTGCAGCCCTAAATTTTGGGGTGGCTCTGTCTTATTGATTTTCAGGTTTCCCAAGGTATATTCCCTAGACTGGAAGGGCCCTTGGCTCTGTAGCTCTGTTGTTTACTTGTTTTAGGGAACAAAATGCACTCCTCCAGAGATGCAGTTGGCAGTTTACATCCCGCACATCAGCAAAACAAGCCTCCCTGTTCTCCGGGGCCGGTCTTGCCTTTCGGGATTTTACACATTTTGTGGATGTCCCTTTTGACCGGTGGGAAGTGATACTTCTTTGTACAGCAGATTTGCATTGTCCGCTTGCTTGCTTGGCCAAAAAGGGCGTATGCGTTTTCTCCTGAATATATTCAGGAGAAAACGCATACGCCTTTTTTGGCCAAGTGCATCATTGTCGAAGTTGTGCCCCTCTTCCTGTGCTTTAAAGGCGATTTCAACGTACCTCTTGAAATCTGTTTCCTGCTATTCTGCCTCGCTTTCAAGTCCGCCTCGTTGCCTTCCCTCAACAGATTTTTGGACGATAGTTGTCCTTTATTACTCGGCCAGTTTGTGAATTGCTGTGCCCCTGAGCTCCATTTCTCAACTCGTTGTTTGTGAGCTGACCGCAAGTCCAAAACTTTGGTTCAGGACTAATGCTGGTTCCCTGTGGGGGGCTGAGACTTTGGTTAATTCTTCTTCCTGCCGGGAAGTTAGAGTGATATGTGCCCGTCGAAAAGCCTAACAGCTACTCTCTCATTGGTTCTCCCTCTTCCCTTTCATCCTCTGCCAAATTGGAAACCTGTGCGAACCAGGAGGTTAAAGGGGATGTCTCTCCAAGTTGGGAGATTGATAGTAAAGCAGATGGAAAGTCAAACCGGAGCACCAGGAGAGGGACTATTCGTTGAGTTTTAGAAACCTTTCGTATTCACAGTGTGTCCGTTCTCTAGGTTTCCCGTACATGTTATATCTGTAGTAATATTCCCTTCAACCTGGATATTTGGGACCCATGGAATGTGTGCCATGCATTATTGTTTTAAAGGGTCTGCATTTGCTCACCCAATCTCACCAATCCTCTCAGTCCCAAGTGTCCAGCCTTATGCAACATCCAGGTGCCGTTGTAGATAGGGTCATTCCAGGATTCATCAGAGACTCTGAAGGAATTGTAAAGAATTTCCCAGTTTTTTTGTTTTGTTTTTGAAATTCCTTTTTATAGTGGGTTTGAGCTGATTCTTGCTGCCATGTTTATGCCAGTCTAGACACACTTGATTCGCTTATGGAGACATATCAATACATATGATTTAAGATTCTTACTAGTCAGATATATTCCTCTGCCGGAAATATGGGGTTTTGAGTTCTTTTCACTGAGGAAGGTGTAGGTCTTGTCTATTCCATAGTTGGTTTTTGGAACGGTACCTGTGCTTATATCAAACTCTGGTTTTATGCATCACCCCACCTCTCCTTCCACCTTAAGCAGGCATAAGAGTGTTTTCTAAATGTGAGACACTGTTCTCTTTCCTAACTCATTTCAAGTGTAGCCATGTTTACAGGATCTTCATAAGTGATATCTTATGATAAGTTTCTTTTTCTCTGTGACTTATTTCACTTAGAATCATCGTACCTGAATCTACCCATTTTGCTGCTACTGGTCTTATTACATTGATTTCATGGCTGAGGGATATTCCATCGTACATAAGTACCACAAATTTTTGAACCATTTTTATATTTCCTGGGATATTTAAGGTGTACCCAAGTTGAGGTCCTTGTAAGCAGTGCAGCCCTAAATTTTGGGTGGCTCTGTCTTATTGATTTTCAGTTTTCCCAAGGTATATTCCCTAGACTGGAAGTGCCCTTGGCTCTGTAGCTCTGTTGTTTACTTGTTTTAGGGAACACAATGCACTCCTCCAGAGAGGCAGTTGGCAATTTACATCCCGCCCATCAGCATAACACTGCTCCCTGTTCTCCAGGGCCTGTCTTGCCTTTCTGGTTTTTACACATTTTGTGTATGTCCCTTTTGACCGGTGGGAAGTGATACTTCTTTGTAGTGCAGATTTGCATTGCCCGCTTGCATGCTTGGCCAAAAAGGGCGTATGCGTTTTCTCCTGAATATATTCAGGAGAAAACGCATACGCCCTTTTTGGCCAAGTGCATCATTGTTGAAGTTGTGCCCCTCTTCCTGTGCTTTAAAGGCGATTCCAAGGTACCACTTGAAATCTGTTTCCTGCTATTCTGCCTCGCTTTCAATTCCGCCTCATTGCCTTCCCTCAACAGATTTTTGGACGATAGTTGTCCTTTATTACTCGGCCAGTTTGTGAATTGCTGTGCCCCTGAGCTCCATTCTCCACTCGTTTTTTGTGAGCTGCACGCAAGTCCAAAATTTTGTTTAAGGACTTATGCTGGTTCCCGGTGGGGGGCTGAGACTTTGGTTAATTCTTCTTCCTGCTGGGAAGTTAGAGTGATATGTACCCGACCAAATGCCTAACAGCTACTCTCTCATTGGTTCTCCCTCTTCCCTTTCATCCTCTGCCAAATTGGAAACCTGTGCGATCCTGGAGATTAAAGGGGCTCTCTCTCGAAGTTGGGAGATTGACAGTAAAGGAAATGGAAAGTCAAACCGGAGCACCAGGAGAGGGACTATTCGTTGAGTTTTAGAAACCTTTCGTATTCACAGTGTGTCCGTTCTCTAGGTTTCCCGTACATGTTATAACTGTAGTAATATTCCCTTCAACCTGGAGAGTTGGGACCCATGGAATGGGTGCCATGCATTATTGCTTTAAAGGGTCTGCATTTGCTCACCAAATCTCACCAATCGTCTCAGTCCCAAGTTTCCAGCCTTATGCCACATCCAGCTGTCGTTGTAGATAGGGTCATTCCAGGTTTCATCAGAGACCCTGAAGGAATTGTAAAGAATTTCCCAGTTTTTTTGTTTTGTTTTTGAAATTCATTTTTATAGTGGGTTTGAGCTGATTCTCGCTGCCATGTTTATGCCAGTCTAGACACACTTGAATCCCTTACGGAGACATAGCAATACATAGGTTTTAAGATTCTTACTAGTCAGATATATTCCTCTGCGGGAAATATGGTGTTTTGAGTCCCTTTCAGTGAGGAAGGTGTAGGTCTTGTCTATTCCATAGTTGGTTTTTGGAACGGTACCTGTGCTTATATCAAACTCTGGTTTTATGCATCACCCCACCTCTCCTTCCACCTTAAGCAGGCATAAGAGTGTTTTCTAAATCTGAGACACTGTTCTCTTTCCTAACTCAGTTCAAGTGTAGCCATGTTAACAGAATCTTCATAAGTGATATCTTATGATAAGTTTCTTTTTCTGTGTGACATATTTCACTTAGAATCATCGTACCTGAATCCACCCATTTTGCTGCTACTGGTCTTATGACATTGATTTCATGGCTGAGGGATATTCCATCGTACATAAGTACCTCAAATTTTTGAACCATTTTTATATTTCCTGGGATATTTAAGGTGTACCCAAGTTGAGGTCCTTGTAAGCAGTGCAGGCCTAAATATTGGGGTGGCTCTGTCTTATTGATTTTCAGTTTTCCCAAGGAATATTCCCTAGACTGGAAGTGCCCTTGGCTCTGTAGCTCTGTTCTTTACTTGTTTTAGGGAACACAACGCACTCCTCCAGAGAGGCAGTTGGCAATTTACATCCCGCCCATCAGCATAACAAGGCTCCCTGTTCTCCAGGGCCTGTCTTGCCTTTCTGGTTTTTACACATTTTGTGGATGTCCCTTTTGACCGGTGGGAAGTGATACTTCTTTGTAGTGCAGATTTGCATTGCCCGCTTGCTTGCTTGGCCAAAAAGGGCGTATGCGTTTTCTCCTGAATATATTCAAGAGAAAACGCATACGCCCTTTTTGGCCAAGTGCATCATTGTCGAAGTTGTGCCCCTCTTCCTGTGTTTTAAAGGTGATTCCAAAGTACCTCTTGAAATCTGTTTCCTGCTATTCTGCCTCGCTTTCAAGTCTGCCTCGTTTCCTTCCCTCAACAGATTTTTGGACGATAGTTGTCCTTTAATACTCGGCCAGTTTGTGAATAGCTGTGCCCCTGAGCTCCATTTTTCAACTCGTTTTTGGTGAGCTGACCGCAAGTCCAAAATTTTGGTTCACGACCTATACTGGTTCCCGGAGGGGGGCTGAGACTTTGGTTAATTCTTCTTCCTGCCGGGAAGTTAGAGTGATATGTGCCCGTCCAAATGCCTAACAGCTACTCTCTCATTGGTTCTCCCTCTTCCCTTTCATCCTCTGCAAAATTGGAAACCTGTGCGAACCAGGAGGTTAAAGGGGCTGTCTCACCAAGTTGGGAGATTGATAGTAAAGCAGATGGAAAGTCAAACCGGAGCACCAGGAGAGGGACTATTCGTTGAGATTTAGAAACCTTTCTTATTCACATTGTGTCCGTTCTCTAGGTTTCCCGTACATGTAATAATTGTAGTAATATTCCCTTCAACCTGGAGAGTTGGGACCCATGGAATGGTTGCCATGCATTATTGCTTTAAAGGGTCTGCATTTGCTCACCCAATCTCAACAATCGTCTCAGTCCCAAGTGTCCCTCCTTATGCCACATCCAGCTCTCGTTGTAGATAGGGTCATTCCAGGTTTCATCAGAGACCCTGAAGGAATTGTAAAGAATTCCCAAGTTTTTTTGTTTTGTTTTTGAAATTCCTTTTTATAGTGGGTTTGAGCTGATTCTCGCTGCCATGTTTATGCCAGTCTAGACACACTTGATTTCCTTACGGAAACATATCAATACATAGGTTTTAAGATTCTTACCAGTCAGATATTTTCCTCTGCGGGAAATATGGGGTTTTGAGTCCCTTTCACTGAGGAAGGTGTAGGTCTTGTCTATTCCATAGTTGGTTTTTGGAACGGTACCTGTGCTTATATCAAACTCTGGTTTTATGCATCACCCCACCTCTCCTTCCCCCTTAAGCAGGCATAAGAGTGTTTTCTAAATGTGAGACACTGTTCTCTTTCCTAACTCAGTTCAAGTGTAGCCATGTTTACAGCATCTTCATAAGTGATATCTTATGATAAGTTTCCTTTTCTCTGTGACTTATTTCACTTAAAATCATCGTACCTGAATCCACCCATTTTGCTGCTACTGGTCTTATGACATTGATTTCATGGCTGAGGGATATTCCATCGTACGTAAGTACCACAATTTTTTGAACCATTTTGATATTTCCTGGGATATTTAAGGTGTACCCAAGTTGAGGTCCTTGTAAGCAGTGCAGCCCTAAATTTTGGGGTGGCTCTGTCTTATTGATTTTCAGTTTTCCCAAGGTATATTCCCTAGACTGGAAGTGCCCTTGGCTCTGTAGCTCTGTTGTTTACTTGTTTTAGGGAACACAATGCACTCCTCCAGAGAGGCAGTTGGCAATTTACATCCCGCCCATCAGCATAACAAGGCTCCCTGTTCTCCAGGGCCTGTCTTGCCTTTCTGGTTTTTACACATTTTGTGGATGTCCCTTTTGACCGGTGGGAAGTGATACTTCTTTGTAGTGCAGATTTGCATTGCCCGCTTGCTTGCTTGGCCAAAAAGGGCGTATGCGTTTTCTCCTGAATATATTCAGGAGAAAACGCATACGCCCTTTTTGGCCAAGTGCATCATTGTCGAAGTTGTGCCCCTCTTCCTGTGCTTTAAAGGCGATTCCAACTTACCTCTTGAAATCTGTTTCCTGCTCTTCTGCCTCGCTTTCAAGTCCGCCTCGTTGCCTTCCCTCAACAGATTTTTGGACGATAGTTGTCCTTTATTAATCGGCCAGTTTGTGAATTGCTGTGCCCCTGAGCTCCATTTTTCAACTCGTTTTTGGTGAGCTGACCGCAAGTCCAAAATTTTGGTTCAGGACCTATACTGGTTCCCGGTGGGTGGCTGAGACTTTGGTTAATTCTTCTTCCTGCCGGGAAGTTAGAGTGATATGTGCCCGTCCAAATGCCTAACAGCTACTCTCTCATTGGTTCTCCCTCTTCCCTTTCATCCTCTGCCAAATTGGAAACCTGTGCGAACCAGGAGGTTAAAGGGGCTGTCTCTCCAAGTAGGTAGATTGATAGTAAAGCAGATGGAAAGTCAAACCGGAGCACCAGGAGAGGGACTATTCGTTGAGTTTTAGAAACCTTTCGTATTCACAGTGGGTCCGTTCTCTAGGTTTCCCGTACATGTAATAATTGTAGTAATATTCCCTTCAACCTGGAGAGTTGGGACCCATGGAATGGGTGCCATGCATTATTGCTTTAAAGGGTCTGCATTTGCTCACCCAATCTCAACAATCGTCTCTGTCCCAAGTGTCCAGCCTTATGCCACATCCAGCTCTCGTTGTAGATAGGGTCATTCCAGGTTTCATCAGAGACCCTGAAGGAATTGTAAAGAATTTCCCAGTTTTTTTGTTTTGTTTTTGAAATTCCTTTTTATAGTGGGTTTGAGCTGATTCTCGCTGCCATGTTTATGCCAGTCTAGACACACTTGATTTCCTTACGGAAACATATCAATCCATAGGTTTTAGATTCTTACCACTCAGATATATTCCTCTGCGGGAAATATGGGGTTTTGAGTCCCTTTCACTGAGGAAGGTGTAGGTCTTGTCTATTCCATAGTTGGTTTTTGGAACGGTACCTGTGCTTATATCAAACTCTGGTTTTATGCATCACCCCACCTCTCCTTCCCCCTTAAGCAGGCATAAGAGTGTTTTCTAAATGTGAGACACTGTTCTCTTTCCTAACTCAGTTCAAGTGTAGCCATGTTTACAGGATCTTCATAAGTGATATCTTATGATAAGTTTCTTTTTCTGTGTGACTTATTTCACTTAGAATCATCGTACCTGAATCCACCCATTTTGCTGCTACTGGTCTTATGACATTTATTTCATGGCTGCGGGATATTCCATCATACGTAAGTACCACAATTTTTTGAACCATTTTGATATTTCCTGTGATATTTAAGGTGTACCCAAGTTGAGGTACTTGTAAGCAGTGCAGCCCTGTATTTTGGCGTTGCTCTGTCTTATTGATTTTCAGTTTTCCCAAGGTATATTCCCTAGACTGGAAGTGCCCTTGGCTCTGTAGCTCTGTTGTTTACTTGTTTTAGGGAACACAATGCACTCCCCCAGAGAGGCAGTTGGCAATTTACATCCCGCCCATCAGCATAACAAGGCTCCCTGTTCTCCAGGGCCTGTCTTGCCTTTCTCGTTTTTACACATTTTGTGGATGTCCCTTTTGACCAGTGGGAAGTGATACTTCTTTGTAGTGCAGATTTGCATTGCCCGCTTGCTTGCTTGGCCAAAAAGGGCGTATGCGTTTTCTCCTGAATATATTCAGGAGAAAACGCATACGCCCTTTTTGGCCAAGTGCATCATTGTCGAAGTTGTGTCCCTCTTCCTGTGCTTTAAAGGTGATTCCAACGTACCTCTTGAAATCTCTTTCCTGCTATTCTGCCTCGCTTTCAAGTCTGCCTCGTTGCCTTCCCTCAACAAATTTTTGGACGACAGTTGTCCTTTATTAATCGGCCAGTTTGTGAATTGCTGTGCCCCTGAGCTCCATTTTTCAACTCGTTTTTGGTGAGCTGACCGCAAGTCCAAAATTTTGTTTCAGGACCTATACTGCTTCCCAGTGGGTGGCTGAGACTTTGGTTAATTCTTCTTCCTGCCGGGAAATCACAGTGATATGTGCCCGTCCAAATGCCTAACAGCTACTCTCTCATTGGTGATCCCTCTTCCCTTTCATCCTCTGCCAAATTGGAAATCTGTGCGAACCAGGAGGTTGAAGGGGCTGTCTCTCCAAGTTGGGAGATTGACAGTAAAGCAGATGGAAAGTCAAACCAGAGCACCAGGAGAGGGACTATTCGTTGAGTTTTAGAAACCTTTCGTATTCACAGTGTGTCTGTTCTCTAGGTTTCTCGTACATGTTATAACTGTAGTAATATTCCCTTCAACCTGGAGACTTGGGACCCATGGAATGGGTGCCAGGTATTTGTGCTGTAAACATTCTGCATTTGCTCACCCAATCTCACCAATCATCTCAGTCCCAAGTGTCCAGCCTTATGCCACATCCAGCTGTCTTTGTAGATAGGGTCATTCCAGGTTTCATCAGAGACCCTGAAGGAATTGTAAAGAATTTCCCAGTTTTTTTGTTTTGTTTTTGAAATTCCTTTTTATAGTGGGTTTGAGCTGATTCTCGGTGCCATGTTTATGCCAGTCTAGACACACTTGATTCCCTTACAGAGACATATCAATACATAGGTTTTAAGATTCTTACTAGTCTGATATATTCCTCTGTGGGAAATATGGGGTTTTGAGTCCCTTTCACTGAGGAAGGTGTAGGTCTTGTCTATTCCATAGTTGGTTTTTGGAACGGTACCTGTGCTTATATCAAACTCTGGTTTTATGCATCACCCCACCTCTCCTTCCGCCTTAAGCAGGCATAAGAGTGTTTTCTGAATGTGAGACACTGTTCTCTTTCCTAACTCAGTTCAAGTGTAGCCATGTTTACAGAATCATCATAAGTGATATCTTATGATAAGTTTATATTTTCTGTGTAACTTATTTCACTTAGAATCATCGTACCTGAATCCACCCATTTTGCTGCTACTGGTCTTATGACATTGATTTCATTGCTGAGGGATATTCCATCGTACGTAAGTACCACAATTTTTTGAACCATTTTTATATTTCCTGGGATATTTAAGGTGTACCCAAGTTGAGGTCCTTGTAAGCAGTGCAGCCCTAAATTTTGGCGTGGTTCTGTCTTATTGATTTTCAGTTTTCCCAAGGAATATTCCCTAGACTGGAAGTGCCCTTGGCTCTGTAGCTCTGTTGTTTACTTGTTTTAGGGAACACAATGCACTCCTCCAGAGAGGCAGTTGGCAATTTACATCCCGCCCGTCAGCATAACAAGGCTCCCTGTTCTCCAGGGCCTGTCTTGCCTTTCTGGTTTTTACACATTTTGTGGATGTCCCTTTTGACCGGTGGGAAATGATACTTCTTTGTAGTGCAGATTTGCATTGCCCGCTTGCTTGCTGGGCCAAAAAAGGCATATGTGTTTTCTCCTGAATATATTCAGGAGAAAACGCATACGCCCTTTTTGGCCAAGTGCATCATTGTCGAAGTTGGGCCCCTCTTCCTGTGCTTTAAAGGCGATTCCAACGTACCTCTTGAAATCTGTTTCCTGCTATTCTGCCTCGCTTTCAAGTCCGCCTCGTTGCCTTCCCTCAACAGATTTTTGGACGATAGTTGTCCTTTATTACTCGGCCAGTTTGTGAATTGCTGTGCCCCTGAGCTCCATTTTTCAACTCGTTTTTGGTGAGCTGACCGCAAGTCCAAAATTTTGGTTCAGGACCTATACTGGTTCCCGGTGGGTGGCTGAGACTTTGGTTAATTCTTCTTCCTGCCGGGAAATTACAGTGATATGTGCCCGTCCCAATGCCTAGCAGCTACTCTCTCATTGGTTCTCCCTCATCCCTTTCATCCTCTGCCAAATTGGAAACCTGTGCGAACCAGGAGGTTAAAGGGGCTGTCTCTCCAAGTTGGGAGATTGATAGTAAAGCAGATGGAAAGTCAAACCGGAGCACCAGGAGAGGGACTATTCGTTGAGTTTTAGAAACCTTTCGTATTCACAGTGTGTCCTTTCTCTAGGTTTCCCGTACATGTTATAACTGTAGTAATATTCCCTTCAACCTGGAGAGTTGGGACCCATGGAATGGGTGCCATGCATTATTGCTTTAAAGGGTCTGCATTTCCTCACCCAATCTCACCAATCCTCTCAGTCCCAAGTGTCCAGCCTTATACCACATACAGCTGTCATTGCAGATAGGGTCATTCCAGCTTTCATCAGAGACCCTGAAGGAATTGTAAAGAATTTCCCAGTTTTTTTGTTTTGTTTTTGAAATTCCTTTTTATAGTGGGTTTGAGCTGATTCTCGCTACCATGTTTATGCCAGTCTAGACACACTTGATTCCCTTACGGAAACATATCAATACATAGGTTTTAAGATTCTTACTAGTCAGATATATTCCTCTGCGGGAAATATGGCGTTTTGAGTCCCTTTCACTGAGGAAGGTGTAGGTCTTGTCTATCCCATAGTTGGTTTTTGGAACGGTACCTGTGCTTATATCAAACTCTGGTTTTATGCATCACCCCACCTCTCCTTCCCCCTTAAGCAGGCATAAGATTGTTTTCTAAATGTGAGACACTGTTCTCTTTCCTAACTCAGTTCAAGTGTAGCCATGTTTACAGGATCTTCATAAGTGATATCTTATGATAAGTTTCTTTTTCTCTGTGACTTATTTCACTTAGAATCATCGTACCTGAATCCACCCATTTTGCTGCTACTGGTCTTATGACATTGATTTCATGGCTGAGGGATATTCCATCGTATGTAAGTACCACAATTTTTTGAACCATTTTGATATTTCCTGGGATATTTAAGGTGTACCCAAGTTGTGGTCCTTGTAAGCAGTGCAGCCCTAAATTTTGGGGTGGCTCTGTCTTATTGATTTTCAGTTTTCCCAAGGTATATTCCATAGACTGGAAGTGCCCTTGGCTCTGTAGCTCTGTTCTTTACTTGTTTTAGGGAAAACAATGCACTCCTCCAGAGAGGCAGTTGGCAATTTACATCACGCCCGTCAGCATAACAAGGCTCCCTGTTCTACAGGGCGTGTCTTGCCTTTCTGGTTTTTACACATTTTGTGGATGTCCCTTTTGACCGGTGGGAAGTGATACTTCTTTGTAGGGCAGATTTGCATTGCCCTCTTGCTTGCTTGGCGAAAAAGGGCGTATGCGTTTCCTCCTGAATATATTCAGGAGAGAACTCATACGCGCTTTTTGGCCAAGTGCATCATTGTCGAAGTTGTGCCCCTCTTCCTGTGCTTTAAAGGCGAATCCAACGTACGTCTTGAAATCTGTTTCCTGCTCTTCTGCCTCGCTTTCAAGTCCGCCTCGTTTCCTTCCCTCAACAGATTTTTGGACGATAGTTGTCCTTTATTACTCGGCCAGTTTGTGAATTGCTGTGCCCCTCAGCTCCATTTTTCAACTCGTTTTTGGTGAGCTGACCGCACGTCCAAAATTTTGGTTCAGGACCTATAATGGTTCCCGGTGGGTGGCTGAGACTTTGGTTAATTCTTCTTCCTGCCGGGAAATTACAGTGATATGTGTCCGCCCAAATGCCTAACAGCTACTCTCTCATTGGTTCTCCCTTTCCCCTTTCATCCTCTGCCAAATTGGCAACCTGTGCCCACCAGGAGGTTAAAGGGGCTGTCTCTCCAAGTTGGGAGATTTATAGTAAAGCAGATGGAAAGTCAAAACGGAGCACCAGGAGAGGGACTATTCGTTGAGTTTTAGAAACCTGTCGTATTCACAGTGTGTCCGTTCTCTAGGTTTGCTGTACATGTTATAGCTGTAGTAATATTCCCTTCAACCTGGAGAGTTGGGACCCATGGAATGGATGCCAGGCATTTGTGATTTAAAGGGTCTGCATTTGCTCACCCAATCTCACCAATCCTCTCAGTCCCAAGTGTCCAGCCTTATGCCACATCCAGCTGTCGCTGTAGATAGGGTCATTACAGGTTTCATCACAGACCCTGAAGGAATTGTAAAGAATTTCCCAGTTTTTTGGTTTTGTTTTTGAAATTCCTTTTTATAGTGGATTTGAGCTGATTCTCGCTGCCATGTTTATGCCAGTCTAGACACACTTGATTCCCTTACGGAGACATATCAATACATAGGTTTTAAGATTCTTACTAGTCAGATATATTCCTCTGCGTGAACTATGGGGTTTTGAGTCCCTTTCACTGAGGAAGGTGTAGGTCTTGTCTATTCCATAGTTGGTTTTTGGAACGGTACCTGTGCTTATATCAAACTCTGGTTTTATGCATCACCCCACCTCTCCTTCCCCCTTAAGCAGGCATAAGAGTGTTTTCTAAATGTGAGACACTGCTCTCTTTCCTAACTCAGTTCATGTGTAGCCATGTTTGCAGGATCTTCATAAGTGATATCTTATGATAAGTTTCTTTTTCTGTGTGACTTATTTCACTTAGAATCATCGTACCTGAATCCACCCATTTTGCTGCTGCTGGTCTGATGACATTGATTTCATGGCTGAGGGATATTCCATCGTACGTAAGTACCACAATTTTTTGAACCATTTTTATATTTCCTCGGATATTTAAAGTGTACCCAAGTTGAGGTCCTTGTAAGCAGTGCAGCCCTAAATTTTGGGGTGGCTCTCTCTTATTGATTTTCAGTTTTCCCAAGGTATATTCCCTAGACTGGAAGTGCCCTTGGCTCTGTAGCTCTGTTGTTTACTTGTTTTAGGGAACACAATGCACTCCTCCAGAGAGGCAGTTGGCAATTTACATCCCGCCCATCAGCATAACAAGGCTCCCTGTTCTGCAGGGCCTGTCTTGGCTTTCTGGTTTTTAAACATTTTGTGGATGTCCCTTTTGACCGGTGGGAAGTGATACTTCTTTGTAGTGCAGATTTGCATTTCCCGCTTGCTTGCTTGGCCAAAAAGGGTGTATGCGTCTTCTCCTGAATATATTCAGGAGAAAACGCATACGCCCTTTTTGGCCAAGTGCATCATTGTCGAAGTTTTGCCCCTCTTCCTGTGCTTTAAAGGCGATTCCAACGTACTTCTTGAAATCTGTTTCCTGCTATTCTGCCTCGCTTTCAAGTCTGCCTCGTTGCCTTCGCTCAACAGATTTTTGGACGATAGTTGTCCTTTATTACTCGGCCAGTTAGTGAATTGCTGTGCACCTGAGCTCCATTTTTCAACTCGTCTTTGTGAGCTGACCGCGTGTCCAAAATTTTGGTTCAGGACCTATGCTGGTTCCCCTTGGGTGGCTGAGACTTTGGTTAATTCTTCTTCCTGCCGGGAAGTTAGAGTGATATGTGCCCGTACAAATGCCTAACAGCTACTCTCTCATTGGTTCACCCTCTTCCCTTTCATCCACTGCCAAATTGGAAAGCTGTGCGAACCAGGAGGTTAAAGGGGCTGTCTCTCCAAGTTGGGAGATTGATAGTAAAGCAGTTGGAAAGTCAAACCGGAGGACCTGGAGAGGGACTATTCGTTGAGTTTTAGAAACCTTTCGTATTCACAGTGTGTCCGTTCTCTAGGTTTCCTGTACATGTTATAGCTGTAGTAATATTCCTTACAACCTGGAGAGTTGGGACCCATGGAATGGGTGCCAGGCATTTGTGATTTAAAGGGTCTGCATTTGCTCACCCAATCTCACCAATCCTCTCAGTCCCAAGTGTCCAGCCTTATGCCACATCCAGCTGTCGTTGTAGATAGGGTCATTCCAGGTTTCATCAGAGACCCTGAAGGAATTGTAAAGAATTTCCCAGTTTTTTTGTTTTGTTTTTGAAATTCCTTTTTATAGTGGGATTGAGCTGATTCTCGCTGCCATGTTTATGCCAGTCTAGACACACTTGATTCCCTTACGGAGACATATCAATACATAGGTTTTAAGATTCTTACTAGTCAGATATATTCCTCTGCGGGAACTATGGGGTTTTGATTCCCTTTCACTGAGGAAGGTGTAGGTCTTGTCTATTCCATAGTTGGTTTTTGGAACGGTACCTGTGCTTATATCAAACTCTGGTTTTATGCATCACCCCACCTCTCCTTCCTCCTTAAGCAGGCATAAGAGTGTTTTATAAATGTGAGACACTGCTCTCTTTCCTAACTCAGTTCAAGTGTAGCCATATTTACAGGATCTTCATAAGTGATATCTTATGATAAGTTTCTTTTTCTGTGTGACTTATTTCACTTAGAATCATCGTACCTGAATTCACCCATTTTGCTGCTACTGGTCTTATGTCATTGATTTCATGGCTGAGGGATATTCCATCGTACGTAAGAACCAAAATTTTTTGAACCATTTTTATATTTCCTGGGATATTTAAGGTGTACACAAGTTGAGGTCCTTGTAAGCAGTGCAGCCCTAAATTTTGGGGTGGCTCTGTCTTATTGATTTTCAGATTTCCCAAGGTATATTCCCTAGACTGGAAGTGCCCTTGGCTCTGTAGCTCTGTTGTTTATTTGTTTTAGGGAACACAATGCAGTCCTCCAGAGAGGCAGTTGGCAATTTACATCCCGCCCATCAGCATAACAAGGCTCCCTGTTCTCCAGGGCCTGTCTTGCCTTTCTGGTTTTTACACATTTTGTGGATGTCCCTTTTGACCGGTGGGAAGTGATACTTCTTTGTAGTGCAGATTTGCATTGCCCGCTTGCTTGCTTGGCCAAAAAGGGCGTATGCGTTTTCTCCTGAATATATTCAGGAGAAAACGCATACGCCCTTTTTGGCCAAGTGCATCATTGTCGAAGTTGTGCCCCTCTTCCTGTGCTTTAAAGGTGATTCCAACGAACCTCTTGAAATCTGTTTCCTGCTATTCTGCCTCGCTTTCAAGTCCGCCTCGTTGCCTTCCCTCAACAGATTTTTGGACGATAGTTGTCCTTTATTACTCGGCCAGTTAGTGAATTGCTGTGCCCCTGAGCTCCATTTTTCAACTTGTTTTTTGTGAGCTGACCGCATGTCCAAAATTTTGGTTCAGGACCTATGCTGGTTCACGGTGGGTGGCTAAGACTTTGGTTAATTCTTCTTCCTGCCGGGAAATTAGAGTGATATATGCCCGTACAAATGCCTAACAGCTACTCTCTTTGGTTCTCCCTCTTCACTTTCATCCTCTGCCAAATTGGAAACCTGTGCGAACCAGGAGGTTAAAGGGGCTGTCTCTCCAAGTTGGGAGATTGATAGTAAAGCAGATGGAAAGTCAAACCGGAGCACCAGGAGAGGGACTATTCGTTGAGTTTTAGAAACCTTTCGTATTCACAGTGTGTCCGTTCTCTAGGTTTCCTGTACATGTTATAGCTGTAGTAATATTCCCTTCAACCTGGAGAGTTGGGACCCATGGAATGGGTGCCAGGCATTTGTGATTTAAAGGGTCTGCATTTGCTCACCCAATCTCACCAATCCTCTCAGTCCCAAGTGTCCAGCCTTATGCCACATCCAGCTGTCGTTGTAGATAGGGTCATTCCAGGTTTCATCAGAGACCCTGAAGGAATTGTAAAGAATTTCCCAGTTTTTTTGTTTTGTTTTTGAAATTCCTTTTTATAGTGGGTTTGAGCTGATTCTCGCTGCCATGTTTATGCCAGTCTAGACACACTTGATTCCCTTAAGGAGACATATCAATACATAGGTTTAAGATTCTTACTAGTCAGATATATTCCTCTGTGGGAAATATGGGGTTTTGAGTCCCTTTCACTGAGGAAGGTGTAGGTCTTGTCTATTCCATAGTTGGTTTTTGGAACGGTACCTGTGCTTATATCAAACTCTGGTTTTATGCATCACCCCACCTCTCCTTCCCCCTTAAGCAGGCATAAGAGTGTTTTCTAAATGTGAGACACTGTTCTCTTTCCTAACTCAGTTCAAGTGTAGCCATGTTTACAGGATCTTCATAAGTGATATCTTATGATAAGTTTCTTTTTGTGTGTGACTTATTTCACTTAGAATCATCGTACCTGAATCCAACCATTTTGCTGCTACTGGTCTTATGACATTGATTTCATGGCTGAGGGATATTTAATCGTAATTAAGTACCACAATTTTTTGAACCATTTTTATATTACCTGGGATATTTAAGGTGTACCCAGGTTGAGGTCCTTGTAAGCAGTGTAGCCCTAAATTTTGGGGTGGCTCTGTCTTATTGATTTTCAGTTTTCCCAAGGTATATTCCCTAGACTGGAAGTGCCCTTGGCTCTGTAGCTCTGTTGTTTACTTGTTTTAGGGAACACAATGCACTTCTCCAGAGAGGCAATTGGCAATTTACATCCCGTCCATCAGCATAACAAGGCTCCCTGTTCTCCAGGGCCTGTCTTGCCTTTCTGCTTTTTACACATTCTGTGGATGTCCCTTTTGACCGGTGGGAAGTAATACTTCTTTGTAGTGCAGATTTGCATTGCCCGCTTGCTTGCTTGGCCAAAAAAGGCGTATGCGTTTTCTCCTGAATATATTCAGGAGAAAACGCATACGCCCTTTTTGGCCAAGTGCATCATTGTCGAAGTTGGGCCCCTCTTCCTGTGCTTTAAAGGCGATTCCAACGTACCTCTTGAAATCTGTTTCCTGCTATTCTGCCTCGCTTGCAAGTACGCCTCGTTGCCTTCCCTCAACAGATTTTTGGACGATAGTTGTCCTTTATTACTCGGCCAGTTTGTGAATTGCTGTGCCCCTGAGCTCCATTTTTCAACTCGTTTTTGGTGAGCTGACCGCAAGTCCAAAATTTTGGTTCAGGACCTATGCTGGTTCCTGGTGGGTGGCTGAGACTTTGGTTAATTCTTCTTCCTGCCGGGAATTTAGAGTGATATGTCCCCTTTCAAATGCCTAACAGCTACTCTCTCAATGGCTCTCCCTCTTCCCTTTCATCCTCTGCCTAATTGGCAACCTGTGCGAACCAGGAGGTTAAAGGGGCTGTCTCTCCAAGTTGGGAGGTTTATAGTAAAGCAGATGGAAAGTCAAACCAGAGCACCAGGAGAGGGACTATTCGTTGAGTTTTAGAAACCTTTCGTATTCACAGTGTGTCCGTTCTCTAGGTTTCCCGTACATGTTATAACTGTAGTAATATTCCCTTCAACTTGGAGAGTTGGGACCCATGGAATGGCTTCCATGCATTATTGCTTTAAAGGGTCTGCATTTGATCACCCAATCTCACCAATCCTCTCAGTCCCAAGTGTCCAGCCTTATGCCACATCCAGCTGTCATTGTAGATAGGGTCATTCCATGTTTCATCAGAGACCCTGAAGGAATTTTAAAGAATTTCCCAGTTTTTTTGTTTTGTTTTTGAAATTCCTTTTTATAGTGGGTTTGAGCTGATTCTCGCTGCCATGTTTATGCCAGTCTAGACACACTTGATTCCCTTAAGGAGACATATCAATACATAGGTTTTAAGATTCTTACTAGTCAGATATATTCCTCTGTGTGAAATATGGGGTTTTGAGTCCCTTTCATTGAGGACGGTGTAGGTCTTGTCTATTCCATAGTTGGTTTTTGGAACGGTATCTGTGCTTATATCAAACTCTGGTTTTATGCATCACCCCACCTCTCCTTCCCCCTTAAGCAGGCATAAGAGTGTTTTCTAAATGTGAGACACTGTTCTCTTTCCTAACTCAGTTCAAGTGTAGCCATGTTTACAGGATCTTCATAAGTGATATCTTATGATAAGTTTCTTTTTGTGTGTGACTTATATCACTTAGAATCATCGTACCTGAATCCAACCATTTTGCTGCTACTGGTCTTATGACATTGATTTCATGGCTGAGGGATATTTAATCGTAATTAAGTACCACAATTTTTTGAACCATTTTTATATTTCCTGGGATATTTAAGGTGTACCCAGGTTGAGGTCCTTGTAAGCAGTGTAGCCCTAAATTTTGGGGTGGCTCTGTCTTATTGATTTTCAGTTTTCCCAAGGTATATTCCCTAGACTGGAAGTGCCCTTGGCTCTGTAGCTCTGTTGTTTACTTGTTTTAGGGAACACAATGCACTCCTCCAGAGAGGCAATTGGCAATTTACATCCCGTCCATCAGCATAACAAGGCTCCCTGTTCTCCAGGGCCTGTCTTGCCTTTCTGGTTTTTACACATTTTGTGGATGTCCCTTTTGACCGGTGGGAAGTAATACTTCTTTGTAGTGCAGATTTGCATTGCCCGCTTGCTTGCTTGGCCAAAAAAGGCGTATGCGTTTTCTCCTGAATATATTCAGGAGAAAACGCATACGCCCTTTTTGGCCAAGTGCATCATTGTCGAAGTTGGGCCCCTCTTCCTGTGCTTTAAAGGCGATTCCAACGTACCTCTTGAAATCTGTTTCCTGCTATTCTGCCTCGCTTGCAAGTCCGCCTCGTTGCCTTCCCTCAACAGATTTTTGGACGATAGTTGTCCTTTATTACTCGGCCAGTTTGTGAATTGCTGTGCCCCTGAGCTCCATTTTTCAACTCGTTTTTGGTGAGCTGACCGCAAGTCCAAAATTTTGGTTCAGGACCTATGCTGGTTCCTGGTGGGTGGCTGAGACTTTGGTTAATTCTTCTTCCTGCCGGGAATTTAGAGTGATATGTCCCCTTTCAAATGCCTAACAGCTACTCTCTCAATGGCTCTCCCTCTTCCCTTTCATCCTCTGCCTAATTGGCAACCTGTGCGAACCAGGAGGTTAAAGGGGCTGTCTCTCAAAGTTGGGAGGTTGATAGTAAAGCAGATGGAAAGTCAAACCAGAGCACCAGGAGAGGGACTATTCGTTGAGTTTTAGAAACCTTTCGTATTCACAGTGTGTCCGTTCTCTAGGTTTCCCGTACATGTTATAACTGTAGTAATATTCCCTTCAACTTGGAGAGTTGGGACCCATGGAATGGCTTCCATGCATTATTGCTTTAAAGGGTCTGCATTTGATCACCCAATCTCACCAATCCTCTCAGTCCCAAGTGTCCAGCCTTATGCCACATCCAGCTGTCATTGTAGATAGGGTCATTCCATGTTTCATCAGAGACCCTGAAGGAATTTTAAAGAATTTCCCAGTTTTTTTGTTTTGTTTTTGAAATTCCTTTTTATAGTGGGTTTGAGCTGATTCTCGCTGCCATGTTTATGCCAGTCTAGACACACTTGATTCCCTTAAGGAGACATATCAATACATAGGTTTTAAGATTCTTACTAGTCAGATATATTCCTCTGTGTGAAATATGGGGTTTTGAGTCCCTTTCACTGAGGAAGGTGTAGGTCTTGTCTATTCCATAGTTGGTTTTTGGAACGGTACCTGTGCTTATATCAAACTCTGGTTTTATGCATCACCCCACCTCTCCTTCCCCCTTAAGCAGGCATAAGAGTGTTTTCTAAATGTGAGACACTGTTCTCTTTCCTAACTCAGTTCAAGTGTAGCCATGTTTACAGGATCTTCATAAGTGATATCTTATGATAAGTTTCTTTTTCTGAGTGACTTATTTCACTTAGAATCATCGTACCTGAATCCACCCTTTTTACTGCTACTGCTCTTATGACATTGATTTCATGGCTGAGGGTTATTCCATCGTACATAAGTACCACAATTTTTTGAACCATTTTTATATTTCCTGGGATATTTAAGGTGTACCCAAGTTGAGGTCCTTATAAGCAGTGAAGCCCTAAATTTTGGGGTGGCTCTGTCTTATTGATTTTCAGTTTTCCCCAGGTATATTCCCTAGACTGTAAGTGCCCTTGGCTCTGTAGCTCTGTTCTTTACTTGTTTTAGGGAACACAATGTACTCCTCCAGAGAGGCAGTTGGCAATTTACATCCCGTCCATCAGCATAACAAGGCTCCCTGTTCTCCTGGGCCTGTCTAGCCTTTCTGATTTTTACACATTTTGTGGATGTCCCTTTTGACCGGTGGGAAGTGATACTTCTTTGTAGTGCAGATTTGCATTGCCCGCTTGCTTGCTTGGCCAAAAAGGTCGTATGCGTTTTCTCCTGAATATATTCAGGAGAAAACGCATACGCCCTTTTGGCCAAGTGCATCATTGTCAAAATTGTGCCCCTCTTCCTGTGCTTTAAAGGCGATTCCAACATACCTCTTGAAATCTGTTTCCTGCTATTCTGCCTCGCTTTCAAGTCTGCCTCGTTGCCTTCCCTCAACAGATTTTTGGACGATAGTTGTCCTTTATTACTCGGCCAGTTTGTGAATTGCTGTGCCCCTGAGCTCCATTTTTCAACTCGTTTTTGGTGAGCTGACCGCAAGTCCAAAATTTTGGTTCAGGACCTATACTGTTTCCCGGTGGTTTGCTGAGACTTTGGTTAATTCTTCTTCCTGCCGGGAAATTACAGTGATATGTGCCCTTCCAAAGGCCTAACAGCTAGTCTCTCATTGGTTCTCCCTCTTCCCTTTCATCCTCTGCCAAATTGGCAACCTGTGCGAACCAGGAGGTTAAAGGGGCTGTCTCTCCAAGTTGGGAGGTTGATAGTACAGCAGATGGAAAGTCAAACCAGAGCACCAGTAGAGGGACTATTCGTTGAGTTTTAGAAAACTTTCATATTCACAGTGTGTCCGTTCTCTAGGTTTCCCGTACATGTTATAACTGTAGTAATATTCCCTTCAACTTGTAGAGTTGGGACCCATGGAATGGGTGCCATGCATTATTGCTTTAAAGGGTCTGCATTTGCTCACCCAATCTCACCATTCCTCTCAGTCCCAAGTGTCCAGCCTTATGCCACATCCAGCTGTCGTTGTAGATAGGGTCATTCCGGGTTTCATCAGAGACCCTGAAGGAATTGTAAAGAATTTCCCAGTTTTATTGTTTTGTTTTTTAAATTCCTTTTTATAGTGGGTTTGAGCTGATTCTCGCTGCCATGTTTATGCCAGTCTAGACACACTTGATTCCCTTATGGAGACATATCTATACATAGGTTTTAGTATTCTTACTTGTCAGATATATTCATCTGTGGGAAATATGGGGTTTTGAGTCCCTTTCTCTGAGGAAGGTGTAGGTCTTGTCTATTCCATAGTTGGTTTTTGGAACGGTACATGTGCTTATATCAAACTCTGGTTTTATGCATCACCCCACCTCTCCTTCCCCCTTAAGCAGGCATAAGAGTGTTTTCTAAATGTGAGACATTCTTCTCTTTCCTAACTCAGTTCAAGTGTAGCCATGTTTACAGGATCATCTTAAGTGATATCTTATGATAAGTTACTTTTTCAGTGTGACTTATTTCACTTAGAATCATCGTACCTGAATCCACCCATTTTGCTGCTACTGGTCTTATGACATTGATTTCATGGCTGAGGGATATTCCATCGTACGTAAGTACCACAATTTTTTGAACCATTTTTATATTTCCTGGGATATTTAAGGTGTACCCAAGTTGAGGTCCTTGTAAGCAGTGCAGCCCTAAATTTTGGGGTGGCTCTGTCTTATTGATTTTCAGTTTTCCCAAGGTATATTCCCTAGACTGGAAGTGCCCTTGGCTCTGTAGCTCTGTTCTTTACTTGTTTTAGGGAACACAATGCACTCCTCCAGAGAGGCAGTTGGCAATTTACATCCCGCCCATCAGCATAACAAGGCTCCCTGTTCTCCAGGGCCTGTCTTGCCTTTCTGGGTTTTACACATTTTGTGGATGTCCCTTTTGACTGGTGGGAAGTGATACTTCTTTGTAGTGCAGATTTGCATTGCCCGCTTGCTTGCTTGGCCAAAAAGGGCGTATGCGTTTTCTCCTGAATATATTCAGGAGAAAACGCATACGCCCTTTTGGCCAAGTGCATCATTGTCGAAATTGTGCCCCTCTTCCTGTGCTTTAAAGGCGATTCCAACATACCTCTTGAAATCTGTTTCCTGCTATTCTGCCTCGCTTTCAAGTCTGCCTCGTTGCCTTCCCTCAACAGATTTTTGGACGATAGTTGTCCTTTATTACTCGGCCAGTTTGTGAATTGCTGTGCCCTTGAGCTCCATTTTTCAACTCGTTTTTGGTGAGCTGACCGCAAGTCCAAAATTTTGTTTCAGGACCTATACTGTTTCCCTTTGGTTTGCTGAGACTTTGGTTAATTCTTCTTCCTGCCGGGAAATTACAGTGATATGTGCCCTTCCAAAGGCCTAACAGCTAGTCTCTCATTGGTTCTCCCTCTTCCCTTTCATCCTCTGCCAAATTGGCAACCTGTGCGAACCAGGAGGTTAAAGGGCCTGTCTCTCCAAGTTGGGAGGTTGATAGTAAAGCAGGTGGAAAGTCAAACCAGAGCACCAGTAGAGGGACTATTCGTTGAGTTTTAGAAAACTTTCATATTCACAGTGTGTCCGTTCTCTAGGTTTCCCGTACATGTTATAACTGTAGTAATATTCCCTTCAACTTGTAGAGTTGGGACCCATGGAATGGGTGCCATGCATTATTGCTTTAAAGGGTCTGCATTTGCTCACCCAATCTCACCAATCCTCTCAGTCCCAAGTGTCCAGCCTTATGCCACATCCAGCTGTCGTTGTAGATAGGGTCATTCCGGGTTTCATCAGAGACCCTGAAGGAATTGTAAAGAATTTCCCAGTTTTATTGTTTTGTTTTTTAAATTCCTTTTTATAGTGGGTTTGAGCTGATTCTCGCTGCCATGTTTATGCCAGTCTAGACACACTTGATTCCCTTATGGAGACATATCTATACATAGGTTTTAGTATTCTTACTTGTCAGATATATTCATCTGTGGGAAATATGGGGTTTTGAGTCCCTTTCTCTGAGGAAGGTGTAGGTCTTGTCTATTCCATAGTTGGTTTTTGGAACGGTACATGTGCTTATATCAAACTCTGGTTTTATGCATCACCCCACCTCTCCTTCCCCCTTAAGCAGGCATAAGAGTGTTTTCTAAATGTGAGACATTCTTCTCTTTCCTAACTCAGTTCAAGTGTAGCCATGTTTACAGGATCATCTTAAGTGATATCTTATGATAAGTTTCTTTTTCTGTGTGATTTATTTCACTTAGAATCATTGTACCTGAATCCACCCATTTTGCTGCTACTGGTCTTATGACATTGATTTCATGGCTGAGGGATATTCCATCGTACGTAAGTACCACAATTTTTTGAACCATTTTTATATTTCCTGGGATATTTAAGGTGTACCCAAGTTGAGGTCCTTGTAAGCAGTGCAGCCCTAAATTTTGGGGTGGCTCTGTCTTATTGATTTTCAGTTTTCCCAAGGTATATTCCCTAGACTGGAAGTGCCCTTGGCTCTGTAGCTCTGTTCTTTATTTGTTTTAGGGAACACAATGCACTCCTCCAGAGAGGCAGTTGGCAATTTACATCCCGCCCATCAGCATAACAAGGCTCCCTGTTCTCCAGGGCCTGTCTTGCCTTTCTGGGTTTTACACATTTTGTGGATGTCCCTTTTGACCGGTGGGAAGTGATACTTCTTTGTAGTGCAGATTTGCATTGCCCGCTTGCTTGCTTGGCCAAAAAGGGCGTATGCGTTTTCTCCTGAATATATTCAGGAGAAAACGCATACGCCCTTTTTGGCCAAGTGCATCATTGTCGAAGTTGTGCCCCTCTTCCTGTGCTTTAAAGGCGATTCCAACGTACCTCTTGAAATCTGTTTCCTGCTATTCTGCCTCGCTTTCAAGTCCGCCTCGTTGCCTTCCCTCAACAGATTTTTGGACGATAGTTGTCCTTTATTACTCGGCCAGTTTGTGAATTGCTGTGCCCCTGAGCTCCATTTTTCAACTCGTTTTTGGTGAGCTGACCGCAAGTCCAAAATTGTGGTTCAGGACCTATACTGGTTCCCGGTGGGTGGCTGAGACTTTGGTTAATTCTTCTTCCTGCCGGGAAATTACAGTGATATATGGCCGTCCAAATGCCTAACAGCTACTCTCTCATTGGTTCTCCCTCTTCCCTTTCATCCTCTGCCAAATTGGAAACCTGTGCGAACCAGGAGGTTAAAGGGGCTGTCTCTCCAAGTTGGGAGGTTGATAGTAAAGCAGATGGAAAGTCAAACCGGAGCACCAGGAGAGGGACTATTCGTTGAGTTTTAGAAACCTTTCGTATTCACAGTGTGTCCGTTCTCTTGGTTTCCGGTACATGTTATAACTTTAGTAATATTCCCTTCAACCTGGAGAGTTGGGACCCATGGAATTGGTGCCAGGCATTATTGCTTTAAAGGGTCTGCATTTGCTAACCCAATCTCTCCAATCCTCTCAGTCCCAAGTGTCCAGCCTTATGCCACATCCAGCTGTCATTGTAAATAGGGTCATTCCAGGTTTCATCAGAGACCCTGAAGGAATTGTAAAGAATTTCCTAGTTTTTTTGTTTTGTTTTTGATATTCCTTTTTATAGTGGGTTTGAGCTGATTCTCGTTGCCATGTTTATGCCAGTCTAGACACACTTGATTCCCTTACGGAGACATATCAATACATAGGTTTTAAGATTCTTACTAGTCAGATATATTCCTCTGCGGGAAATATGGGGTTTTGAGTCCCTTTCACTGAGGAAGGTGTAGGTCTTGTCTATACCATAGTTGGTTTTTGGAACGGTACCTGTGCTTATATCAAACTCTGGTTTTATGCATCACCCCACCTCTCCTTCCCCCTTAAGCAGGCATAAGAGTGTTTTCTAAATGTGAGACACTGTTCTCTTTCCTAACTCAGTTCAAGTGTAGCCATGTTTACAGGATCTTCATAACTGATATCTTATGATAAGTTTCTTTTTCTGTGTGACTTATTTCACTTAGAATCATCGTACCTGAATCTACCCATTTTGCTGTTACTGGTCTTATGACATTGATTTCATGGCTGAGGGTTATTCCATCGTACGTAAGTACCACAATTTTTTGAACCATTTTTATATTTCCTGGGATATTTAAGGTGTACCCAAGTTGAGGTCCTTATAAGCAGTGCAGCCCTAAATTTTGGGGTGGCTCTGTCTTATTGATTTTCAGTTTTCCCCTGGTATATTCCCTAGACTGTAAGTGCCCTTGGCTCTGTAGCTCTGTTCTTTACTTGTTTTAGTGAACACAATGTACTCCTCCAGAGAGGCAGTTGGCAATTTACATCCCGTCCATCAGCATAACAAGGCTCCCTGTTCTCCTGGGCCTGTCTAGCCTTTCTGATTTTTACACATTTTGTGGATGTCCCTTTTGACCGGTGGGAAGTGATACTTCTTTGTAGTGCAGATTTGCATTGCCCGCTTGCTTGCTTGGCCAAAAAGGGCGTATGCGTTTTCTCCTGAATATATTCAGGAGAAAACGCATACGCCCTTTTGGCCAAGTGCATCATTGTCGAAGTTGTGCCCCTCTTCCTGTGCTTTAAAGGCGATTCCAACATACCTCTTGAAATCTGTTTCCTGCTATTCTGCCTCGCTTTCAAGTCTGCCTCGTTGCCTTCCCTCAACAGATTTTTGGACGATAGTTGTCCTTTATTACTCGGCCAGTTTGTGAATTGCTGTGCCCCTGAGCTCCATTTTTCAACTCGTTTTTGGTGAGCTGACCGCAAGTCCAAAATTTTGGTTCAGGACCTATACTGTTTCCCGGTGGTTTGCTGAGACTTTGGTTAATTCTTCTTCCTGCCGGGAAATTACAGTGATATGTGCCCTTCCAAAGGCCTAACAGCTAGTCTCTCATTGGTTCTCCCTCTTCCCTTTCATCCTCTGCCAAATTGGCAACCTGTGCGAACCAGGAGGTTAAAGGGGCTGTCTCTCCAAGTTGGGAGGTTGATAGTAAAGCAGATGGAAAGTCAAACCAGAGCACCAGTAGAGGGACTATTCGTTGAGTTTTAGAAAACTTTCATATTCACAGTGTGTCCGTTCTCTAGGTTTCCCGTACATGTTATAACTGTAGTAATATTCCCTTCAACTTGTAGAGTTGGGACCCATGGAATGGGTGCCATGCATTATTGCTTTAAAGGGTCTGCATTTGCTCACCCAATCTCAGCAATCCTCTCAGTCCCAAGTGTCCAGCCTTATGCCACATCCAGCTGTCGTTGTAGATAGGGTCATTCCGGGTTTCATCAGAGACCCTGAAGGAATTGTAAAGAATTTCCCAGTTTTATTGTTTTGTTTTTGAAATTCCTTTTTATAGTGGGTTTGTGCTGATTCTCGCTGCCATGTTTATGCCAGTCTAGACACACTTGATTCCCTTATGGAGACATATCTATACATAGGTTTTAGTATTCTTACTTGTCAGATATATTCATCTGTGGGAAATATGGGGTTTTGAGTCCCTTTCTCTGAGGAAGGTGTAGGTCTTGTCTATTCCATAGTTGGTTTTTGGAACGGTACATGTGCTTATATCAAACTCTGGTTTTATGCATCACCCCACCTCTCCTTCCCCCTTAAGCAGGCATAAGAGTGTTTTCTAAATGTGAGACATTCTTCTCTTTCCTAACTCAGTTCAAGTGTAGCCATGTTTACAGGATCATCTTAAGTGATATCTTATGATAAGTTTCTTTTTCTGTGTGACTTATTTCACTTAGAATCATCGTACCTGAATCCACCCATTTTGCTGCTACTGGTCTTATGACATTGATTTCATGGCTGAGGGATATTCCATCGTACGTAAGTACCACAATTTTTTGAACCATTTTTATATTTCCTGGGATATTTAAGGTGTACCCAAGTTGAGGTCCTTGTAAGCAGTGCAGCCCTAAATTTTGGGGTGGCTCTGTCTTATTGATTTTCAGTTTTCCCAAGGTATATTCCCTAGACTGGAAGTGCCCTTGGCTCTGTAGCTCTGTTCTTTACTTGTTTTAGTGAACACAATGCACTCCTCCAGAGAGGCAGTTGGCAATTTACATCCCGCCCATCAGCATAACAAGGCTCCCTGTTCTCCAGGGCCTGTCTTGCCTTTCTGGTTTTTACACATTTTGTGGATGTCCCTTTTGACCAGTGGGAAGTGATACTTCTTTGTAGTGCAGATTTGCATTGCCCGCTTGCTTGCTTGGCCAAAAAGGGCGTATGCGTTTTCTCCTGAATATATTCAGGAGAAAACGCATACGCCCTTTTTGGCCAAGTGCATCATTGTCGAAGTTGTGCCCCTCTTCCTGTGCTTTAAAGGCGATTCCAACGTACCTCTTGAAATCTGTTTCCTGCTATTCTGCCTCGCTTTCAAGTCCGCCTCGTTGCCTTCCCTCAACAGATTTTTGGACGATAGTTGTCCTTTATTACTCGGCCAGTTTGTGAATTGCTGTGCCCCTGAGCTCCATTTTTCAACTCGTTTTTGGTGAGCTGACCGCAAGTCCAAAATTTTGGTTCAGGACCTATACTGGTTCCCGGTGGGTGGCTGAGACTTTGGTTAATTCTTCTTCCTGCCGGGAAATTACAGTGATATATGGCCGTCCAAATGCCTAACAGCTACTCTCTCATTGTCTCTCCCTCTTCCCTTTCATCCTCTGCCAAATTGGAAACCTGTGCGAACCAGGAGGTTAAAGGGGCTGTCTCTCCAAGTTGGGAGGTTGATAGTAAAGCAGATGGAAAGTCAAACCGGAGCACCAGGAGAGGGACTATTCGTTGAGTTTTAGAAACCTTTCGTATTCACAGTGTGTCCGTTCTCTTGGTTTCCGGTACATGTTATAACTTTAGTAATATTCCCTTCAACCTGGAGAGTTGGGACCCATGGAATGGGTGCCAGGCATTTGTGCTTTAAAGGGTCTGCATGTGCTCACCCAATCTCACCAATCCTCTCCGTCCCAGTTGTCCAGCCTTATGCCACATCCTGCTTTCGTTGTACATAGGGTCATTCCAGGTTTCATCAGAGACCCTGAAGGAATTGTAAAGAATTTCCCATTTTTTTTGTTTTGTTTTTGAAATTCATTTTTATAGTGGGTTTTAGCTGATTCTCGCTGCCATGTTTATGCCAGTCTAGACACACTTGATTCCCTTACGGAGACATATCAATACATAGGTTTTAAGATTCTTACTAGTCAGATATATTCCTCTGCGGGAAATATGTGGTTTTGAGTCCCTTTCACTGAGGAAGGTGTAGGTCTTGTCTATTCCATAATTGGTTTTTGGAACGGTACCTGTGCTTATATCAAACTCTGGTTTTATGCATCACCCCACCTCTCCTTCCCCCTTAAGCAGGCATAAGAGTGTTTTCTAAATGTGAGACACTGTTCTCTTTCCTAAGTCAGTTCAAGTGTAGCCATGTTTACAGGATCTTCATAAGTGATATCTTATGATAAGTTTCTTCTTCTCTGTGACTTATTTCACTTAGAATCATCGTACCTGAATCCACCCATTTTGCTGCTACTGGTCTTATGACATTGATTTCATGGCTGAGGGAATTCCATCGTACGTATGTACCACAATTTTTTGAACCATTTTTATATTTCCTGGTATATTTAAGGTGTACCCAAGTTGAGGTTCTTGTAAGCAGTGCAGCCCTAAATTTTGGGGTGGCTCTGTCTTACTCATTTTCAGAATTCCCAAGGTATATTTCCTTGACTGGAAGTGCCCTTGGCTCTGTAGCTCTGTTGTTTATTTGTTTTAGGGAACACAATGCACTCCTCCAGAGAGGCAGTTGGCAATTTGCATCCCGCCCATAAGCATAACAAGGCTCCCTGTTCTCCAGTGCCTGTCTTGCCTTTCTGGGTTTTACACATTTTGTGGATGTCCCTTTTGACCGGTGGGAAGTGATACTTCTTTGTAGTGCAGATTTGCATTGCCCGCTTGCTTGCTTGGCCAAAAAGGGCGTATGCGTTTTCTCCTGAGAAAACCCATATGCCCTTTTTCGCCAAATGCATCATTGTCGAAGTTGTGCCCCTCTTTCTGTGCTTTAAAGGCGATTCCAACCTACCTCTTGAAATATGTTTCCTGCTATTCTGCTTCGCTTTCAAGTCCGCCTCGTTGCCTTCCCTCAACAGATTTTTGGACGATAGTTGTCCTTTATTACTTGGCCAGTTTGTGAATTGCTGGGCCACTGAGCTCCACTTTTCAACTCGTTTTTTGTGAGGTGACCGCAAGTCCAAAATTTTGGTTCATGAACTTTGCTGGTTCCCGGTGGGGGGCTGAGACTTTGGTTAATACTTCTTCCTGCTGGGAAGTTAGAGTGATATGTGCCCATCCAAATGCCTAACAGCTACTCTCTCATTGGTTCTCCCTCTTCCCTTTAATCCTCTGCCAAATTGGCAACCTGTGCGAACCAGGAGGTTAAAGGGGCTGTCTCTCCAAGTTGGGAGGTTGATAGTAAAACAGATGGAAAGTCAAACCGGAGCACCAGGAGAGGGAGTATTCTTTGAGTTTTAGAAACCTTTCATATTCACAGTGTGTCCGTTCTCTAGGTTTCCCGTACATGTTATAGCTGTAGTAATATTCCCTTCAACTTGGAGAGTTGGGACCCATGGAATGTGTGCCAGGCATTTGTGCTTTAAAGGGTCTGAATTTGCTCACCCAATCTCACCAATCCTCTCAGTCCCAAGTGTCCAGCCTTATGCCACATCCAGCTGTCTTTGTAGATAGGGTCATTCCAGGTTTCATCAGAGACCCTGAAGGAATTGTAAAGAATTTCCCAGTTTTTTTGTTTTGTTTTTGAAATTCCTTTTTATAGTGGGTTTGAGCTGTTCTCGCTGCCATGTTTATGCCAGTCTAGACACACTTGATTTCCTTACGGAGACATATCAATACATAGGTTTTAAGATTCTTACTAGTCAGATATATTCCTCTCTGGGAAATATGGTGTTTTGAGTCCTTTTCACTGAGGAAGGTGTAGGTCTTGTATATTCCATAGTTGGTTTTTGGAACGGTACCTGTGTTTATATCAAACTCTGGTTTTGTGCATCACCCCACCTCTCCTTCCCCCTTAAGCAGGCATAAGAGTGTTTTCTAAATGTGAGACTCTGTTCTCTTTCCTAACTCAGTTCAAGTGTAGCCATGTTTACAGGATCTTCATAAGTGATCTTATGATAAGTTTCTTTTTCTGTGTGACTTATTTCATTTAGAATCATCGTACATGAATCAACCCCTTTTGCTGCTACTGGTCTTATGACATTGATTTCCTGGCTGAGGGATATTCCATCGTACGTAAGTACCACAATTTTTTGAACCATTTTTATATTTCCTGGTATATTTAAGGTGTACCCAAGTTGAGGTTCTTGTAAGCAGTGCAGCCCTAAATTTTGGGGTGGCTCTGTCTTATTGATTTTCAGTTTTCCCAAGGTATATTCCCTAGACTGGAAGTGCCCTTGGCTCTGTAGCTCTGTTCTTTACTTGTTTTAGGGAACACAATGCACTCCTCCAGAGAGGCAGTTGGCAATTTACATCCCGCCCATCAGCATAACAAGGCTCCCTGTTCTCCAGGGCCTGTTTTGCCTTTCTGGTTTTTACACATTTTGTGGATGTCCCTTTTGACTGGTGGGAAGTGATACTTCTTTGTAGTGCAGATTTGCATTGCCCGCTTGCTTGCTTGGCCAAAAAGGGCGTATGCGTTTTCTCCTGAATATATTCAGGAGAAAACGCATACACCCTTTTTGGTCAAGTGCATCATTGTCGAAGTTGTGCCACTCTTCCTGTGCTTTAAAGGCGATTCCAACGTACCTCTTGAAATCTGTTTCCTGCTATTCTGCCTCGCTTTCAAGTCCGCCTCGTTGCCTTCCCTCAACAGATTTTTGGACGATAGTTGTCCTTTATTACTCGGGCAGTTTGTGAATTGCTGTGCCCCTGAGCTCCATTTTTCAACTCGTTTTTGGTGAGCTGACCGCAAGTCCAAAATTTTGGTTCAGGACCTATACTGGTTCCCGGTGGGTGGCTGAGACTTTGGTTAATTCTTCTTCCTGCCGGGAAATTACAGTGATATATGGCCGTCCAAATGCCTAACAGCTACTCTCTCATTGTCTCTCCCTCTTCCCTTTCATCCTCTGCCAAATTGGAAACCTGTGCGAACCAGGAGGTTAAAGGGGCTGTCTCTCCAAGTTGGGAGGTTGATAGTAAAGCAGATGGAAAGTCAAACCGGAGCACCAGGAGAGGGACTATTCGTTGAGTTTTAGAAACCTTTCGTATTCACAGTGTGTCCGTTCTCTTGGTTTCCGGTACATGTTATAACATTAGTAATATTCCCTTCAACCTGGAGAGTTGGGACCCATGGAATGGGTGCCAGGCATTATTGCTTTAAAGGGTCTGCATTTGCTAACCCAATCTCTCCAATCCTCTCAGTCCCAAGTGTCCAGCCTTATGCCACATTCAGCTGTCATTGTAAATAGGGTCATTCCAGGTTTCATCAGAGACCCTGAAGGAATTGTAAAGAATTTCCCAGTTTTTTTGTTTTGTTTTTGATATTCCTTTTTATAGTGGGTTTGAGCTGATTCTCGTTGCCATGTTTATGCCAGTCTAGACACACTTGATTCCCTTACGGAGACATATCAATCCATAGGTTTTAAGATTCTTACTAGTCAGATATATTCCTCTGCGGGAAATATGGGGTTTTGAGTCCCTTTCACTGAGGAAGGTGTAGGTCTTGTCTATTCCATAGTTGGTTTTTGGAACGGTACCTGTGCTTATATCAAACTCTGGTTTTATGCATCACCCCACCTCTCTTGCCCCCTTAAGCAGGCATAAGAGTGTTTTCTAAATGTGAGAAATTCTTCTCTTTCCTAACTCAGTTCAAGTGTAGCCATGTTTACAGGATCTTCATAAGTGATATCTTATGATAAGATTCTTTTTCTGTGTGACTTATTTCACTTAAAATCATCGTACCTGAATCCACCCATTTTGTTGCTACTGGTCTTATGACATTGATTTCATGGCTGAGGGATATTCCATCGTACGTAAGTACCACAATTTTTTGAACCATTTTTATATTTCCTGGGATATTTAAGGTGTACCCAAGTTGAGGTCCTTGTAAGCAGTGCAGCCCTAAATTTTGGGGTGGCTCTGTCTTACTGATTTTCAGTTTTCCCAAGGTATATTCCCTAGACTGGAAGTGCCCTTGGCTCTGTAGCTCTCTTCTTTACTTGTTTTAGGGAACACAATGTACTCCTCCAGAGAGGCAGTTGGCAAATTACATCCCGCCCATCAGCATAACAAGGCTCCCTGTTCTCCAGGGCCTGTCTTGCCTTTCTGGTATTTACACATTTTGTGGATGTCCCTTTTGACCGGTGGGAAGTGATACTTCTTTGTAGTGCAGATTTGCATTGCCCGCTTGCTTGCTTGGCCAAAAAGGGCGTATGCGTTTTCTCATGAATATATTCAGGAGAAAACCCATATGCCCTTTTTCGCCAAGTGCATCATTGTCGAAGTTGTGCCCCTCTTTCTGTGCTTTAAAGGCGATTCCAACCTACCTCTTGAAATATGTTTCCTGCTATTCTGCCTCGCTTTCAAGTCCGCCTCGTTGCCTTCCCTCAACAGATTTTTGGACGATAGTTGTCCTTTATTACTTGGCCAGTTTGTGAATTGCTGGGCCACTGAGCTCCACTTTTCAACTCGTTTTTTGTGAGGTGACCGCAAGTCCAAAATTTTGGTTCATGAACTTTGCTGGTTCCCGGTGGGGGGCTGAGACTTTGGTTAATACTTCTTCCTGCTGGGAAGTTAGAGTGATATGTGCCCATCCAAATGCCTAACAGCTACTCTCTCATTGGTTCTCCCTCTTCCCTTTAATCCTCTGCCAAATTGGCAACCTGTGCGAACCAGGAGGTTAAAGGGGCTGTCTCTCCAAGTTGGGAGGTTGATAGTAAAACAGATGGAAAGTCAAACCGGAGCACCAGGAGAGGGAGTATTCTTTGAGTTTTAGAAATCTTTCATATTCACAGTGTGTCCGTTCTCTAGGTTTCCCGTACATGTTATAGCTGTAGTAATATTCCCTTCAACTTGGAGAGTTGGGACCCATGGAATGTGTGCCAGGCATTTGTGCTTTAAAGGGTCTGAATTTGCTCACCCAATCTCACCAATCCTCTCAGTCCCAAGTGTCCAGCCTTATGCCACATCCAGCTGTCTTTGTAGATAGGGTCATTCCAGGTTTCATCAGAGACCCTGAAGGAATTGTAAAGAATTTCCCAGTTTTTTTGTTTTGTTTTTGAAATTCCTTTTTATAGTGGGTTTGAGCTGTTCTCGCTGCCATGTTTATGCCAGTCTAGACACACTTGATTTCCTTACGGAGACATATCAATACATAGGTTTTAAGATTCTTACTAGTCAGATATATTCCTCTCTGGGAAATATGGTGTTTTGAGTCCTTTTCACTGAGGAAGGTGTAGGTCTTGTATATTCCATAGTTGGTTTTTGGAACGGTACCTGTGTTTATATCAAACTCTGGTTTTGTGCATCACCCCACCTCTCCTTCCCCCTTAAGCAGGCATAAGAGTGTTTTCTAAATGTGAGACTCTGTTCTCTTTCCTAACTCAGTTCAAGTGTAGCCATGTTTACAGGATCTTCATAAGTGATCTTATGATAAGTTTCTTTTTCTGTGTGACTTATTTCATTTAGAATCATCGTACATGAATCAACCCATTTTGCTGCTACTGGTCTTATGACATTGATTTCATGGCTGAGGGATATTCCATCGTACGTAAGTACCACAATTTTTTGAACCATTTTTATATTTCCTGGTATATTTAAGGTGTACCCAAGTTGAGGTTCTTGTAAGCAGTGCAGCCCTAAATTTTGGGGTGGCCCTGTCTTATTGATTTTCAGTTTTCCCAAGGTATATTCCCTAGACTGGAAGTGCCCTTGGCTCTGTAGCTCTGTTCTTTACTTGTTTTAGGGAACACAATGCACTCCTCCAGAGAGGCAGTTGGCAATTTACATCCCGCCCATCAGCATAACAAGGCTCCCTGTTCTCCAGGGCCTGTTTTGCCTTTCTGGTTTTTACACATTTTGTGGATGTCCCTTTTGACTGGTGGGAAGTGATACTTCTTTGTAGTGCAGATTTGCATTGCCCGCTTGCTTGCTTGGCCAAAAAGGGCGTATGCGTTTTCTCCTGAATATATTCAGGAGAAAACGCATACGCCCTTTTTGGTCAAGTGCATCATTGTCGAAGTTGTGCCACTCTTCCTGTGCTTTAAAGGCGATTCCAACGTACCTCTTGAAATCTGTTTCCTGCTATTCTGCCTCGCTTTCAAGTCCGCCTCGTTGCCTTCCCTCAACAGATTTTTGGATGATAGTTGTCCTTTATTACTCGGGCAGTTTGTGAATTGCTGTGCCCCTGAGCTCCATTTTTCAATTCGTTTTTGGTGAGCTGACCGCAAGTCCAAAATTTTGGTTCAGGACCTATACTGGTTCCCGGTGGGTGGCTGAGACTTTGGTTAATTCTTCTTCCTGCCGGGAAATTAGAGTGATATGCACACGTCCAAATGCCTAACAGCTACTCTCTCATTGGTTCTCCCTCTTCCCTTTCATCCTCTGCCAATTTGGTAAACTGTGCGAACCAGGAGGTTAAAGGGGCTGTCTCTCCAAGTTGGGAGGTTGATAGTAAAGCAGATGGAAAGTCAAACCGGAGCACCAGGAGAGGGACTATTCATTGAGTTTTAGAAACCTTTCGTATTCACAGTGTGTCCGTTCTCTAGGTTTCCTGTACATGTTATAACTGTAGTAATATTCCCTTCAACCTGGAGAATTGGGACCCATGGAATGGGTGACAGGCTTTTGTGCTTCAAAGGGTCTGCATTTGCTCACCCAGTCTCACCAATCGTCTCAGTCCCAAGTGTCCCTCCTTATGCCAGATCCAGCTGTCGTTGTAGATAGGGTCATTCCAGGTTTCATCAGAGACCCTGAAGGAATTGTAAAGAATTTCCCAGTTTTTTTGTTTTGTTTTTGAAATACCTTTTTATAGTGGGTTTGAGCTGATTCTCGCTGCCATGTTTATGCCAGTCTAGACACACTTGATTCCCTTACGGAGACATATCAATACATAGGTTTTAAGATTCTTACTAGTCAGATATATTCCTCTGCGCGAAATACAGGGTTTTGAGTCCCTTTCACTGAGGAAGGTGTAGGTCTTGTCTATTCCATAGTTGGTTTTTGGAACGGTACCTGTGCTTCTATCAAACTCTGATTTTATGCATCACCCCACCTCTCCTTTCCCTTAAGCAGGCATAAGAGTGTTTTCTAAATGTGAGACACTGTTCTCTTTCCTAACTCAGTTCAAGTGTATCCATGTTTATAGGATATTCATAAGTGATATCTTATGATAAGTTTCTTTTTCTGTGTGACTTATTTGACTTAGAATAATCGTACCTGAATCAACCCATTTTGCTGCCACTGGTCTTATGACATTGATTTCATGGCTGAGGGATATTCCATCGTATGTAAGTACCACAACTATTTGAACCATTTTTATATTACCTGGGATATTTAAGGTGTACCCAAGTTGAGATCCTTGTAAGCAGTGCAGCCCTAAATTTTGGGGTGGCTCTGTCTTATTGATTTTCAGTTTTCCCAAGGTATATTCGCTAGACTGGAAGTCCCCTTGGCTCTGTAGCTCTGTTGTTTATTTGTTTTAGGGAACACAATGCACTCCTCCAGAGAGGCAGTTGGCAATTTACATCCCGCCCATCAGCATAACAAGGCTCCCCTGTTCTTCAGGGCCTGTCTTGCCTTTCTGGGTTTTACACATTTTGTGGATGTCCCTTTTTACTGCTGGGAAGTGATACTTCTTTGTAGTGCATATTTGCATTGCCCGCTTGCTTGCTTGGCCAAAAAGGGCGTATGCCTTTTCTTCTGAGAAAACCCATATGCCCTTTTTCGCCCAGTGCATCATTGTCGATGTTGTGCCCCTCTTTCTGTGCTTTAAAGGCGATTCCAACGTACCTCTTGAAATCTGTTTCCTGCTATTCTGCCTCGCTTTCAAGTCCGCCTCGTTGCCTTCCCTCAACAGATTTTTGGACGATAGTTGTCCTTTATTACTTGGCCAGTTTGTGAATTGCTGTGCCACTGAGCTCCATTATTCAACTCGTTTTTTGTGAGGTGACCGCAAGTCCAAAATTTTGGTTCATGACCTTTGCTGGTTCCCGGTGTGGGGCTGATACTTTGGTTAATACTTCTTCCTGCTGGGAAGTTAGAGTGATATGTGCCCATCCAAATGCCTAACAGCTACTCTCTCATTGGTTCTCCCTCTTCCCTTTAATCCTCTGCCAAATTGGCAACCTGTGCGAACCAGGAGGTTAAAGGGGCTGCCTCTCCAAGTTGGGAGGTTGATAGTAAAACAGATGGAAAGTCAAACCGGAGCACCAGGGGAGGGAGTATTCTTTGAGTTTCAGAAACCTTTCGTATTCACAGTGTGTCCGTTCTCTAGGTTTCCCGTACATGTTATAGCTGTAGTAATATTCCCTTCAACCTGGAGAGTTGGGACCCATGGAATGTGTGCCAGTCATTTGTGCTTTAAAGGGTGTGAATTTGCTCACCCAATCTCACCAATCCTCTCAGTCCCAAGTGTCCAGCCTTATGCCACATCCAGCTGTCTTTGTAGATAGGGTCATTCCAGGTTTCATCAGAGACCCTGAAGGAATTGTAAAGAATTTCCCAGTTTTTTTGTTTTGTTTTTGAAATTCCTTTTTATAGTGGGTTTGAGCTGTTCTCGCTGCCATGTTTATGCCAGTCTAGACACACTTGATTCCCTTACGGAGACATATCAATACATAGGTTTTAAGATTCTTACTAGTCAGATATATTCCTCTGTGGGAAATATGGTGTTTTGAGTCCTTTTCACTGAGGAAGGTGTAGGTCTTGTCTATTCCATAGTTGGTTTTTGGAACGGTACCTGTGTTTATATCAAACTCTGGTTTTGTGCATCACCCCACCTCTCCTTCCCCCTTAAGCAGGCATAAGAGTGTTTTCTAAATGTGAGACTCTGTTCTCTTTCCTAACTCAGTTCAAGTGTATCCATGTTTACAGGATCTTCATAAGTGATCTTATGATAAGTTTGTTTTTCTGTGTCACTTATTTCACTTAGAATCATCGTACATGAATCCACCCATTTTGCTGCTACTGGTCTTATGACATTGATTTCATGGCTGAGGGATATTCCATCGTACGTAAGTACCACAATTTTTTGAACCATTTTTATATTTCCTGGTATATTTAAGGTGTACACAAGTTGAGGTTCTTGTAAGCAGTGCAGCCCTAAATTTTGGGGTGGCCCTGTCTTATTGATTTTCAGTTTTCCCAAGGTATATTCCCTAGACTGGAAGTGCCCTTGGCTCTGTAGCTCTGTTGTTTAATTGTTTGAGGGAACACAATGCACTCCTCCAGAGAGGCAGTTGGCAATTTACATCCCGCCCATCAGCATAACAAGGCTCCCTGTTCTCCAGGGCCTGTTTTGCCTTTCTGGTTTTTAAACATTTTGTGGATGTCCCTTTTGACCAGCGGGAAGTGATACTTCTTTGTAGTGCAGATTTGCATTGCCCGCTTGCTTGCTTGGCCAAAAAGGGCGTATGCGTTTTCTCCTGAATATATTCAGGAGAAAACGCATATGCCCTTTTTGGTCAAGTGCATCATTGTCGAAGTTGTGCCCCTCTTCCTGTGCTTTAAAGGTGATTCCAACGTACCTCTTGAAATCTGTTTCCTGCTATTCTGCCTCGCTTTCAAGTCCGCCTCGTTGCCTTCCCTCAACAGATTTTTGGACGATAGTTGTCCTTTATTACTCGGGCAGTTTGTGAATTGCTGTGCCCCTGAGCTCCATTTTTCAACTCGTTTTTGGTGATCTGACCGCAAGTCCAAAATTTTGGTTCAGGACCTATACTGGTTCCCGGTGGGTGGCTGAGACTTTGGTTAATTCTTCTTCCTGCCGGGAAATTAGAGTGATATGCACACGTCCAAATGCCTAACAGCTACTCTCTCATTGGTTCTCCCTCTTCCCTTTCATCCTCTGCCAATTTGGTAAACTGTGCGAACCAGGAGGTTAAAGGGGCTGTCTCTCCAAGTTGGGAGGTTGATAGTAAAGCAGATGGAAAGTCAAACCGGAGCACCAGGAGAGGGACTATTCGTTGAGTTTTAGAAACCTTTCGTATTCACAGTGTGTCCGTTCTCTAGGTTTCCTGTACATGTTATAACTGTAGTAATATTCCCTTCAACCTGGAGAATTGGGACCCATGGAATGGGTGCCAGGCATTTGTGCTTTAAAGGGTCTGCATGTGCTCACCCAATCTCACCAATCCTCTCCGTCCCAGTTGTCCAGCCTTATGCCACATCCTGCTTTCGTTGTACATAGGGTCATTCCAGGTTTCATCAGAGACCCTGAAGGAATTGTAAAGAATTTCCCATTTTTTTTGTTTTGTTTTTGAAATTCATTTTTATAGTGGGTTTTAGCTGATTCTCGCTGCCATGTTTATGCCAGTCTAGACACACTTGATTCCCTTACGGAGACATATCAATACATAGGTTTTAAGATTCTTACTAGTCAGATATATTCCTCTGCGGGAAATATGTGGTTTTGAGTCCCTTTCACTGAGGAAGGTGTAGGTCTTGTCTATTCCATAATTGGTTTTTGGAACGGTACCTGTGCTTATATCAAACTCTGGTTTTATGCATCACCCCACCTCTCCTTCCCCCTTAAGCAGCCATAAGAGTGTTTTCTAAATGTGAGACACTGTTCTCTTTCCTAAGTCAGTTCAAGTGTAGCCATGTTTACAGGATCTTCATAAGTGATATCTTATGATAAGTTTCTTCTTCTCTGTGACTTATTTCACTTAGAATCATCGTACCTGAATCCACCCATTTTGCTGCTACTGGTCTTATGACATTGATTTCATGGCTGAGGGAATTCCATCGTACGTATGTACCACAATTTTTTGAACCATTTTTATATTTCCTGGTATATTTAAGGTGTACCCAAGTTGAGGTTCTTGTAAGCAGTGCAGCCCTAAATTTTGGGGTGGCTCTGTCTTATTCATTTTCAGAATTCCCAAGGTATATTTCCTTGACTGGAAGTGCCCTTGGCTCTGTAGCTCTGTTGTTTATTTGTTTTAGGGAACACAATGCACTCCTCCAGAGAGGCAGTTGGCAATTTGCATCCCGCCCATAAGCATAACAAGGCTCCCTGTTCTCCAGTGCCTGTCTTGCCTTTCTGGGTTTTACACATTTTGTGGATGTCCCTTTTGACCGGTGGGAAGTGATACTTCTTTGTAGTGCAGATTTGCATTGCCCGCTTGCTTGCTTGGCCAAAAAGGGCGTATGCGTTTTCTCCTGAGAAAACCCATATGCCCTTTTTCGCCAAATGCATCATTGTCGAAGTTGTGCCCCTCTTTCTGTGCTTTAAAGGCGATTCCAACCTACCTCTTGAAATATGTTTCCTGCTATTCTGCCTCGCTTTCAAGTCCGCCTCGTTGCCTTCCCTCAACAGATTTTTGGACGATAGTTGTCCTTTATTACTTGGCCAGTTTGTGAATTGCTGGGCCACTGAGCTCCACTTTTCAACTCATTTTTTGTGAGGTGACCGCAAGTCCAAAATTTTGGTTCATGAACTTTGCTGGTTCCCGGTGGGGGGCTGAGACTTTGGTTAATACTTCTTCCTGCTGGGAAGTTAGAGTGATATGTGCCCATCCAAATGCCTAACAGCTACTCTCTCATTGGTTCTCCCTCTTCCCTTTAATCCTCTGCCAAATTGGCAACCTGTGCGAACCAGGAGGTTAAAGGGGCTGTCTCTCCAAGTTGGGAGGTTGATAGTAAAACAGATGGAAAGTCAAACCGGAGCACCAGGAGAGGGAGTATTCTTTGAGTTTTAGAAACCTTTCATATTCACAGTGTGTCCGTTCTCTAGGTTTCCCGTACATGTTATAGCTGTAGTAATATTCCCTTCAACTTGGAGAGTTGGGACCCATGGAATGTGTGCCAGGCATTTGTGCTTTAAAGGGTCTGAATTTGCTCACCCAATCTCACCAATCCTCTCAGTCCCAAGTGTCCAGCCTTATGCCACATCCAGCTGTCTTTGTAGATAGGGTCATTCCAGGTTTCATCAGAGACCCTGAAGGAATTGTAAAGAATTTCCCAGTTTTTTTGTTTTGTTTTTGAAATTCCTTTTTATAGTGGGTTTGAGCTGTTCTCGCTGCCATGTTTATGCCAGTCTAGACACACTTGATTTCCTTACGGAGACATATCAATACATAGGTTTTAAGATTCTTACTAGTCAGATATATTCCTCTCTGGGAAATATGGTGTTTTGAGTCCTTTTCACTGAGGAAGGTGTAGGTCTTGTATATTCCATAGTTGGTTTTTGGAACGGTACCTGTGTTTATATCAAACTCTGGTTTTGTGCATCACCCCACCTCTCCTTCCCCCTTAAGCAGGCATAAGAGTGTTTTCTAAATGTGAGACTCTGTTCTCTTTCCTAACTCAGTTCAAGTGTAGCCATGTTTACAGGATCTTCATAAGTGATCTTATGATAAGTTTCTTTTTCTGTGTGACTTATTTCATTTAGAATCATCGTACATGAATCAACCCATTTTGCTGCTACTGGTCTTATGACATTGATTTCATGGCTGAGGGATATTCCATCGTACGTAAGTACCACAATTTTTTGAACCATTTTTATATTTCCTGGTATATTTAAGGTGTACCCAAGTTGAGGTTCTTGTAAGCAGTGCAGCCCTAAATTTTGGGGTGGCTCTGTCTTATTGATTTTCAGTTTTCCCAAGGTATATTCCCTAGACTGGAAGTGCCCTTGGCTCTGTAGCTCTGTTCTTTACTTGTTTTAGGGAACACAATGCACTCCTCCAGAGAGGCAGTTGGCAATTTACATCCCGCCCATCAGCATAACAAGGCTCCCTGTTCTCCAGGGCCTGTTTTGCCTTTCTGGTTTTTACACATTTTGTGGATGTCCCTTTTGACTGGTGGGAAGTGATACTTCTTTGTAGTGCAGATTTGCATTGCCCGCTTGCTTGCTTGGCCAAAAAGGGCGTATGCGTTTTCTCCTGAATATATTCAGGAGAAAACGCATACACCCTTTTTGGTCAAGTGCATCATTGTCGAAGTTGTGCCACTCTTCCTGTGCTTTAAAGGCGATTCCAACGTACCTCTTGAAATCTGTTTCCTGCTATTCTGCCTCGCTTTCAAGTCCGCCTCGTTGCCTTCCCTCAACAGATTTTTGGACGATAGTTGTCCTTTATTACTCGGGCAGTTTGTGAATTGCTGTGCCCCTGAGCTCCATTTTTCAACTCGTTTTTGGTGAGCTGACCGCAAGTCCAAAATTTTGGTTCAGGACCTATACTGGTTCCCGGTGGGTGGCTGAGACTTTGGTTAATTCTTCTTCCTGCCGGGAAATTACAGTGATATATGGCCGTCCAAATGCCTAACAGCTACTCTCTCATTGTCTCTCCCTCTTCCCTTTCATCCTCTGCCAAATTGGAAACCTGTGCGAACCAGGAGGTTAAAGGGGCTGTCTCTCCAAGTTGGGAGGTTGATAGTAAAGCAGATGGAAAGTCAAACCGGAGCACCAGGAGAGGGACTATTCGTTGAGTTTTAGAAACCTTTCGTATTCACAGTGTGTCCGTTCTCTTGGTTTCCGGTACATGTTATAACATTAGTAATATTCCCTTCAACCTGGAGAGTTGGGACCCATGGAATGGGTGCCAGGCATTATTGCTTTAAAGGGTCTGCATTTGCTAACCCAATCTCTCCAATCCTCTCAGTCCCAAGTGTCCAGCCTTATGCCACATTCAGCTGTCATTGTAAATAGGGTCATTCCAGGTTTCATCAGAGACCCTGAAGGAATTGTAAAGAATTTCCCAGTTTTTTTGTTTTGTTTTTGATATTCCTTTTTATAGTGGGTTTGAGCTGATTCTCGTTGCCATGTTTATGCCAGTCTAGACACACTTGATTCCCTTACGGAGACATATCAATCCATAGGTTTTAAGATTCTTACTAGTCAGATATATTCCTCTGCGGGAAATATGGGGTTTTGAGTCCCTTTCACTGAGGAAGGTGTAGGTCTTGTCTATTCCATAGTTGGTTTTTGGAACGGTACCTGTGCTTATATCAAACTCTGGTTTTATGCATCACCCCACCTCTCTTGCCCCCTTAAGCAGGCATAAGAGTGTTTTCTAAATGTGAGAAATTCTTCTCTTTCCTAACTCAGTTCAAGTGTAGCCATGTTTACAGGATCTTCATAAGTGATATCTTATGATAAGATTCTTTTTCTGTGTGACTTATTTCACTTAAAATCATCGTACCTGAATCCACCCATTTTGTTGCTACTGGTCTTATGACATTGATTTCATGGCTGAGGGATATTCCATCGTACGTAAGTACCACAATTTTTTGAACCATTTTTATATTTCCTGGGATATTTAAGGTGTACCCAAGTTGAGGTCCTTGTAAGCAGTGCAGCCCTAAATTTTGGGGTGGCTCTGTCTTACTGATTTTCAGTTTTCCCAAGGTATATTCCCTAGACTGGAAGTGCCCTTGGCTCTGTAGCTCTCTTCTTTACTTGTTTTAGGGAACACAATGTACTCCTCCAGAGAGGCAGTTGGCAAATTACATCCCGCCCATCAGCATAACAAGGCTCCCTGTTCTCCAGGGCCTGTCTTGCCTTTCTGGTATTTACACATTTTGTGGATGTCCCTTTTGACCGGTGGGAAGTGATACTTCTTTGTAGTGCAGATTTGCATTGCCCGCTTGCTTGCTTGGCCAAAAAGGGCGTATGCGTTTTCTCATGAATATATTCAGGAGAAAACCCATATGCCCTTTTTCGCCAAGTGCATCATTGTCGAAGTTGTGCCCCTCTTTCTGTGCTTTAAAGGCGATTCCAACCTACCTCTTGAAATATGTTTCCTGCTATTCTGCCTCGCTTTCAAGTCCGCCTCGTTGCCTTCCCTCAACAGATTTTTGGACGATAGTTGTCCTTTATTACTTGGCCAGTTTGTGAATTGCTGGGCCACTGAGCTCCACTTTTCAACTCGTTTTTTGTGAGGTGACCGCAAGTCCAAAATTTTGGTTCATGAACTTTGCTGGTTCCCGGTGGGGGGCTGAGACTTTGGTTAATACTTCTTCCTGCTGGGAAGTTAGAGTGATATGTGCCCATCCAAATGCCTAACAGCTACTCTCTCATTGGTTCTCCCTCTTCCCTTTAATCCTCTGCCAAATTGGCAACCTGTGCGAACCAGGAGGTTAAAGGGGCTGTCTCTCCAAGTTGGGAGGTTGATAGTAAAACAGATGGAAAGTCAAACCGGAGCACCAGGAGAGGGAGTATTCTTTGAGTTTTAGAAATCTTTCATATTCACAGTGTGTCCGTTCTCTAGGTTTCCCGTACATGTTATAGCTGTAGTAATATTCCCTTCAACTTGGAGAGTTGGGACCCATGGAATGTGTGCCAGGCATTTGTGCTTTAAAGGGTCTGAATTTGCTCACCCAATCTCACCAATCCTCTCAGTCCCAAGTGTCCAGCCTTATGCCACATCCAGCTGTCTTTGTAGATAGGGTCATTCCAGGTTTCATCAGAGACCCTGAAGGAATTGTAAAGAATTTCCCAGTTTTTTTGTTTTGTTTTTGAAATTCCTTTTTATAGTGGGTTTGAGCTGTTCTCGCTGCCATGTTTATGCCAGTCTAGACACACTTGATTTCCTTACGGAGACATATCAATACATAGGTTTTAAGATTCTTACTAGTCAGATATATTCCTCTCTGGGAAATATGGTGTTTTGAGTCCTTTTCACTGAGGAAGGTGTAGGTCTTGTATATTCCATAGTTGGTTTTTGGAACGGTACCTGTGTTTATATCAAACTCTGGTTTTGTGCATCACCCCACCTCTCCTTCCCCCTTAAGCAGGCATAAGAGTGTTTTCTAAATGTGAGACTCTGTTCTCTTTCCTAACTCAGTTCAAGTGTATCCATGTTTACAGGATCTTCATAAGTGATCTTATGATAAGTTTCTTTTTCTGTGTGACTTATTTCATTTAGAATCATCGTACATGAATCAACCCATTTTGCTGCTACTGGTCTTATGACATTGATTTCATGGCTGAGGGATATTCCATCGTACGTAAGTACCACAATTTTTTGAACCATTTTTATATTTCCTGGTATATTTAAGGTGTACCCAAGTTGAGGTTCTTGTAAGCAGTGCAGCCCTAAATTTTGGGGTGGCCCTGTCTTATTGATTTTCAGTTTTCCCAAGGTATATTCCCTAGACTGGAAGTGCCCTTGGCTCTGTAGCTCTGTTCTTTACTTGTTTTAGGGAACACAATGCACTCCTCCAGAGAGGCAGTTGGCAATTTACATCCCGCCCATCAGCATAACAAGGCTCCCTGTTCTCCAGGGCCTGTTTTGCCTTTCTGGTTTTTACACATTTTGTGGATGTCCCTTTTGACTGGTGGGAAGTGATACTTCTTTGTAGTGCAGATTTGCATTGCCCGCTTGCTTGCTTGGCCAAAAAGGGCGTATGCGTTTTCTCCTGAATATATTCAGGAGAAAACGCATACGCCCTTTTTGGTCAAGTGCATCATTGTCGAAGTTGTGCCACTCTTCCTGTGCTTTAAAGGCGATTCCAACGTACCTCTTGAAATCTGTTTCCTGCTATTCTGCCTCGCTTTCAAGTCCGCCTCGTTGCCTTCCCTCAACAGATTTTTGGATGATAGTTGTCCTTTATTACTCGGGCAGTTTGTGAATTGCTGTGCCCCTGAGCTCCATTTTTCAATTCGTTTTTGGTGAGCTGACCGCAAGTCCAAAATTTTGGTTCAGGACCTATACTGGTTCCCGGTGGGTGGCTGAGACTTTGGTTAATTCTTCTTCCTGCCGGGAAATTAGAGTGATATGCACACGTCCAAATGCCTAACAGCTACTCTCTCATTGGTTCTCCCTCTTCCCTTTCATCCTCTGCCAATTTGGTAAACTGTGCGAACCAGGAGGTTAAAGGGGCTGTCTCTCCAAGTTGGGAGGTTGATAGTAAAGCAGATGGAAAGTCAAACCGGAGCACCAGGAGAGGGACTATTCATTGAGTTTTAGAAACCTTTCGTATTCACAGTGTGTCCGTTCTCTAGGTTTCCTGTACATGTTATAACTGTAGTAATATTCCCTTCAACCTGGAGAATTGGGACCCATGGAATGGGTGACAGGCTTTTGTGCTTCAAAGGGTCTGCATTTGCTCACCCAGTCTCACCAATCGTCTCAGTCCCAAGTGTCCCTCCTTATGCCAGATCCAGCTGTCGTTGTAGATAGGGTCATTCCAGGTTTCATCAGAGACCCTGAAGGAATTGTAAAGAATTTCCCAGTTTTTTTGTTTTGTTTTTGAAATACCTTTTTATAGTGGGTTTGAGCTGATTCTCGCTGCCATGTTTATGCCAGTCTAGACACACTTGATTCCCTTACGGAGACATATCAATACATAGGTTTTAAGATTCTTACTAGTCAGATATATTCCTCTGCGCGAAATACAGGGTTTTGAGTCCCTTTCACTGAGGAAGGTGTAGGTCTTGTCTATTCCATAGTTGGTTTTTGGAACGGTACCTGTGCTTCTATCAAACTCTGATTTTATGCATCACCCCACCTCTCCTTTCCCTTAAGCAGGCATAAGAGTGTTTTCTAAATGTGAGACACTGTTCTCTTTCCTAACTCAGTTCAAGTGTATCCATGTTTATAGGATATTCATAAGTGATATCTTATGATAAGTTTCTTTTTCTGTGTGACTTATTTCACTTAGAATAATCGTACCTGAATCAACCCATTTTGCTGCCACTGGTCTTATGACATTGATTTCATGGCTGAGGGATATTCCATCGTATGTAAGTACCACAACTATTTGAACCATTTTTATATTACCTGGGATATTTAAGGTGTACCCAAGTTGAGATCCTTGTAAGCAGTGCAGCCCTAAATTTTGGGGTGGCTCTGTCTTATTGATTTTCAGTTTTCCCAAGGTATATTCGCTAGACTGGAAGTCCCCTTGGCTCTGTAGCTCTGTTGTTTATTTGTTTTAGGGAACACAATGCACTCCTCCAGAGAGGCAGTTGGCAATTTACATCCCGCCCATCAGCATAACAAGGCTCCCCTGTTCTTCAGGGCCTGTCTTGCCTTTCTGGGTTTTACACATTTTGTGGATGTCCCTTTTTACTGCTGGGAAGTGATACTTCTTTGTAGTGCATATTTGCATTGCCCGCTTGCTTGCTTGGCCAAAAAGGGCGTATGCCTTTTCTTCTGAGAAAACCCATATGCCCTTTTTCGCCCAGTGCATCATTGTCGATGTTGTGCCCCTCTTTCTGTGCTTTAAAGGCGATTCCAACGTACCTCTTGAAATCTGTTTCCTGCTATTCTGCCTCGCTTTCAAGTCCGCCTCGTTGCCTTCCCTCAACAGATTTTTGGACGATAGTTGTCCTTTATTACTTGGCCAGTTTGTGAATTGCTGTGCCACTGAGCTCCATTATTCAACTCGTTTTTTGTGAGGTGACCGCAAGTCCAAAATTTTGGTTCATGACCTTTGCTGGTTCCCGGTGTGGGGCTGATACTTTGGTTAATACTTCTTCCTGCTGGGAAGTTAGAGTGATATGTGCCCATCCAAATGCCTAACAGCTACTCTCTCATTGGTTCTCCCTCTTCCCTTTAATCCTCTGCCAAATTGGCAACCTGTGCGAACCAGGAGGTTAAAGGGGCTGCCTCTCCAAGTTGGGAGGTTGATAGTAAAACAGATGGAAAGTCAAACCGGAGCACCAGGGGAGGGAGTATTCTTTGAGTTTCAGAAACCTTTCGTATTCACAGTGTGTCCGTTCTCTAGGTTTCCCGTACATGTTATAGCTGTAGTAATATTCCCTTCAACCTGGAGAGTTGGGACCCATGGAATGTGTGCCAGTCATTTGTGCTTTAAAGGGTGTGAATTTGCTCACCCAATCTCACCAATCCTCTCAGTCCCAAGTGTCCAGCCTTATGCCACATCCAGCTGTCTTTGTAGATAGGGTCATTCCAGGTTTCATCAGAGACCCTGAAGGAATTGTAAAGAATTTCCCAGTTTTTTTGTTTTGTTTTTGAAATTCCTTTTTATAGTGGGTTTGAGCTGTTCTCGCTGCCATGTTTATGCCAGTCTAGACACACTTGATTCCCTTACGGAGACATATCAATACATAGGTTTTAAGATTCTTACTAGTCAGATATATTCCTCTGTGGGAAATATGGTGTTTTGAGTCCTTTTCACTGAGGAAGGTGTAGGTCTTGTCTATTCCATAGTTGGTTTTTGGAACGGTACCTGTGTTTATATCAAACTCTGGTTTTGTGCATCACCCCACCTCTCCTTCCCCCTTAAGCAGGCATAAGAGTGTTTTCTAAATGTGAGACTCTGTTCTCTTTCCTAACTCAGTTCAAGTGTATCCATGTTTACAGGATCTTCATAAGTGATCTTATGATAAGTTTGTTTTTCTGTGTCACTTATTTCACTTAGAATCATCGTACATGAATCCACCCATTTTGCTGCTACTGGTCTTATGACATTGATTTCATGGCTGAGGGATATTCCATCGTACGTAAGTACCACAATTTTTTGAACCATTTTTATATTTCCTGGTATATTTAAGGTGTACCCAAGTTGAGGTTCTTGTAAGCAGTGCAGCCCTAAATTTTGGGGTGGCCCTGTCTTATTGATTTTCAGTTTTCCCAAGGTATATTCCCTAGACTGGAAGTGCCCTTGGCTCTGTAGCTCTGTTGTTTAATTGTTTGAGGGAACACAATGCACTCCTCCAGAGAGGCAGTTGGCAATTTACATCCCGCCCATCAGCATAACAAGGCTCCCTGTTCTCCAGGGCCTGTTTTGCCTTTCTGGTTTTTACACATTTTGTGGATGTCCCTTTTGACCAGCGGGAAGTGATACTTCTTTGTAGTGCAGATTTGCATTGCCCGCTTGCTTGCTTGGCCAAAAAGGGCGTATGCGTTTTCTCCTGAATATATTCAGGAGAAAACGCATATGCCCTTTTTGGTCAAGTGCATCATTGTCGAAGTTGTGCCCCTCTTCCTGTGCTTTAAAGGTGATTCCAACGTACCTCTTGAAATCTGTTTCCTGCTATTCTGCCTCGCTTTCAAGTCCGCCTCGTTGCCTTCCCTCAACAGATTTTTGGACGATAGTTGTCCTTTATTACTCGGGCAGTTTGTGAATTGCTGTGCCCCTGAGCTCCATTTTTCAACTCGTTTTTGGTGAGCTGACCGCAAGTCCAAAATTTTGGTTCAGGACCTATACTGGTTCCCGGTGGGTGGCTGAGACTTTGGTTAATTCTTCTTCCTGCCGGGAAATTAGAGTGATATGCACACGTCCAAATGCCTAACAGCTACTCTCTCATTGGTTCTCCCTCTTCCCTTTCATCCTCTGCCAATTTGGTAAACTGTGCGAACCAGGAGGTTAAAGGGGCTGTCTCTCCAAGTTGGGAGGTTGATAGTAAAGCAGATGGAAAGTCAAACCGGAGCACCAGGAGAGGGACTATTCGTTGAGTTTTAGAAACCTTTCGTATTCACAGTGTGTCCGTTCTCTAGGTTTCCTGTACATGTTATAACTGTAGTAATATTCCCTTCAACCTGGAGAATTGGGACCCATGGAATGGGTGACAGGCTTTTGTGCTTCAAAGGGTCTGCATTTGCTCACCCAGTCTCACCAATCGTCTCAGTCCCAAGTGTCCCTCCTTATGCCAGATCCAGCTGTCGTTGTAGATAGGGTCATTCCAGGTTTCATCAGAGACCCTGAAGGAATTGTAAAGAATTTCCCAGTTTTTTTGTTTTGTTTTTGAAATACCTTTTTATAGTGGGTTTGAGCTGATTCTCGCTGCCATGTTTATGCCAGTCTAGACACACTTGATTCCCTTACGGAGACATATCAATACATAGGTTTTAAGATTCTTACTAGTCAGATATATTCCTCTGCGGGAAATATGGGGTTTTTAGTCCCTTTCACTGAGGAAGGTGTAGGTCTTGTCTATTCCATAGTTGGTTTTTGGAACGGTACCTGTGCTTATATCAAATTCTGGTTTTATGCATCACCCCACCTCTCCTTCCCCCTTAAGCAGGCATAAGAGTGTTTTCTAAATGTGAGACACTGTTCTCTTTCCTAACTCAGTTCAAGTGTAGCCATGTTTACAGGATCTTCATAAGTGATATCTTATGATAAGTTTCTTTTTCTGTGTGACTTATTTCACTTAGAATCATCGTACCTGAATCCACCCATTTTGCTGCTACTGGTCTTATGACATTGATTTCATGGCTGAGGGATATTCCATCGTACGTAAGTACCACAATTTTTTGAACCATTTTTATATTTCCTGGGATATTTAAGGTGTACCCAAGTTGAGGTCCTTGTAAGCAGTGCAGCCCTAAATTTTGGGGTGGCTCTGTCTTATTGATTTTCAGTTTTCCCAAGGTATATTCCCTAGACTGGAAGTGCCCTTGGCTCTGTAGCTCTGTTCTTTACTTGTTTTAGGGAACACAATGCACTCCTCCAGAGAGGCAGTTGGCAATTTACATCCCGCCCATCAGCATAACAAGTCTCCCTGTTCTCCAGGGCCTGTCTTGCCTTTCTGGTTTTTACACATTTTTTGGATGTCCCTTTTGACCGGTGGGAAGTGATACTTCTTTGTAGTGCAGATTTGCATTGCCCGCTTGCTTGCTTGGCCAAAAAGGGCGTATGCGTTTTCTCCTGAATATATTCAGGAGAAAACGCATACGCCCTTTTTGGCCAAGTGCATCATTGTCGAAGTTGTGCCCCTCTTCCTGTGCTTTAAAGGCAATTCCAATGTACCTCTTGAAATCTGTTTCCTGCTATTCTGCCTCGCTTTCAAGTCCGCCTCATTGCCTTCCCTCAACAGATTTTTGGACGATAGTTGTCCTTTATTACTTGGCCAGTTTGTGAATTGCTGTGCCCCTGAGCTCCATTTTTCAACTCGTTTTAGGTGAGCTGACCGCAAGTCCAAAATTTTGGTTCAGGACCTATACTGGTTCCCGGTGGGTGGCTGAGACTTTGGTTAATTCTTCTTCCTGCCGGGAAATTACAGTGATATGTGCCCGTCCAAATGCCTAACAGCTACTCCCTCATTGGTTCTCCCTCTTCCCTTTCATCCTCTGCCAAATTGGAAACCTGTGCGAACCAGGAGGTTAAAGGGGCTATCTCTCCAAGTTGGGAGGTTGATAGTAAAGCAGATGGAAAGTCAAACCGGAGCACCAGGAGAAAGAGTATTCGTTGAGTTTTAGATACCTTTCGTATTCGCAGAGTGTCCGTTCTCTAGGTTTCCCGTACATGTTATAACTGTAGTAATATTCCCTTCAACCTGGAGAGTTGGGACCCATGGAATGGGTGCCATGCATTATTGCTTTAAAGGGTCTGCATTTGTTCACCCAATCTCACCAATCCTCTCAGTCCCAAGTGTCCAGCCTTATGCCACATCCAGCTGTCGTTGAAGATAGGGTCATTCCAGGTTTCATCAGAGACCCTGAAGGAATTGTAAAGAATTTCCCAGTTTTTTTGTTTTGTTTTTGAAATTCCTTTTTATAGTGGGTTTGAGCTGATTCTCGCTGCCATGTTTATGCCAGTCTAGACACACTTGATTCCCTTACGGAGACATATCAATACATAGGTTTTAAGATTCTTACTAGTCAGATATATTCCTCTGCGGGAAATATGGGCTTTTGAGTCCCTTTCACTGAGGAAGGTGTAGGTCTTGTCTATTCCATAGTTGGTTTTTGGAATGGTACCTGTGCTTATATGAAACTCTGGTTTTATGCATCACCCCACCTCTCCTTCCCCCTTAAGCAGGCATAAGAGTGTTTTCTAAGTGTGAGACACTGTTCTCTTTCCTAACTCAGTTCAAGTGTAGCCATGTTTACAGGATCTTCATAAGTGATATCTTATGATAAGTTTCTTTTTCTGTGTGACTTATTTCACTTAGAATCATCGTACCTGAATCCACCCATTTTGCTGCTACTGGTCTTATGACATTGATTTCATGGCTGAGGGATATTCCATCGTACGTAAGTACCACAATTTTTTGACCCATTTTTATATTTCCTGGGATATTTAAGGTGTACCCAAGTTGAGGTCCTTGTAAGCAGTGCAGCCCTAAATTTTGGGGTGGCACTTTCTTATTGATCTTCAGTTTTCCCAAGGTTTATTCCCTAGACTGGAAGTGCCCTTGGCTCTGTAGCTCTGGTCTTTACTTGTTTTAGGGAACACAATGCACTCCTCCAGAGAGGCAGTTGGCAATTTACATCCCACCCATCAGCATAACAAGGCTCCCTGTTCTCCAGGGCCTGTCTTGCCTTTCTGGTTTTTACACATTTTGTGGATGTCCATTTTGACCGGTGGGAAGTGATACTTCTTTGTAGTGCAGATTTGCATTGCCCGCTTGCTTGCTTGGCCAAAAAGGGCGTATGCGTATTCTCCTGAATATATTCAGGAGAAAACGCATACGCCCTTTTTGGCCAAATGCATCATTGTCGAAGTTGTGCCCCTCTTCCTGTGCTTTAAAGGCGATTCCAACATACCTCTTGAAATCTGTTTCCTGCTATTCTGTCTCGCTTTCAAGTCCCCCTCGTTGCCTTCCCTCAACAGATTTTTGGACGATAGTTGTCCTTTATTACTCGGCCAGTTTGTGAATTCCTGTGCCCCTGAGCTCCATTTTTCAACTCGTTTTTGGTGAGCTGACCGCAAGTCCAAAATTTTGGTTCAGGACCTATACTGGTTCCCGGTGGGGGGCTGAGACTTTGGTTAATTCTTCTTCCTGCCGGGAAATTACAGTGATATGTGCCCGTCCAAATGCCTATCAGCTACTCTCTCATTGGTTCTCCCTCTTCCCTTTCATCCTCTGCCAAATTGGCAACCTGTGCGAACCAGGAGGTTAAAGGGGCTGTCTCTCCAAGCTGGGAGGTTGAGAGTAAAGCAGATGGAAAGTCAAACCGGAGCACCAGGAGAGGGACTATTCGTTGAGTTTTAGAAACCTTTCGTATTCACAGTGTGTCCGTCCTCTAGGTTTCCCGTACATGTTATAGCTGTAGTAATATTCCCTTCAACCTGGAGAGTTGGGACCCATGGAATGTGTGCCATGCATTATTGCTTTAAAGGGTCTGCATTTGCTCACCCAATCTCATCAATCCCCTCAGTCCCACGTGTCCAGCCTTATGCCATATCCAGCTGTTGTTGTAGATAGGGTCATTCCAGGTTTCATCAGAGACTCTGAAGGAATTGTAAAGAATTTCCCAGTTTTTTTGTTTTGTTTTTCAAATTCCTTTTTATAGTGGGTTTGAGCTGATTCTCGCTGCCATGTTTATGCCAGTCTAGACACACTTGATTCTCTTACGGAGACATATCAATACATAGGTTTTAAGATTCTTACTAGTCAGATATATTCCTCTGCGGGAAATATGTTGTTTTGAGTCTCTTTCACTGAGGAAGGTGTAGGTCTTGTGTATTCCATAGTTGGTTTTTGGAACGGTACCTGTGCTTATATCAAACTCTCGTTTTATGCATCACCCCACCTCTCCTTCCCACTTAAGCAGGCATAAGAGTGTTTTCTAAATGTGAGACACTGTTCTCCTTCCTAACTCAGTTCAAGTGTAGCCATGTTTACAGGATCTTCATAAGTGATATCTTATGATAAGTTTCATTTTCTGTGTGACTTATTTCACTTAGAATCATCGTACCTGAATCCACCCATTTTGCTGCTACTGGTCTTATGTCATTGATTTCATGGCTGAGGGATATTCCATCGTACGTAAGTACCACAATTTTTTGAACCATTTTTATATTTCCTGGGATATTTAAGGTGTACCCAAGTTGAGGTCCTTGTAAGCAGTGCAGCCCTAAATTTTGGGGTGGCTCTGTCTTATTGATTTTCAGTTTTCCCAAAGTATATTCCCTAGACTGGAAGTGCCCTTGGCTCTGTAGCTCTGTTCTTTACTTCTTTTAGGGAACACAATGTACTCCTCCAGAGAGGCAGTTGGCAATTTACATCCCGCCCATTAGCATAACAAGGCTCCCTGTTCTCCAGGGCCTGTCTTGCCTTTCTGGTTTTTACACATTTTGTGGATGTCCCTTTTGACCGGTGGGAATTGATACATATTTATAGTGCAGATATGCATTGCCCGCTTGCTTGCTTGGCCAAAAAGGGCGTATGGCGTTTCCTCCTGAATATATTCAGGAGAAAACGCATACGCCTTTTTGGCCAAGTGCATCATTGTCGAAGTTGTGCCCCTCTTCCTGTGCTTAAAGGCGATTCCAACGTACCTCTTGAAATCTGTTTCCTGCTATTCTGCCTTGCTTTCAAGTCCCCCTAGTTGCCTTCCCTCAAAGATTTTTGGACGATAGTTGTCCTTTATTACTCGGCCAGTTTGTGAATTGCTGTACCCCTGAGCTCCATTTTTCAACTCGTTTTGGTGAGCTGACCACAAGTCCAAAATTTTGGTTCAGGACCTATACTGGTAACCAGTGGGTGGCTGAGACTTTGGTTAATTCTTCTTCCTGCCGGGAAATTACAGTGATATGTGCCCGTCCAAATGCCAAACAGCTACTCTCTCATTGGTTCTCCCTCTTCCCTTCCATCCTCTGCCAAATTGGCAACCTCTGCGAACCAGGAGGTTAAAGGGGCTGTCTCTCCAAGTTGGGAGGTTGATAGTAAAGCAGATGGAAAGTCAAACTGAAGCACCAGGAGAGGGACTATTCGTTGAGTTTTAGAAACCTTTCGTATTCACAGTGTGTCCGTTCTCTAGGATTCCCGTACATGTTATAACTGTAGTAATATTCCCTTCAACCTGGAGAGTTGGGACCCATGGAATGGGTGCCATGCATTATTGCTTTAAAGGGTCTGCATTTGTTCTCCCAATCTCACCAATCCTCTCAGTCCCAAGTGTCCAGCCTTATGCCACATCCAGCTGTCATTGTAGATAGGGTCATTCCAGGTTTCATCAGAGACCCTGAAGAAATTACAAAGAATTTCCCAGTTTTTTTGTTTTGTTTTTGAAATTCCTTTTTATAGTGGGTTTGAGCTGATTCTCGCTGCCATGTTTATGCCAGTCTAGACACACTTGATTCCCTTACGGAGACATATCAATACATAGGTTTTAAGATTCTTACTAGTCAGATATATTCCCCTGCGGGAAATATGGGGTTTTGAGTCCCTTTCACTGAGGAAGGTGTAGGTCTTGTCTATTCCATAGTTGGTTTTTGGAATGGTACCTGTGCTTATATCAAACTCTGGTTTTGTGCATCACCCCACCTCTCCTTCCCCCTTAAGCAGGCATAAGAGTGTTTTCTAAATGTGAGACACTGTTCTCTTTCCTAACTCAGTTCAAGTGTAGCCATGTTTACAGGATCTTAATAAGTGATATCTTATGATAAGTTTCTTTTTCTCTGTGACTTATTTCACTTAGAATCATCGTACCTGAATCCACCCATTTTGCTGCTACTGGTCTTATGACATTGATTTCATGGCTGAGGGATATTCCATCGTACGTAAGTACCACAATTTTTTGAACCATTTTTGTATTTCCTGGGATATTTAAGGTGTACCCAAGTTGAGGTCCTTGTAAGCAGTGCAGCCCTAAATTTTGGGGTGGCTGTGTCTTATTGATTTTCAGTTTTCCCAAGGTATATTCCCTAGACTGGAAGTGCCCTTGGCTCTGTAGCTCTGTTCTTTACTTGTTTTAGGGAACACAATGTACTCCTCCAGAGAGGCAGTTGGCAATTTACATCCCGCCCATCAGCATAACAAGACTCCCTGTTCTCCAGGGCCTGTCTTGCCTTTCTGGTTTTTACACATTTTGTGGATGTCCCTTTTGACCGGTGGGAAGTGATACTTCTTTGTGGTGCAGATTTGCATTTCCCGCTTGCTTGCTTGGCCAAAAAGGGCGTATGCGTTTTCTCCTGAATATATTCAGGAGAAAACGCATACGCCCTTTATGGCCAAGTGCATCATTGTCGAAGTTGTGCCCCTCTTCCTGTGCTTTAAAGGCGATTCCAACGTACCTCTTGAAATCTGTTTCCTGCTATTCTGCCTCGCTTTCAAGTCCCCCTCGTTGCCTTCCTTCAACAGATTTTTGGACGATAGTTGTCCTTTATTACTCGGCCAGTTTGTGAATTGCTGTGCCCCTGAGCTCCATTTTTCAACTTGTTTTTGGTGAGCTGACCGCAAGTCCAAAATTTTGGTTCAGGACCTATACTTGTTCCAGGTGGGGGGCTGAGACTTTGATTAATTCTTCTTCATGCCGGGAAATTACAGTGATATGTGCCCGTCCAAATGCCTATCAGCTACTCTCTCATTGGTTCTCCCTCTTCCCTTTCATCCTCTGCCAAATTGGCAACCTGTGCGAACCAGCAGGTTAAAGGGGCTGTCTCTCCAAGTTGGGAGGTTGATAGTAAAGCAGATGGAAAGTCAAACCGGAGCACCAGGAGAGGGACGATTCGTAGAGTTTTAGAAACCTTTCGTATTCACAGTGTGTCCGTTCTCTAGGTTTCCCGTACATGTTATAGCTGTAGTAATATTCCCTTCAACCTGGAGAGTTGGGACCCATGGAATGTGTGCCATGCATTATTGCTTTAAAGGGTCTGCATTTGCTCACCCAATCTCACCAATCCTCTCAGTCCCAAGTGTCCAGCCTTATGCCACATCCAGCTGTCATTGTAGATAGGGTCATTCCAGGTTTCATCAGAGACCCTGAAGGAATTGTAAAGAATTTCCCAGTTTTTTTGTTTTATTTTTGAAATTACTTTCTATAGTGGGTTTGAGCTGATTCTCGCTGCCATGTTTATGCCAGTCTAGACACACTTGATTCCCTTACGGAGACATATCAATACATAGGTTTTAAGATTCTTACTAGTCACATATATTCCTCTGCGGGAAATATGGGGTTTTGAGTCCCTTTCACTGAGGAAGGTGTAGGTCTTGTCTATTCCATAGTTGGTTTTTGGAACGGTACCTGTGCTTATATCAAACTCTGGTTTTATACATCACCCCACCTCTCCTTCCCCCTTAAGCAGGCATAAGAGTGTTTTCTAAATGTGAGACACTGTTCTCTTTCCTAACTCAGTTCAAGTGTAGCCATGTTTACAGGATCTTCATAAGAGATATCTTATGATAAGTTTCTTTTTTTGTGTGACTTATTTCACTTAGAATCATCGTACCTGAATCCACCCATTTTGCTGCTACTGGTCTTATGACATTGATTTCATGGCTGAGGGATATTCCATCGTACGTAAGTACCACAATTTTTTGAACCATTTTTATATTTCCTGGTATATTTATGGTGTACCCAAGTTGAGGTCCTTGTAACCAGTGCAACCCTAAATTTTGGGGTGGCTGTGTCTTTTTGATTTTCAGTTTTCCCAAGGTATATTCCCTAGACTGGAAGTACCCTTGGCTCTGTACCTCTGTTGTTTACTTGGTTTAGGGAACACAATGCACTCCTCCGGAGTGGCAGTTGGCAATTTACATCCGACCCATCAGCATAACAAGGCTCCCTGTTCTCCAAGGCCTGTCTTGCCTTTCCGGTTTTTACACATTTTGTGGATGTCCCTTTTGACCGGTGGGAAGTGATACTTCTTTGTAGTGCAGATTTGCATTGCCCGCTTGCTTGCTTGGCCAAAACGGGCGTATGCGTTTTCTCCTGAATATATTCAGGAGAAAACGCATACGCCCTTTTTGGCCAAGTGCATCATTGTCGAAGTTGTGCCCCTCTTCCTGTGCTTTAAAGGCGATTCCAACGTAACTCTTGAAATCTGTTTCCTGCTATTCTGCCTCGCTTTCAAGTCCGCCTCGTTGCGTTCCCTCAACAGAGTTTTGGACGATAGTTGTCCTTTATTACTCGGCCAGTTTGTGAATTGCTGTACTCCTGAGCTCCTTTTTTCAACTCGTTTTTGGTGAGCTGACCGCAAGTCCAAAATTTTGGTTCAGGACCTATAGTGGTTCCCGGTGCGGGGCTGAGACTTTGGTTAATTATTCTTCCTGCCGGGAAATTACAGTGATATGTGCCCGTCCAAATGCCTAACAGCTACTCTCTCAATGGTTCTCCCTATTCCCTTTCATCGTCTGCCAAATTGGCAACCTGTGCGAACCAGGCGGTTAAAGGAGCTGTCTCTCCAAGTTGGGAGGTTGATAGTAAAGCACGTGGAAAGTCAAACCGGAGCACCAGGAGAGGGACTATTCGTTGAGTTTTAGAAACCTTTCGTATTCACAGTGTGTCCGTTCTCTAGGTTTCCCGTACATGTTATAACTGTAGTAATATTCCCTTCAACCTGGAGAGTTGGGACCCATGGAATGGGTGCCATGCATTATTGCTTTAAAGGGTCTGCATTTGCTCACCCAATCTCACAAATCCTCTCAGTCCCAAGTCTCCAGCCTTATGCCACATCCAGCTGTCGTTGTAGATATGGTCATTCCAGGTTTCATCAGAGACTCTGAAGGAATTGTAAAGTTTTTCCGAGTTTTTTTGTTTTGTTTTTGAATTCCTTTTTATAGTGGGTTTGAGCTGATTCTCGCTGCCATGTTTATGCCAGTCTAGACACACTTGATTACCTTACGCAGACATATCAATACATAGGTTTTAAGATTCTTACTAGTCAGATATATTCCTCTGTGGGAAATATGGTGTTTTGAGTCCCTTTCACTGAGGTAGGTGTAGGTATTGTCTATTCCTTATTTGGTTTTTGGAATGGTACCTGTGCTTATATCAAACTTTGGTTTTATGCATCACCCCACCTCTCTTTCCCCCTTAAGCAGGCATAAGAGTGTTTTCTAAATGTGAGACACTGTTCTCTTTCCTAACTCAGTTCAAGTGTAGCCATGTTTACAGGATCTTCATAAGTGATATCTTATGATACATTGCTTTTTCTGTGTGACTTATTTCACTTAGAATCATCGTACCTGAATCCACCCATTTTGCTGCTACTGGTCTTATGACATTGATTTCATGGCTGAGGGATATTCCATCGTACGTAAGTACCACAATTTTTTGAACCATTTTTATATTTCCTGGGATATTTAAGGTGTACCCAAGTTGAGGTCCTTGTAAGCAGTGCAGCCCTAAATTTTGGGGTGGCTCTGTCTTATTGATCTTCAGTTTTCCCAAGGTTTATTCCCTAGAATGGAAGTGCCCTTGGCTCTGTATCTCTGTTCTTTACTTGTTTTAGGGAACACAATGTACCCCTCCAGAGAGGCAGTTGGCAATTTACATCCCGCCCATCAGCATAACAAGGCTCCCTGTTCTCCAGGGCCTGTCTTGCCTTTCTGGTTTTTACACATTTTGTGGATGTCCCTTTTGACCGGTGGGAAGTGATACTTCTTTGTAGTGCAGATTTGCATTGCCCGCTTGCTTGCTTGGCCAAAAAGGGCGTATGCGTTTTCTCCTGAATATATTCAGGAGAAAACGCATACGCCCTTTTTGGCCAAGTGCATCATTGTCGAAGTTTTGCCTCTCTTTCTGTGCTTTAAAGGGGATTCCAACGTACCTCTTGAAATCTCTTTCCTGCTATTCTGCCTCGCTTTCAAGTCCGCCTCGTTGCCTTCCCTCAACAGATTTTTGGACGATAGTTGTCCTTTATTACTTGGCCAGTTTGTGAATTGCTGTGCCCCTGAGCTACATTTTTCAACTCGTTTTTGGTGAGCTGACCGCAAGTACGAAATTTTGGTTCAGGACCTATACTGGTTCCCGGTGGGTGGCTGAGACTTTGGTTAATTCTTCATCCTGCCGGGAAATTACAGTGATATGTGCCCGTCCAAATGCCTAACAGCTACTCTCTCATTGGTTCTCCCTCTTCCCTTTCATCCTCTGCCAAATTGGCAACCTGTGTGAACCAGGGGGTTAAAGGGGCTGTCTCTCCAAGTTGGGAGGTTGATAGTAAAGCAGACGGAAAGTCAAACCGGAGCACCAGGAGAGGGACTATTCGTTGAGTTTTAGAAACCTTTCGTATTCACAGTGTGTCCGTTCTCTAGGTTTCCCGTACATATTTTAACTGTAGTAATATTCCCTTCAACCTGGAGAGTTGGGACCCATGGAATGGGTGCCATGCATTATTGCTTTAAAGGGTCTGCATTTGTTCACCCAATCTCACCAATCCTCTCAGTGCCAAGTGTCCAGCCTTATGCCACATCCAGCTGTCGTTGAAGATAGGGTCATTCCAGGTTTCATCAGAGACCCTGAAGGAGTTTTATAGAATTTCCCAGTTTTTTTGTTTTGTTTTTGAAATTCCTTTTTATAGTCGGTTTGAGCTGATTCTCGCTGACATGTTTATGCCAGTCTAGACAAACTTGATTCCCTTACGGAGACATATCAAAACATAGGTTTTAAGATTCTTACTAGTCAGATATATTCCTCTGCGGGAAATATGGGGTTTTGAGTCCCTTTCACTGAGGAAGGTGTAGGTCTTGTCTATTCCATAGTTGGTTTTTGGAATGGTACCTGTGCTTATATCAAACTCTGGTTTTATGCATCACCCCACATCACCTTCCCCCTTAAGCAGGCATAAGAGTGTTTTCTAAATGTGAGACACTGTTCTCTTTCCTAACTCAGTTCAAGTGTAGCCATGTTTACAGGATCTTCATAAGTGATATCTTATGATAAGTTTCTTTTTCTCTGTGACTTATTTCACTTAGAATCATCAGACCTGAATCCACCCATTTTGCTCCTACTGGTCTTATGACATTGATTTCATGGCTGAGGGATATTCCATCGTACGTAAGTACAACAATTTTTTGAACCATTTTTATATTTCCTGTGATATTTAAGGTGTACCCAAGTTGAGGTCCTTGTAAGCAGTGCAGCCCTAAATTTTGGGGTGGCTCTGTCTTATTGATTTTCAGTTTTCCCAAGGTATATTCCCTAGACTGGAAGTGCCCTTGGCTCTGTAGCTCTGTTCTTTACTTGTTTTAGGGAACACAATGCACTCCTCTAGAGAGGCAGTTGGCAGTTTACATCCCGCCCATCAGCATAACAAGGCTCCCTGTTCTCCAGGGCCTGTCTTGCCTTTCTGGTTTTTACACATTTTGTGGATGTCCCTTTTGACCGGTGGGAAGTGATACTTCTTTGTAGTGCAGATTGGCATTGCCCGCTTGCTTGCTTGGCCAAAAAGGGTGTATGCGTTTTCTCCTGAATATATTCAGGAGAAAACGCATAAGCCCTTTTTGGCCAAGTGCATCATTGTCGATGTTGTGCCCCTCTTCCTGTGCTTTAAAGGCGATTCCAACGTACCTCTTGAAATCTGTTTCCTGCTATTCTGCCTCGCTTTCAAGTCCGCCTCGTTGCCTTCCCTCAACAGATTTTTGGACGATAGTTGTCCTTTATTACTCGGCCAGTTTGTGAATTGCTGTGCCCCTGAGCTCCATTTTTCAACTCGTTTTAGGTGAGCTGACCGCAAGTCCAAAATTTTGGTTCATGACCTATACTGGTTCCCGGTGGGTGGCTGAGACTTTGGTAAATTCTTCTTCCTGCCGGGAAGTTAGAGTGATATGTGCCCGTCCATATGCCTAACAGCTACTCTCTCATTGGTTCTCCCTCTTCCCTTTCATCCTCTGCCAAATTGGCAACCTGTGCGACTCAGGAGGTTAAAGGGGCTGTCTCTCCAAGTTGGGAGTTTGATAGTAAAGCAGATGTAAAGTTAAACCGGAGCACCAGGATAGGGAATATTCGTTGAGTTTTAGAAACCTTTCGTATTCACAGTGTGTCCGTTCTCTAGGTTTCCCGTACATGTTATAACTGTAGAAATATTCCCTTCAACCTGGAGAGTTGGGACCCATGGAATGGGTGCCATGCATTATTGCTTTAAAGGGTCTGCATTTGTTCACCCAATCTCACCAATCCTCTCAGTCCCAAGTGTCCAGACTTATGCCACATCCAGCTGTCGTTGTAGATAGGGTCATTCCAGCTTTCATCAGAGACCCTGAAGGAATTGTAAAGAATTTCCCAGTTTTTTTGTTTTGTTTTTGAAATTCCTTTTTATAGTGGGTTTGAGCTGATTCTCGCTGCCATGTTTATGCCAGTCTAGACACACTTGATTCCCTTACGGAGACATATCAATACATAGGTTTTAAGTTTCTTACTAGTCAGATATATTCCTCTGCGGGAAATATGGGGTTTTGAGTCCCTTTCACTGAGGAAGGTGTAGGTCTTGTCTATTCCATAGTTGGTTTTTGGAATGGTACCTGTGCTTATATCAAACTCTGGTTTTATGCATCACCCCACCTCTCCTTCCCCCTTAAGCAGGCATAAGAGTGTTTTCTAAATGTGAGACACTGTTCTCTTTCCTAACTCAGTTCAAGTGTAGCCATGTTTACAGGATCTTCATAAGTGATATCTTATGATACATTGCTTTTTCTGTGTGACTTATTTCACTTAGAATCATCGTACCTGAATCCACCCATTTTGCTGCTACTGGTCTTATGACATTGATTTCATGGCTGAGGGATATTCCATCGTACGTAAGTACCACAATTTTTTGAACCATTTTTATATTTCCTGGGATATTTAAGGTGTACCCAAGTTGAGCTCCTTGTAAGCAGTGCAGCCCTAAATTTTGGGGTGGCTCTGTCTTATTGATTTTCAGTTTTCCCAAGGTATATTCCCTAGACTGGAAGTGCCCTTGGCTCTGTAGCTCTGTTGATTACTTGTTTTAGGGAACACAATGCACTCCTCCAGAGAGGCAGTTGGCAATGTACATCCCACCAATCAGCATAAAAGGCTCCCTGTTCTCCAGGGCCTTTCTTGCCTTTCTGGTTTTTACACATTTTGTGGATGTCCTTTTTGACTGGTGGGAAGTGATACTTCTTTGTAGTGCAGATTTGCATTGCCCGCTTGCTTGCTTGGCCTAAAAGGGCGTATGCGTTTTCTCCTGAATATATTCAGGAGAAAACGCATACGCCCTTTTTGGCCAAGTGCATCATTGTCGAAGTTGTGCCCCTCTTCCTGTGCTTTAAAGGTGATTCCAACGTACCTCTTGAAATCTGTTTCCTGCTATTCTGCCTCGCTTTCAAGTCCGCCTCGTTGCCTTCCCTCAACAGATTTTTGGACGATAGTTGCCCTTTATTACTCGGCCAGTTTGTGAATTGCTGTGCCCCTGAGCTCCATTTTTCAACTCGTTTTTTGTGAGCTGACCGCAAGTCCAAAATTTTGTTTTAGGACCTATACTGGTTCCCGATTGGTGGCTGAGACTTTGGTAAATACTTCTTCCTGCCGGGAAGTTATAGTGATATGTGCCCGTCCAAATGCCTAACAGCTACTCTCTCATTGGTTCTCCCTCTTCCCTTTCATCCTCTGCCAAATTGGCAACCTGTGCGAACCAGGAGGTTAAAGGGGCTGTCTCTCCAAGTCGGGAAGTTTATAGTAAAGCAGATGGAAAGTCAAACCGGAGCACCAGGAGAGGGACTATTCGTTGAGTTTTAGAAACCTTTCGTATTCACTGTGTGTCCGTTCTCTAGGTTTCCCGTACATGTTATAGCTGTAGTAATATTCCCTTCAACCTGGAGAGTTGGGACCCATGGAATGCGTGCTAGGCATTTGTGCTATAAAGGGTCTGCATTTGCTCACACAATCTCACAAATCATCTCAGTCCCAAGTGTCCCTCCTTATGCCACATCCAGCTGTCGTTGCAGATAGGGTCATTCCAGGTTTAATCATAGACCCTGAAGGAATTGTAAAGAATTTCCCAGTTTTTTTGTTTTGTTTTTGAAATTCCTTTTTATAGTGGGTTTGAGCTGATTCTCGCTGCCATGTTTATGCCATTCTAGACACACTTGATTCCCTTATGGAAACATATAAATACATAGGTTTTAAGATTCTTACTAGTCAGATATATTCCTCTGCGGGAAATATTGGGTTTGAGTCCCTTTCACTGAGGAAGGTGTACGTCTTTTCTATTCCATAGTTGGTTTTTGGAACGGTACCTGTGCTTATATCAAACTCTGGTTTTATGCATCACCCCACCTCTCCTTCCCACTCAAGCAGACATAAGAGTGTTTTCTAAATGTGAGACTCTGTTCTCTTTCCTAACTCTGTTCAAGTGTAGCCATGTTCACAGGATCTTCATAAGTGATATCTTATGATAATTTTCTTTTTCTGTGTGACTTATTTCACTTAGAATCATCGTACCTGAATCCACCCATTTTGCTGCTACTGGTCTCATGACATTGATTTCATGGCTGAGGGATATTCCATCGTACGTAAGTACCACAATTTTTTGAACCATTTTTATATTTCCTGGGATATTTAAGGTGTACCCAAGTTGAGGTCCTTTTAAGCAGTGCAGCCCTAAATTTTGGGGTGGCTCTGTCTTATTGATTTTCAGTTTTCCCAATGTATATTCCCTGGAATGGAAGTGCCCTTGGCTCTGTAGCTCTGTTGTTTACTTGTTTTAGGGAACAAAATGCACTCCTCCAGAGAGGCAGTTGGCAAATTACATCCTGCCCATCAGCATATCAAGGCTCCCTGTTCTCCGGGGCCTGTCTTCCCTTTCTGGTTTTTACACATTTTGTGGATGTCCCTTTTGACTGGTGGGAAGTGATACTTCTTTGTAGTGCAGATTTGCATTGCCCGCTTGCTTGCTTGGCCAAAAAGGGCGTATGCGTTTTCTCCTGAATATATTCAGGAGAAAACGCATACGCCCTTTTTGGCCAAGTGCATCATTGTCGAATTTGTGCCCCTCTTCCTGTGCTTTAAAGGCGATTCCAACGTACCTCTTGAAATCTGTTTCCTGCTATTCTGCCTCGCTTTCAAGTCCGCCTCATTGCCTTCCCTCAACAGATTGTTGGACGATAGTTGTCCTTTATTACTCGGCCAGTTTGTGAATTGCTGTGCCCCTGAGCTCCATTTTTCAACTCGTTTTTGGTGAGCTGACCGCAAGTCCAAAATTTTGGTTCAGGACCTATACTGGTTCCCGGTGGGTGGCTGAGAATTTGGTTAATACTTTTTCCTGCCGGGAAATTACAGTGAAATGTGCCCGTCCAAATGCCTAACAGCTACTCTCTCATTGGTTCTCCCTCTTCCCTTTCATCCTCTGCCAAATTGGCAACCTGTGCGAACCAAGAGGTTAAATGGGCTGTCTCTCCAATTCGGGAGGTTGATAGTAAAGCAGATGGAAAGTCAAACCGGAGCACCAGGAGAGGGACTATTCGTTGAGTTTTAGAAACCTTTCGTATTCACAGTGTGTCCGTTCTCTAGGTTTCCCGGACATGTTATAGCTGTAGTAATATTCCCTTCAACCTGGAGAGTTAGGACCCATGGAATGGGTGCCATGCATTATTGCTTTAAAGGGTCTGCATTTGCTCACCCAATCTCACCAATCATCTCAGTCCCAAGTGTCCCTCCTTATGCCACATCCAGATGTCATTGTAGATAGGGTCATTCCAGGTTTCATCAGGGACCCTGAAGGAATTGTAAAGAATTTCCCTGTTTTTTTGTTTTGTTTTTGAAATTCCTTTTTATAGTGGGTTTGAGCTGATTCTCGCTGCCATGATTATGCCAGTCTAGACACACTTGATTCCCTTACGGAGACATATCAATCCATAGGTTTTAAGATTCTTACTAGTCAGATATATTCCTCTGCGGGAAATATGGGGTTTTGAGTCCCTTTCACTGAGGAAGGTGTAGGTCTTGTCTATTCCATAGTTTGTTTTTGGAACGGTACCTGTACTTATATCAAACTCTGGTTTTATGCATCATCCCACCTCTCCTTCCCCCTTAAGCAGGCATAAGAGTGTTTTCTAAATGTGAGACACTGTTCTCTTTCCTAACTCAGTTCAAGTGTAGCCATGTTTACAGGATCTTCATAAGTGATATCTTATGATAAGTTTCTTTTTCTGTGTGACTTATTTCACTTAGAATCATCGTACCTAAATCCACCCATTTTGCTGCTACTGGTCTTATGACATTGATTCCATGGCTGAGGGTTATTCCATCGTACGTAAGTACCACAATTTTTTGAACCATTTTTATATTTCCTGGTATATTTAAGGTGTACCCAAGTTGAGCTCCTTGTAAGCAGTGCAGCCCTAAATTTTGGGGTGGCTCTGTCTTATTGATTTTCAGTTTTCCCAAGGTATATTCCCTAGACTGGAAGTTCCCTTGGCTCTGTAGCTCTGTTGTTTACTTGTTTTAGGGAACACAATGCACTCCTCCAGAGAGACAGTTGGCAATTTACATCCCGCCCATCAGCATAACAAGGCTCCCTGTTCTCCAGGGCCTGTCTTGCCTTTTGGTTTTTACACATTTTGTGGATGTCCCTTTTGACCGGTGGGAAGTGATACTTGTTTGTAGTGCAGATTTGCATTGCCCGCTTGCTTGCTTGGCCAAAAAGGGCGTATGCGTTTTCTCCTGAATATATTCAGGAGAAAACACATACGCCCTTTTTGGCCAAGTGCATCATTGTCGAAGTTGTGCCCCTCTTCCTGTGCTTTAAAGGCGATTCCAACGTACCTCTTGAAATCTGTTTCCTGCTATTCGGCCTCGCTTTCAAGTCCGCCTCCTTGCCTTCCCTTAACAGATTTTTGCACGATAGTTGTCCTTCATTACTCGGTCAGTTTGTGAATTGCTGTGCCCGTGAGCTCAATTTTTCAACTCGTTTTTTGTGAGTTGACTGCAAATCCAAAATTTTGGTTCAGGACCTATGCTGGTTCCCGGTGGGGGGCTGAGACTTTGGTTAATTCTTCTTCCTGCCGGGAAGTTAGAGTGATATGTGCCCGTCCAAATGCCTAACAGCTACTCTCTCATTGGTTCTCCCTCTTCCCTTTCATCCTCTGCCAAATTGGCAACCTGTGTGAACCAGGAGGTTAAAGGGGCGGTCTCTCCAACATTGGAGATTGATAGTAAAGAAGACGGAACGTCAAACCGGAGCACCAGGAGAGGGACTATTCGTTGAGTTTTAGAAACCTTTCGTATTCACAGTGTGTCCGTTCTCTAGGTTTCCCGTACATGTTATATCTGTAGTAATATTCCCTTCAACCTGGAGAGTTGGGACCTATGGAATGGGTGCCATGCATTATTGCTTTAAAGGGTGTGCATTTGCTCACCCAATCTCACCAATCCTCTCACTACCAAGTGTCCAGCCTTATGCCACATCCAGCTGCCATTGTAGATAGGGTCATTCCAGGTTTCATCAGAGACTCTGAAGGAATTGTAAAGAATTTCCCAGTTTTTTTGTTTTGTTTTGGAAATTCCTTTTTATAGTGGGTTTGAGCTGATTCTCGCTGCCATGTTTATGCCAGTCTAGACACACTTGATTCCCTTACGGAGACATATCAATACATAGGTTTGAAGATTCTTACTATTCAGATATATTCCTCTGCGGGAAATATGGGGTTTTGAGTCCCTTTCACTGAGGAAGGTGTAGATCTTGTCTATTCCATAGTTGGTTTTTGGAACGGTACCTGTGCTTATATCAAACTCTGGTTTTATGCATCACCCCACCTCTCCTTCTCCCTTAAGCAGGCATAAGAGTGTTTTCTAAATGTGAGACACTCTTCTCTTTCCTAACTCAGTTCAAGTGTAGCCAGGTTTACAGGACCTTCATAAGTGATATCTTATGATAAGTTTCTGTTTCTGTGTGACTTATTTCACTTAGAATCATCGTACCTGAATCCACCCATTTTTCTGCTACTGGTCTTATGACATTGATTTCATGGCTGAGGGATATTCCATCGTACGTAAGTACCACAATTTTTTGAACCATTTTTATATTTCCTGGGATATTTAAGGTGTACCCAAGTTGAGGTCCTTGTAAGCAGTGCAGCCCTAAATTTTGGGGTGGCTCTGTCTTATTGATTTTCAGTTTTCCCAAGGTATATTCCCTAGACTGGAAGTGCCCTTGGCTCTGTAGTTCTGTTGTTTATTGTTTTAAGGAACACAATACACTCCTCCAGAGAGGCAGTTGGCAATGTACATCCCGCCCATCAGCATAACAAGGCTCCGTGTTCTCCAGGGCCTGTCTTGCCTTTCTGATTTTTACACATTTTGTGGATGTCCCTTTTGACCGGTGGGAAGTGATACTTCTTTGTAGTGCAGATTTGCATTGCCCGCTTGCTTGCTTGGCCAAAAAGGACGTATGCGTTTTCTCCTGTATATATTCAGGAGAAAACGCATACGCCCTTTTTGGCCAAGTGCATCATTGTCGAAGTTGTGCCCCTCTTCCTGTGCTTTAAAGGCGATTCCAACGTACCTCTTGAAATCTGTTTCATGCTATTCTGCCTTGCTTTCAAGTCCGCCTCGTTGCCTTCCCTCAACAGATTTTTGGACGATAGTTGTCCTTTATTACTCGGCCAGTTTGTGAATTGCTGTGACCCTGAGCTCCATTTTTCAACTCATTTTTTGTGAGCTGACCGCAAGTCCAAAATTTTGGTTCAGGTCCTATGCTGGTTCCCGGTGTGTGGCTGAGACTTTGGTTAATTCATCTTCCTGCCGGGAAGTTAGAGTGATATGTGCCCGTCCAAATGCCTAACAGCTACTCTCTCATTGGTTCTCCCTCTTCCCTTTCATCCTCTGCCAAATTGGAAACCTGTGTGAACCAGGAGTTTAAAGGGGCTGTCTCTCCAAGTTGGGAGATTGATGGTAAAGCAGATGGAATGTCAAACCGGAGCACCAGGAGAGGGCCTATTCGTTGAGTTTTAGAAACCTTTCATATTCACAGTGTGTCCGTTCTCTAGGTTTCCCGTACATGTTATAAATGTAGTAATATTCCCTTCAACCTTGAGAGTAGGCACCCATGGAATGGGTGCCATGCATTATTGCTTTAAAAGGTCTGCATTTGCTCACCCAATCTCAACAATCCTCTCAGTCCCAAGTGTCCAGCCTTAAGCCACATCCAGCTGTCGTTATAGATAGGGTCATTCCAGGTTTCATCAGAGACTCTGAAGGAATTGTAAAGAATTTCCCAGTTTTTTTGTTCTGTTTTGGAAATTCCTTTTTATAGTGGGTTTGAGCTGATTCTCGCTGCCATGTTTATGCCAGTGTAGACACACTTGATTCCCTTACGGAGACATATCAATACATAGGTTTTAAGATTCTTACTAGTCAGATATATTCCTCTGCGGGAAATATGGGGTTTTGAGTCCCTTTCACTGAGGAAGGTGTAGGTCTTGTCTATTCCATAGTTGGTTTTTGGAACGATACCTGTGCTTATATCAAACTCTGGTTTTATGCATCACCCCACCTCTCCTTCCCCCTTAAGCAGGCATAAGAGTGTTTTCTAAATGTGAGACACTGTTCTCTTTCCTAACTCAGTTCAAGTGTAGCCATGTTTACAGGATCTTCATAAGTGATATCTTATGATAAGTTTCTTTTTCTGTGTGACTTATTTCACTTAGAATCATCGTACCTGAATCCACCCATTTTGCTGCTACTGGTCTTATGACATTGATTTCATGGCTGAGGGATATTCCATCGTACGTAAGTACCACAATTTTTTGAACCATGTTTATATTTTCTGGGATACTTAAGGTGTATCCAAGTTGAGGTCCTTGTATGCAGTGCAGCCCTAAATTTTGGGGTGGCTCTGTCTTATTGATTTTCAGTTTTCCCAAGGTATATTCCCTAGACTGGAAGTGCCCTTGGCTCTGTAGCTCTGTTCTTTACTTGTTTTAGGGAACACAATACACTCCTCCAGAGAGGCAGTTGGCAATGTACATCCCGCCCATCAGCATAACAAGGCTCCGTGTTCTCCAGGGCCTGTCTTGCCTTTCTGATTTTTACACATTTTGTGGATGTCCCTTTTGACCGGTGGGAAGTGATACTTCTTTGTAGTGCAGATTTGCATTGCCCGCTTGCTTGCTTGGCCAAAAAGGACGTATGCGTTTTCTCCTGTATATATTCAGGAGAAAACGCATACGCCCTTTTTGGCCAAGTGCATCATTGTCGAAGTTGTGCCCCTCTTCCTGTGCTTTAAAGGCGATTCCAACGTACCTCTTGAAATCTGTTTCCTGCTATTCTGCCTCGCTTTCAAGTCCGCCTCGTTGCCTTCCCTCAACAGATTTTTGGACGATAGTTGTCCTTTATTACTCGGCCAGTTTGTGAATTGCTGTGACCCTGAGCTCCATTTTTCAACTCGTTTTTGGTGATCTGACCGCAAGTCCAAAATTTTGGTTCAGGTCCTATGCTGGTTCCCGGTGTGTGGCTGAGACTTTGGTTAATTCATCTTCCTGCCGGGAAGTTAGAGTGATATGTGCCCGTCCAAATGCCTAACAGCTACTCTCTCATTGGTTCTCCCTCTTCCCTTTCATCCTCTGCCAAATTGGAAACCTGTGTGAACCAAGAGGTTAAAGGGGCTGTCTCTCCAAGTTGGGAGGTTGATAGTAAAGCAGACGGAAAGTCAAACCGGAGCACCAGGAGAGGGACTATTCGTTGAGTTTTAGAAACCTTTCGTATTCACAGTGTGTCCGTTCTCTAGGTTTCTCGCACATGTTATAGCTGTAGTAATATTCCCTTCAACCTGGAGAGTTCGGACCCATGGAATGGGTGCCATGCATTATTGCTTTAAAGGGTCTGCATTTGCTCACCCAATCTCACCAATCGTCTCAGTCCCAAGTGTCCCTCCTTATGCCACATCCAGCTGTCGTTTTAGATAGGGTCATTCCAGCTTTCATCAGAGACCCTGAAGGAATTGTAAAGAATTTCCCAGTTTTTTTGTTCTGTTTTTGAAATTCCTTTTTATAGTGGGTTTGAGCTGATTCTCGCTGCCATGTTTATGCCAGTCTAGACACACTTGATTCCCTTACGGAGACATATCAATACATAGGTTTTAAGATTCTTGCTAGTCAGATATTTTCCTCTGCGGGCAATATGGGGTTTTGAGTCCCTTTCACTGAGGAAGGTGTAGGTCTTGTCTATTCCATAGTTGGTTTTTGGAACGATACCTGTGCTTATATCAAACTCTGGTTTTATGCATCACCCCACCTCTCCTTCCCCCTTAAGCAGGCATAAGAGTGTTTTCTAAATGTGAGACACTGTTCTCTTTCCTAACTCAGTTCAAGTGTAGCCATGTTTACAGGATCTTCATAAGTGATATCTTATGATAAGTTTCTTTTTCTGTGTGACTTATTTCACTTAGAATCATCGTACCTGAATCCACCCATTTTGCTGCTACTGGTCTTATGACATTGATTTCATGGCTGAGGGATATTCCATCGTACGTAAGTACCACAATTTTTTGAACCATGTTTATATTTTCTGGGATACTTAAGGTGTTTCCAAGTTGAGGTCCTTGTATGCAGTGCAGCCCTAAATTTTGGGGTGGCTCTGTCTTATTGATTTTCAGTTTTCCCAAGGTATATTCCCTAGACTGGTAGTGCCCTTGGCTCTGTAGCTCTGATCTTTACTTGTTTTAGGGAACAGAATGCACTCCTCCAGAGAGGCAGTTGGCAATTTACATCCCGCCCATCAGCATAACAAGGCTCCCTGTTCTCCAGGGCCTGTCTTGCCTTTCTTGTTCTTACACATTTTTTGGATGTCTCTTTTGACCGGTGGGAAGTGATACTTCTTTGTAGTGCAGATTTGCATTGCCCGCTTGCTTGCTTGGCCAAAAAGGGCGTATGCGTTTTCTCCTGAATATATTCAGGAGAAAACGCATACGCCCTTTTTGGCCAAGTGCATCATTGTCGAAGTTGTGCCCCTCTTCCTGTGCTTTAAAGGCGATTCCAACGTACCTCTTGAAATCTGTTTCCTGCTATTCTGCCTCGCTTTCAAGTCCGCCTCGTTGCCTTCCCTCAACAGATTTTTGGACGATAGTTGTCCTTTATTACTCGGCCAGTTTGTGAATTGCTGTGCCCCTGAGCTCCATTTTTCAACTCGTTTTTGGTGAGCTGACCGCAAGTCCAAAATTTTGGTTCAGGACCTATACTGGTTCCCGGTGGGTGGCTGAGAATTTGGTTAATTCTTCTTCCTGCCGGGAAATTACAGTGATATGTGCCCGTCCAAATGCCTAACAGCTACTCTCTCATTGGTTCTCCCTCTTCCCTTTCATCCTCTGCCAAATTGGCAACCTGTGCGAACCAAGAGGTTAAAGGGGCTGTCTCTCCAAGTTGGGAGGTTGATAGTAAAGCAGACGGAAAGTCAAACCGGAGCACCAGGAGAGGGACTATTCGTTGAGTTTTAGAAACCTTTCGTATTCACAGTGTGTCCGTTCTCTAGGTTTCCCGCACATGTTATAGCTGTAGTAATATTCCCTTCAACCTGGAGAGTTCGGACCCATGGAATGGGTGCCATGCATTATTGCTTTAAAGGGTCTGCATTTGCTCACCCAATCTCACCAATCGTCTCAGTCCCAAGTGTCCCTCCTTATGCCACATCCAGCTGTCGTTGTAGATAGGGTCATTCCAGCTTTCATCAGAGACCCTGAAGGAATTGTAAAGAATTTCCCAGTTTTTTTGTTCTGTTTTTGAAATTCCTTTTTATAGTGGGTTTGAGCTGATTCTCGCTGCCATGTTTATGCCAGTCTAGACACACTTGATTCCCTTACGGAGACATATCAATACATAGGTTTTAAGATTCTTGCTAGTCAGATATTTTCCTCTGCGGGAAATATGGGGTTTTGAGTCCCTTTCACTGAGGAAGGTGTAGGTCTTGTCTATTCCATAGTTGGTTTTTGGAACGGTACCTGTGCTTATATCAAACTCTGGTTTTATGCATCACCCCACCTCTCCTTCCCCCTTAAGCAGGTATAAGAGTGTTTTCTAAATGTGAGACACTGTTCTCTTTCCTAACTCAGTTCAAGTGTAGCCATGTGTAGAGGATCTTCATAAGTGATATCTTATGATAAGTTTCTTTTTCTCTGTGACTTATTTCACTTAGAATCATCGTACCTGAATCCACCCATTTTGCTGCTACTGGTCTTATGACATTGATTTCATGGCTGAGGGATATTCCATCGTACGTAAGTACCTCAATTTTTTGAACCATGTTTATATTTTCTGGGATACTTAAGGTGTATCCAAGTTGAGGTCCTTGTATGCAGTGCAGCCCTAAATTTTGGGGTGGCTCTGTCTTATTGATTTTCAGTTTTCCCAAGGTATATTCCCTAGACTGGTAGTGCCCTTGGCTCTGTAGCTCTGATCTTTACTTGTTTTAGGGAACAGAATGCACTCCTCCAGAGAGGCAGTTGGCAATTTACATCCCGCCCATCAGCATAACAAGGCTCCCTGTTCTCCAGGGCCTGTCTTGCCTTTCTTGTTCTTACACATTTTGTGGATGTCCCTTTTGACCGGTGGGAAGTGATACTTCTTTGTAGTGCAGATTTGCATTGCCCGCTTGCTTGCTTGGCCAAAAAGGGCGTATGCGTTTTCTCCTGAATATATTCAGGAGAAAACGCATACGCCATTTTTGGCCAAGGGCATCATTGTCGAAGTTGTGCCCCTCTTCCTGTGCTTTAAAGGCGATTCCAACGTACCTCTTGAAATCTGTTTCCTGCTATTCTGCCTCGCTTTCAAGTCCGCCTCGTTGCCTTCCCTCAACAGATTTTTGGACGATAGTTGTCCTTTATTACTCGGCCAGTTTGTGAATTGCTGTGCCCCTGAGCTCCATTTTTCAACTCGTTTTTGGTGAGCTGACCGCAAGTCCAAAATTTTGGTTCAGGACCTATACTGGTTCCCGGTGGGTGGCTGAGAATTTGGTTAATTCTTCTTCCTTCCGGGAAATTACAGTGATATGTGCCCGTCCAAATGCCTAACAGCTACTCTCTCATTGGTTCTCCCTCTTCCCTTTCATCCTCTGCCAAATTGGAAACCTGTGCGAACCAAGAGGTTAAAGGGGCTGTCTCTCCAAGTTGGGAGGTTGATAGTAAAGCAGACGGAAAGTCAAACCGGAGCACCAGGAGAGGGACTATTCGTTGAGTTTTAGAAACCTTTCGTATTCACAGTGTGTCCGTTCCCTAGGTTTCCCGCACATGTTATAGCTGTAGTAATATTCCCTTCAACCTGGAGAGTTCGGACCCATGGAATGGGTGCCATGCATTATTGCTTTAAAGGGTCTGCATTTGCTCACCCAATCTCACCAATCGTCTCAGTCCCAAGTGTCCCTCCTTATGCCACATCCAGCTGTCGTTTTAGATAGGGTCATTCCAGCTTTCATCAGAGACCCTGAAGGAATTGTAAAGAATTTCCCAGTTTTTTTGTTTTGTTTTTGAAATTCCTTTTTATAGTGGGTTTGAGCTGATTCTCGCTGCCATGTTTATGCCAGTCTAGACACACTTGATTCCCTTACGGAGACATATCAATACATAGGTTTTAAGATTCTTACTAGTCAGATATTTTCCTCTGCGGTAAATATGGGGTTTTGAGTCCCTTTCACTGAGTACGGTGTAGGTCTTGTCTATTCCATAGTTGGTTTTTGGAACGGTACCTGTGCTTATATCAAACTCTGGTTTTATGCATCACCCCACCTCTCCTTCCCCCTTAAGCAGGTATAAGAGTGTTTTCTAAATGTGAGACACTGTTCTCTTTCCTAACTCAGTTCAAGTGTAGCCATGTTTACAGGATCTTCATAAGTGATATCTTATGATAAGTTTCTTTTTCTGTGTGACTTATTTCACTTAGAATCATCGTACCTGAATCCACCCATTTTGCTGCTACTGGTCTTATGACATTGATTTCATGGCTGAGGGATATTCCATCGTACGTAAGTACCACAATTTTTTGAACCATGTTTATATTTTCTGGGATACTTAAGGTGTATCCAAGTTGAGGTCCTTGTATGCAGTGCAGCCCTAATTTTTGGGGTGGCTCTGTCTTATTGATTTTCAGTTTTCCCAAGGTATATTCCCTAGACTGGAAGTGCCCTTGGCTCTGTAGCTCTGTTCTTTACTTGTTTTAGGGAACACAATGCACTCCTCCAGAGAGGCAGTTGGCAATTTACATCCCGCCCATCAGCATAACAAGGCTCCCTGTTCTCCAGGGCCTGTCTTGCCTTTCTTGTTCTTACACATTTTGTGGATGTCCCTTTTGAGCGTTGGGAAGTGATACTTCTTTGTAGTGCAGATTTGCATTGCCCGCTTGCTTGCTTGGCCAAAAAGGGCGTATGCGTTTTCTCCTGAATATATTCAGGAGAAAACGCATACGCCCTTTTTGGCCAAGCGCATCATTGTCGAAGTTGTGCCCCTCTTCCTGTGCTTTAAAGGCGATTCCAACGTACCTCTTGAAATCTGTTTCCTGCTATTCTGCCTCGCTTTCAAGTCCGCCTCGTTGCCTTCCCTCAACAGATTTTTGGACGATAGTTGTCCTTTATTACTCGGCCACTTTGTGAATTGCTGTGCCCCTGAGCTCCATTTTTCAACTCGTTTTTGGTGAGCTGACCGCAAGTCCAAAATTTTGGTTCAGGACCTATACTGGTTCCCGGTGGGTGGCTGAGAATTTGGTTAATTCTTCTTCCTGCCGGGAAATTACAGTGATATGTGCCCGTCCAAATGCCTAACAGCTACTCTCTCATTGGTTCTCCCTCTTCCCTTTCATCCTCTGCCAAATTGGCAACCTGTGCGAACCAAGAGGTTAAAGGGGCTGTCTCTCCAAGTTGGGAGGTTGATAGTAAAGCAGACGGAAAGTCAAACCGGAGCACCAGGAGAGGGACTATTCGTTGAGTTTTAGAAACCTTTCGTATTCACAGTGTGTCCGTTCCCTAGGTTTCCCGCACATGTTATAGCTGTAGTAATATTCCCTTCAACCTGGAGAGTTCGGACCCATGGAATGGGTGCCATGCATTATTGCTTTAAAGGGTCTGCATTTGCTCACCCAATCTCACCAATCCTCTCAGTCCCAAGTGTCCCTCCTTATGCCACATCCAGCTGTCGTTGTAGATAGGGTCATTCCAGCTTTCATCAGAGACCCTGAAGGAATTGTAAAGAATTTCCCAGTTTTTTTGTTTTGTTTTTGAAATTCCTTTTTATAGTGGGTTTGAGCTGATTCTCGCTGCCATGTTTATGCCAGTCTAGACACACTTGATTCCCTTACGGAGACATATCAATACATAGGTTTTAAGATTCTTACTAGTCAGATACTTTCCTCTGTGGGAAATATGGGGTTTTGAGTCCCTTTCACTGAGGACGGTGTAGGTCTTGTCTATTCCATAGTTGGTTTTTGGAACGGTACCTGTGCTTATATCAAACTCTGGTTTTATGCCTCACCCCACCTCTCCTTCCCCCTTAAGCAGGTATAAGAGTGTTTTCTAAATGTGAGACACTGTTCTCTTTCCTAACTCAGTTCAAGTGTAGCCATGTTTACAGGATCTTCATAAGTGATATCTTATGATAAGTTTCTTTTTCTGTGTGACTTATTTCACTTAGAATCATCGTACCTGAATCCACCCATTTTGCTGCTACTGGTCTTATGACATTGATTTCATGGCTGAGGGATATTCCATCATACGTAAGTACCACCAGTTTTTGAACCATGTTTATATTTTCTGGGATACTTAAGGTGTATCCAAGTTGAGGTCCTTGTATGCAGTGCAGCCCTAAATTTTGGGGTGGCTCTGTCTTATTGATTTTCAGTTTTCCCAAGGTATATTCCCTAGACTGGTAGTGCCCTTGGCTCTGTAGCTCTGTTCTTTACTTGTTTTAGGGAACAGAATGCACTCCTCCAGAGAGGCAGTTGGCAATTTACATCCCGCCCATCAGCATAACAAGGCTCCCTGTTCTCCAGGGCCTGTCTTGCCTTTCTTGTTCTTACATATTTTGTGGATGTCCCTTTTGACCGGTGGGAAGTGATACTTCTTTGTAGTGCAGATTTGCATTGCCCGCTTGCTTGCTTGGCCAAAAAGGGCGTATGCGTTTTCTCCTGAATATATTCAGGAGAAAACGCATATGCCCTTTTTGGCCAAGTGCATCATTGTCGAAGTTGTGCCCCTCTTCCTGTGCTTTAAAGGCAATTCCAACGTACCTCTTGAAATCTGTTTCCTGCTATTCTGCCTCGCTTTCAAGTCCGCCTCGTTGCCTTCCCTCAACAGATTTTTGGACGATAGTTGTCCTTTATTACTCGGCCAATTTGTGAATTGCTGTGCCCCTGAGCTCCATTTTTCAACTCGTTTTTGGTGAGCTGACCGCAAGTCCAAAATTTTGGTTCAGGACCTATACTGGTTCCCGGTGGGTGGCTGAGAATTTGGTTAATTCTTCTTCCTGCCGGGAAATTACAGTGATATGTGCCCGTCCAAATGCCTAACAGCTACTCTCTCATTGGTTCTCCCTCTTCCCTTTCATCCTCTTCCAAATTGGCAACCTGTGCGAACCAAGAGGTTAAAGGGGCTGTCTCTCCAAGTTGGGAGGTTGATAGTAAAGCAGACGGAAAGTCAAACCGGAGCACCAGGAGAGGGACTATTCGTTGAGTTTTAGAAACCTTTCGTATTCACAGTGTGTCCGTTCTCTAGGTTTCCCGCACATGTTATAGCTGTAGTAATATTCCCTTCAACCTGGAGAGTTCGGACCCATGGAATGGTTGCCATGCATTATTGCTTTAAAGGGTCTGCATTTGCTCACCCAATCTCACCAATCGTCTCAGTCCCAAGTGTCCCTCCTTATGCCACATCCAGCTGTCATTGTAGATAGGGTCATTCCAGCTTTCATCAGAGACCCTGAAGGAATTGTAAAGAATTTCCCAGTTTTTTTTGTTTTGTTTTTGAAATTCCTTTTTATAGTGGGTTTGAGCTGATTCTCGCTGCCATGTTTATGCCAGTCTAGACACACTTGATTCCCTTACGGAGACATATCAATACATAGGTTTTAAGATTCTTACTAGTCAGATATTTCCCTCTGCGGGAAATATGGGGTTTTGAGTCCCTTTCACTGAGGACGGTGTAGGTCTTGTCTATTCCATAGTTGGTTTTTGGAACGGTACCTGTGCTTATATCAAACTCTGGTTTTATGCATCACCCCACCTCTCCTTCCCCCTTAAGCAGGTATAAGAGTGTTTTCTAAATGTGAGACACTGTTCTCTTTCCTAACTCAGTTCAAGTGTAGCCATGTTTACAGGATCTTCATAAGTGATATCTTATGATAAGTTTCTTTTTCTGTGTGACTTATTTCACTTAGAATCATCGTACCTGAATCCACCCATTTTGCTGCTACTGGTCTTATGACATTGATTTCATGGCTGAGGGATATTCCATCGTACGTAAGTACCACAATTTTTTGAACCATGTTTATATTTTCTGGGATACTTAAGGTGTATCCAAGTTGAGGTCCTTGTATGCAGTGCAGCCCTAAATTTTGGGGTGGCTCTGTCTTATTGATTTTCAGTTTTCCCAAGGTATATTCCCTAGACTGGTAGTGCCCTTGGCTCTGTAGCTCTGTTCTTTACTTGTTTTAGGGAACAGAATGCACTCCTCCAGAGAGGCAGTTGGCAATTTACATCCCGCCCATCAGCATAACAAGGCTCCCTGTTCTCCAGGGCCTGTCTTGCCTTTCTTGTTCTTACACGTTTTGTGGATGTCCCTTTTGACCGGTGGGAAGTGATACTTCTTTGTAGTGCAGATTTGCATTGCCCGCTTGCTTGCTTGGCCAAAAAGGGCGTATGCGTTTTCTCCTGAATATATTCAGGAGAAAACGCATACGCCCTTTTTGGCCAAGTGCATCATTGTCGAAGTTGTGCCCCTCTTCCTGTGCTTTAAAGGTGATTCCAACGTACCTCTTGAAATCTGTTTCCTGCTATTCTGCCTCGCTTTCACGTCCGCCTCGTTGCCTTCCCTCAACAGATTTTTGGACGATAGTTGTCCTTTATTACTTGGCCAGTTTGTGAATTGCTGTGCCCCTGAGCTCCATTTTTCAACTCGTTTTTGGTGAGCTGACCGCAAGTCCAAAATTTTGGTTCAGGACCTATACTGGTTCCCGGTGGGTGGCTGAGAATTTGGTTAATTCTTCTTCCTGCCGGGAAATTACAGTGATATGTGCAAGTCCAAATGCCTAACAGCTACTCTCTCATTGGTTCTCCCTCTTCCCTTTCATCCTCTGCCAAATTGGAAACCTGTGCGAACCAAGAGGTTAAAGGGGCTGTCTCTCCAAGTTGGGAGGTTGATAGTAAAGCAGACGGAAAGTCAAACCGGAGCACCAGGAGAGGGACTATTCGTTGAGTTTTAGAAACCTTTCGTATTCACAGTGTGTCCGTTCTCTAGGTTTCCCGCACATGTTATAGCTGTAGTAATATTCCCTTCAACCTGGAGAGTTCGGACCCATGGAATGGGTGCCATGCATTATTGCTTTAAAGGGTCTGCATTTGCTCACCCAATCTCACCAATCGTCTCAGTCCCAAGTGTCCCTCCTTATGCCACATCCAGCTGTCGTTGTAGATAGGGTCATTCCAGCTTTCATCAGAGACCCTGAAGGAATTGTAAAGAATTTCCCAGTTTTTTTGTTTTGTTTTTGAAATTCCTTTTTATAGTGGGTTTGAGCTGATTCTCGCTGCCATGTTTATGCCAGTCTAGACACACTTGATTCCCTTACGGAGACATATCAATACATAGGTTTTAAGATTCTTACTAGACAGATATTTTCCTCTGCGGGAAATATGGGGTTTTGAGTCCCTTTCACTGAGGACGGTGTAGGTCTTGTCTATTCCATAGTTGGTTTTTGGAACGGTACCTGTGCTTATATCAAACTCTGGTTTTATGCATCACCCCACCTCTCCTTCCCCTTTAAGCAGGTATAAGAGTGTTTTCTAAATGTGAGACACTGTTCTCTTTCCTAACTCAGTTCAAGTGTAGCCATGTTTACAGGATCTTCATAAGTGATATCTTATGATAAGTTTCTTTTTCTGTGTGACTTATTTCACTTAGAATCATCGTACCTGAATCCACCCATTTTGCTGCTACTGGTCTTATGACATTGATTTCATGGCTGAGGGATATTCCGTCGTACGTAAGTACCACAATTTTTTGAACCATGTTTATATTTTCTGGGATACTTAAGGTGTATCCAAGTTGAGGTCCTTGTATGCAGTGCAGCCCTAAATTTTGGGGTGGCTCTGTCTTATTGATTTTCAGTTTTCCCAAGGTATATTCCCTAGACTGGTAGTGCCCTTGGCTCTGTAGCTCTGTTCTTTACTTGTTTTAGGGAACAGAATGCACTCCTCCAGAGAGGCAGTTGGCAATTTACATCCCGCCCATCAGCATAACAAGGCTCCCTGTTCTCCAGGGCCTGTCTTGCCTTTCTTGTTCTTACACATTTTGTGGATGTCCCTTTTGACCGGTGGGAAGTGATACTTCTTTGTAGTGCAGATGTGCATTGCCCGCTTGCTTGCTTGGCCAAAAAGGGCGTATGTGTTTTCTCCTGAATATATTCAGGAGAAAACGCATACGCCCTTTTTGGCCAAGTGCATCATTGTCGAAGTTGTGCCCCTCTTCCTGTGCTTTAAAGGCGATTCCAACGTACCTCTTGAAATCTGTTTCCTGCTATTCTGCCTCGCTTTCAAGTCCGCCTCGTTGCCTTCCCTCAACAGATTTTTGGACGATAGTTGTCCTTCATTACTCGGCCAGTTTGTGAATTGCTGTGCCCCTGAGCTCCATTTTTCAACTCGTTTTTGGTGAGCTGACCGCAAGTCCAAAATCTTGGTTCAGGACCTATACTGGTTCCCGGTGGGTGGCTGAGAATTTGGTTAATTCTTCTTCCTGCCGGGAAATTACAGTGATATGTGCCCGTCCAAATGCCTAACAGCTACTCTCTCATTGGTTCTCCCTCTTCCCTTTCATCCTCTGCCAAATTGGCAACCTGTGCGAACCAAGAGGTTAAAGGGGCTGTCTCTCCAAGTTGGGAGGTTGATAGTAAAGCAGACGGAAAGTCAAACCGGAGCACCAGGAGAGGGACTATTCGTTGAGTTTTAGAAACCTTTCGTATTCACAGTGTGTCCGTTCTCTAGGTTTCCCGCACATGTTATAGCTGTAGTAATATTCCCTTCAACCTGGAGAGTTCGGACCCATGGAATGGGTGCCATGCATTATTGCTTTAAAGGGTCTGCATTTGCTCACCCAATCTCACCAATCGTCTCAGTCCCAAGTGTCCCTCCTTATGCCACATCCAGCTGTCGTTGTAGATAGGGTCATTCCAGCTTTCATCAGAGACCCTGAAGGAATTGTAAAGAATTTCCCAGTTTTTTTTTTTGTTTTTGAAATTCCTTTTTATAGTGGGTTTGAGCTGATTCTCGCTGCCATGTTTATGCCAGTCTAGACACACTTGATTCCCTGACAGAGACATATCAATACATAGGTTTTAAGATTCTTACTAGTCAGATATTTTCCTCTGCAGGAAATATGGGGTTTTGAGTCCCTTTCACTGAGGAAGGTGTAGGTCTTGTCTATTCCATAGTTGGTTTTTGGAACGGTACCTGTGCTTATATCAAACTCTGGTTTTATGCATCACCCCACCTCTCCTTCCCCCTTAAGCAGGTATAAGAGTGTTTTCTAAATGTGAGACACTGTTCTCTTTCCTAACTCAGTTCAAGTGTAGCCATGTTTACAGGATCTTCATAAGTGATATCTTATGATAAGTTTCTTTTTCTCTGTGACTTATTTCACTTAGAATCATCGTACCTGAATCCACCCATTTTGCTGCTACTGGTCTTATGACATTGATTTCATGGCTGAGGGATATTCCGTCGTACGTAAGTACCACAATTTTTTGAACCATGTTTATATTTTCTGGGATACTTAAGGTGTATCCAAGTTGAGGTCCTTGTATGCAGTGCAGCCCTAAATTTTGGGGTGGCTCTGTCTTATTGATTTTCAATTTTCCCAAGGTATATTCCCTAGACTGGTAGTGCCCTTGGCTCTGTAGCTCTGTTCTTTACTTGTTTTAGGGAACAGAATGCACTCCTCCAGAGAGGCAGTTGGCAATTTACATCCCGCCCATCAGCATAACAAGGCTCCCTGTTCTCCAGGGCCTGTCTTGCCTTTCTTGTTCTTACACATTTTGTGGATGTCCCTTTTGACCGGTGGGAAGTGATACTTCTTTGTAGTGCAGATTTGCATTGCCCGCTTGCTTGCTTGGCCAAAAAGGGCATATGCGTTTTCTCCTGAATATATTCAGGAGAAAATGCATACGCCCTTTTTGGCCAAGTGCATCATTGTCGAAGTTGTGCCCCTCTTCCTGTGCTTTAAAGGCGATTCCAACGTACCTCTTGAAATCTGTTTCCTGCTATTCTGCCTCGCTTTCAAGTCCGCCTCGTTGCCTTCCCTCAACAGATTTTTGGACGATAGTTGTCCTTTATTACTCGGCCAGTTTGTGAATTGCTGTGCCCCTGAGCTCCATTTTTCAACTCGTTTTTGGTGAGCTGACCGCAAGTCCAAAATTTTGGTTCAGGACCTATACTGGTTCCCGGTGGGTGGCTGAGAATTTGGTTAATTCTTCTTCCTGCCGGGAAATTACAGTGATATGTGCCCGTCCAAATGCCTAACAGCTACTCTCTCATTGGTTCTCCCTCTTCCCTTTCATCCTCTGCCAAATTGGCAACCTGTGCGAACCAAGAGGTTAAAGGGGCTGTCTCTCCAAGTTGGGAGGTTGATAGTAAAGCAGACGGAAAGTCAAACCGGAGCACCAGGAGAGGGACTATTCGTTGAGTTTTAGAAACCTTTCGTATTCACAGTGTGTCCGTTCTCTAGGTTTCCCGCACATGTTATAGCTGTAGTAATATTCCCTTCAACCTGGAGAGTTCGGACCCATGGAATGGGTGCCATGCATTATTGCTTTAAAGGGTCTGCATTTGCTCACCCAATCTCACCAATCGTCTCAGTCCCAAGTGTCCCTCCTTATGCCACATCCAGCTGTCATTGTAGATAGGGTCATTCCAGCTTTCATCAGAGACCCTGAAGGAATTGTAAAGAATTTCCCAGTTTTTTTTGTTTTGTTTTTGAAATTCCTTTTTATAGTGGGTTTGAGCTGATTCTCGCTGCCATGTTTATGCCAGTCTAGACACACTTGATTCCCTTACGGAGACATATCAATACATAGGTTTTAAGATTCTTACTAGTCAGATATTTCCCTCTGCGGGAAATATGGGGTTTTGAGTCCCTTTCACTGAGGACGGTGTAGGTCTTGTCTATTCCATAGTTGGTTTTTGGAACGGTACCTGTGCTTATATCAAACTCTGGTTTTATGCATCACCCCACCTCTCCTTCCCCCTTAAGCAGGTATAAGAGTGTTTTCTAAATGTGAGACACTGTTCTCTTTCCTAACTCAGTTCAAGTGTAGCCATGTTTACAGGATCTTCATAAGTGATATCTTATGATAAGTTTCTTTTTCTGTGTGACTTATTTCACTTAGAATCATCGTACCTGAATCCACCCATTTTGCTGCTACTGGTCTTATGACATTGATTTCATGGCTGAGGGATATTCCATCGTACGTAAGTACCACAATTTTTTGAACCATGTTTATATTTTCTGGGATACTTAAGGTGTATCCAAGTTGAGGTCCTTGTATGCAGTGCAGCCCTAAATTTTGGGGTGGCTCTGTCTTATTGATTTTCAGTTTTCCCAAGGTATATTCCCTAGACTGGTAGTGCCCTTGGCTCTGTAGCTCTGTTCTTTACTTGTTTTAGGGAACAGAATGCACTCCTCCAGAGAGGCAGTTGGCAATTTACATCCCGCCCATCAGCATAACAAGGCTCCCTGTTCTCCAGGGCCTGTCTTGCCTTTCTTGTTCTTACACGTTTTGTGGATGTCCCTTTTGACCGGTGGGAAGTGATACTTCTTTGTAGTGCAGATTTGCATTGCCCGCTTGCTTGCTTGGCCAAAAAGGGCGTATGCGTTTTCTCCTGAATATATTCAGGAGAAAACGCATACGCCCTTTTTGGCCAAGTGCATCATTGTCGAAGTTGTGCCCCTCTTCCTGTGCTTTAAAGGTGATTCCAACGTACCTCTTGAAATCTGTTTCCTGCTATTCTGCCTCGCTTTCACGTCCGCCTCGTTGCCTTCCCTCAACAGATTTTTGGACGATAGTTGTCCTTTATTACTTGGCCAGTTTGTGAATTGCTGTGCCCCTGAGCTCCATTTTTCAACTCGTTTTTGGTGAGCTGACCGCAAGTCCAAAATTTTGGTTCAGGACCTATACTGGTTCCCGGTGGGTGGCTGAGAATTTGGTTAATTCTTCTTCCTGCCGGGAAATTACAGTGATATGTGCAAGTCCAAATGCCTAACAGCTACTCTCTCATTGGTTCTCCCTCTTCCCTTTCATCCTCTGCCAAATTGGAAACCTGTGCGAACCAAGAGGTTAAAGGGGCTGCTTCTCCAAGTTGGGAGGTTGATAGTAAAGCAGACGGAAAGTCAAACCGGAGCACCAGGAGAGGGACTATTCGTTGAGTTTTAGAAACCTTTCGTATTCACAGTGTGTCCGTTCTCTAGGTTTCCCGCACATGTTATAGCTGTAGTAATATTCCCTTCAACCTGGAGAGTTCGGACCCATGGAATGGGTGCCATGCATTATTGCTTTAAAGGGTCTGCATTTGCTCACCCAATCTCACCAATCGTCTCAGTCCCAAGTGTCCCTCCTTATGCCACATCCAGCTGTCGTTGTAGATAGGGTCATTCCAGCTTTCATCAGAGACCCTGAAGGAATTGTAAAGAATTTCCCAGTTTTTTTGTTTTGTTTTTGAAATTCCTTTTTATAGTGGGTTTGAGCTGATTCTCGCTGCCATGTTTATGCCAGTCTAGACACACTTGATTCCCTTACGGAGACATATCAATACATAGGTTTTAAGATTCTTACTAGACAGATATTTTCCTCTGCGGGAAATATGGGGTTTTGAGTCCCTTTCACTGAGGACGGTGTAGGTCTTGTCTATTCCATAGTTGGTTTTTGGAACGGTACCTGTGCTTATATCAAACTCTGGTTTTATGCATCACCCCACCTCTCCTTCCCCTTTAAGCAGGTATAAGAGTGTTTTCTAAATGTGAGACACTGTTCTCTTTCCTAACTCAGTTCAAGTGTAGCCATGTTTACAGGATCTTCATAAGTGATATCTTATGATAAGTTTCTTTTTCTGTGTGACTTATTTCACTTAGAATCATCGTACCTGAATCCACCCATTTTGCTGCTACTGGTCTTATGACATTGATTTCATGGCTGAGGGATATTCCGTCGTACGTAAGTACCACAATTTTTTGAACCATGTTTATATTTTCTGGGATACTTAAGGTGTATCCAAGTTGAGGTCCTTGTATGCAGTGCAGCCCTAAATTTTGGGGTGGCTCTGTCTTATTGATTTTCAGTTTTCCCAAGGTATATTCCCTAGACTGGTAGTGCCCTTGGCTCTGTAGCTCTGTTCTTTACTTGTTTTAGGGAACAGAATGCACTCCTCCAGAGAGGCAGTTGGCAATTTACATCCCGCCCATCAGCATAACAAGGCTCCCTGTTCTCCAGGGCCTGTCTTGCCTTTCTTGTTTTTACACATTTTGTGGATGTCCCTTTTGACCGGTGGGAAGTGATACTTCTTTGTAGTGCAGATGTGCATTGCCCGCTTGCTTGCTTGGCCAAAAAGGGCGTATGTGTTTTCTCCTGAATATATTCAGGAGAAAACGCATACGCCCTTTTTGGCCAAGTGCATCATTGTCGAAGTTGTGCCCCTCTTCCTGTGCTTTAAAGGCGATTCCAACGTACCTCTTGAAATCTGTTTCCTGCTATTCTGCCTCGCTTTCAAGTCCGCCTCGTTGCCTTCCCTCAACAGATTTTTGGACGATAGTTGTCCTTCATTACTCGGCCAGTTTGTGAATTGCTGTGCCCCTGAGCTCCATTTTTCAACTCGTTTTTGGTGAGCTGACCGCAAGTCCAAAATCTTGGTTCAGGACCTATACTGGTTCCCGGTGGGTGGCTGAGAATTTGGTTAATTCTTCTTCCTGCCGGGAAATTACAGTGATATGTGCCCGTCCAAATGCCTAACAGCTACTCTCTCATTGGTTCTCCCTCTTCCCTTTCATCCTCTGCCAAATTGGCAACCTGTGCGAACCAAGAGGTTAAAGGGGCTGTCTCTCCAAGTTGGGAGGTTGATAGTAAAGCAGACGGAAAGTCAAACCGGAGCACCAGGAGAGGGACTATTCGTTGAGTTTTAGAAACCTTTCGTATTCACAGTGTGTCCGTTCTCTAGGTTTCCCGCACATGTTATAGCTGTAGTAATATTCCCTTCAACCTGGAGAGTTCGGACCCATGGAATGGGTGCCATGCATTATTGCTTTAAAGGGTCTGCATTTGCTCACCCAATCTCACCAATCGTCTCAGTCCCAAGTGTCCCTCCTTATGCCACATCCAGCTGTCGTTGTAGATAGGGTCATTCCAGCTTTCATCAGAGACCCTGAAGGAATTGTAAAGAATTTCCCAGTTTTTTTGTTTTGTTTTTGAAATTCCTTTTTATAGTGGGTTTGAGCTGATTCTCGCTGCCATGTTTATGCCAGTCTAGACACACTTGATTCCCTGACAGAGACATATCAATACATAGGTTTTAAGATTCTTACTAGTCAGATATTTTCCTCTGCAGGAAATATGGGGTTTTGAGTCCCTTTCACTGAGGAAGGTGTAGGTCTTGTCTATTCCATAGTTGGTTTTTTTGAACGGTACCTGTGCTTATATCAAACTCTGGTTTTATGCATCACCCCACCTCTCCTTCCCCCTTAAGCAGGTATAAGAGTGTTTTCTAAATGTGAGACACTGTTCTCTTTCCTAACTCAGTTCAAGTGTAGCCATGTTTACAGGATCTTCATAAGTGATATCTTATGATAAGTTTCTTTTTCTCTGTGACTTATTTCACTTAGAATCATCGTACCTGAATCCACCCATTTTGCTGCTACTGGTCTTATGACATTGATTTCATGGCTGAGGGATATTCCGTCGTACGTAAGTACCACAATTTTTTGAACCATGTTTATATTTTCTGGGATACTTAAGGTGTATCCAAGTTGAGGTCCTTGTATGCAGTGCAGCCCTAAATTTTGGGGTGGCTCTGTCTTATTGATTTTCAATTTCCCCAAGGTATATTCCCTAGACTGGTAGTGCCCTTGGCTCTGTAGCTCTGTTCTTTACTTGTTTTAGGGAACAGAATGCACTCCTCCAGAGAGGCAGTTGGCAATTTACATCCCGCCCATCAGCATAACAAGGCTCCCTGTTCTCCAGGGCCTGTCTTGCCTTTCTTGTTCTTACACATTTTGTGGATGTCCCTTTTGACCGGTGGGAAGTGATACTTCTTTGTAGTGCAGATTTGCATTGCCCGCTTGCTTGCTTGGCCAAAAAGGGCATATGCGTTTTCTCCTGAATATATTCAGGAGAAAATGCATACGCCCTTTTTGGCCAAGTGCATCATTGTCGAAGTTGTGCCCCTCTTCCTGTGCTTTAAAGGCGATTCCAACGTACCTCTTGAAATCTGTTTCCTGCTATTCTGCCTCGCTTTCAAGTCCGCCTCGTTGCCTTCCCTCAACAGATTTTTGGACGATAGTTGTCCTTTATTACTCGGCCAGTTTGTGAATTGCTGTGCCCCTGAGCTCCATTTTTCAACTCGTTTTTGGTGAGCTGACCGCAAGTCCAAAATTTTGGTTCAGGACCTATACTGGTTCCCGGTGGGTGGCTGAGAATTTGGTTAATTCTTCTTCCTGCCGGGAAATTACAGTGATATGTGCCCGTCCAAATGCCTAACAGCTACTCTCTCATTGGTTCTCCCTCTTCCCTTTCATCCTCTGCCAAATTGGCAACCTGTGCGAACCAAGAGGTTAAAGGGGCTGTCTCTCCAAGTTGGGAGGTTGATAGTAAAGCAGACGGAAAGTCAAACCGGAGCACCAGGAGAGGGACTATTCGTTGAGTTTTAGAAACCTTTCGTATTCACAGTGTGTCCGTTCTCTAGGTTTCCCGCACATGTTATAACTGTAGTAATATTCCCTTCAACCTGGAGAGTTCGGACCCATGGAATGGGTGCCATGCATTATTGCTTTAAAGGGTCTGCATTTGCTCACCCAATCTCACCAATCGTCTCAGTCCCAAGTGTCCCTCCTTATGCCACATCCAGCTGTCGTTGTAGATAGGGTCATTCCAGCTTTCATCAGAGACCCTGAAGGAATTGTAAAGAATTTCCCAGTTTTTTTGTTTTGTTTTTGAAATTCCTTTTTATAGTGGGTTTGAGCTGATTCTCGCTGCCATGTTTATGCCAGTCTAGACACACTTGATTCCCTTACGGAGACATATCAATACATAGGTTTTAAGATTCTTGCTAGTCAGATATTTTCCTCTGCGGGAAATATGGGGTTTTGAGTCCCTTTCACTGAGGAAGGTGTAGGTCTTGTCTATTCCATAGTTGGTTTTTGGAACGGTACCTGTGCTTATATCAAACTCTGGTTTTATGCATCACCCCACCTCTCCTTCCCCCTTAAGCAGGTATAAGAGTGTTTTCTAAATGTGAGACACTGTTCTCTTTCCTAACTCAGTTCAAGTGTAGCCATGTTTACAGGATCTTCATAAGTGATATCTTATGATAAGTTTCTTTTTCTCTGTGACTTATTTCACTTAGAATCATCGTACCTGAATCCACCCATTTTGCTGCTACTGGTCTTATGACATTGATTTCATGGCTGAGGGATATTCCATCGTACGTAAGTAACACAATTTTTTGAACCATGTTTATATTTTCTGGGATACTTAAGGTTTATCCAAGTTGAGGTCCTTGTATGCAGTGCAGCCCTAAATTTTGGGGTGGCTCTGTCTTATTGATTTTCAGTTTTCCCAAGGTATATTCCCTAGACTGGTAGTGCCCTTGGCTCTGTAGCTCTGTTCTTTACTTGTTTTAGGGAACAGAATGCACTCCTCCAGAGAGGCAGTTGGCAATTTACATCCCGCCCATCAGCATAACAAGGCTCCCTGTTCTCCAGGGCCTGTCTTGCCTTTCTTGTTCTTACACATTTTGTGGATGTCCCTTTTGACCGGTGGGAAGTGATACTTCTTTGTAGTGCAGATTTGCATTGCCCGCTTGCTTGCTTGGCCAAAAAGGGCGTATGCGTTTTCTCCTGAATATATTCAGGAGAAAACGCATACGCCCTTTTTGGCCAAGTGCATCATTGTCGAAGTTGTGCCCCTCTTCCTGTGCTTTAAAGGCGATTCCAACGTACCTCTTGAAATCTGTTTCCTGCTATTCTGCCTCGCTTTCAAGTCCGCCTCGTTGCCTTCCCTCAACAGATTTTTGGACGATAGTTGTCCTTCATTACTCGGCCAGTTTGTGAATTGCTGTGCCCCTGAGCTCCATTTTTCAACTCGTTTTTGGTGAGCTGACCGCAAGTCCAAAATTTTGGTTCAGGACCTATACTGGTTCCCGGTGGGTGGCTGAGAATTTGGTTAATTCTTCTTCCTGCCGGGAAATTACAGTGATATGTGCCCGTCCAAATGCCTAACAGCTACTCTCTCATTGGTTCTCCCTCTTCCCTTTCATCCTCTGCCAAATTGGCAACCTGTGCGAACCAAGAGGTTAAAGGGGCTGTCTCTCCAAGTTGGGAGGTTGATAGTAAAGCAGACGGAAAGTCAAACCGGAGCACCAGGAGAGGGACTATTCGTTGAGTTTTAGAAACCTTTCATATTCACAGTGTGTCCGTTCTCTAGGTTTCCCGCACATGTTATAGCTGTAGTAATATTCCCTTCAACCTGGAGAGTTCGGACCCATGGAATGGGTGCCATGCATTATTGCTTTAAAGGGTCTGCATTTGCTCACCCAATCTCACCAATCGTCTCAGTCCCAAGTGTCCCTCCTTATGCCACATCCAGCTGTCGTTGTAGATAGGGTCATTCCAGCTTTCATCAGAGACCCTGAAGGAATTGTAAAGAATTTCCCAGTTTTTTTGTTTTGTTTTTGAAATTCCTTTTTATAGTGGGTTTGAGCTGATTCTCGCTGCCATGTTTATGCCAGTCTAGACACACTTGATTCCCTTACGGAGACATATCAATACATAGGTTTTAAGATTCTTACTAGTCAGATATTTTCCTCTGCGGGAAATATGGGGTTTTGAGTCCCTTTCACTGAGGAAGGTGTAGGTCTTGTCTATTCCATAGTTGGTTTTTGGAACGGTACCTGTGCTTATATCAAACTCTGGTTTTATGCATCACCCCACCTCTCCTTCCCCCTTAAGCAGGTATAAGAGTGTTTTCTAAATGTGAGACACTGTTCTCTTTCCTAACTCAGTTCAAGTGTAGCCATGTTTACAGGATCTTCATAAGTGATATCTTATGATAAGTTTCTTTTTCTGTGTGACTTATTTCACTTAGAATCATCGTACCTGAATCCACCCATTTTGCTGCTACTGGTCTTATGACATTGATTTCATGGCTGAGGGATATTCCGTCGTACGTAAGTACCACAATTTTTTGAACCATGTTTATATTTTCTGGGATACTTAAGGTGTATCCAAGTTGAGGTCCTTGTATGCAGTGCAGCCCTAAATTTTGGGGTGGCTCTGTCTTATTGATTTTCAATTTTCCCAAGGTATATTCCCTAGACTGGTAGTGCCCTTGGCTCTGTAGCTCTGTTCTTTACTTGTTTTAGGGAACAGAATGCACTCCTCCAGAGAGGCAGTTGGCAATTTACATCACGCCCATCAGCATAACAAGGCTCCCTGTTCTCCAGGGCCTGTCTTGCCTTTCTTGTTCTTACACATTTTGTGGATGTCCCTTTTGACCGGTGGGAAGTGATACTTCTTTGTAGTGCAGATTTGCATTGCCCGCTTGCTTGCTTGGCCAAAAAGGGCATATGCGTTTTCTCCTGAATATATTCAGGAGAAAATGCATACGCCCTTTTTGGCCAAGTGCATCATTGTCGAAGTTGTGCCCCTCTTCCTGTGCTTTAAAGGCGATTCCAACGTACCTCTTGAAATCTGTTTCCTGCTATTCTGCCTCGCTTTCAAGTCCGCCTCGTTGCCTTCCCTCAACAGATTTTTGGACGATAGTTGTCCTTTATTACTCGGCCAGTTTGTGAATTGCTGTGCCCCTGAGCTCCATTTTTCAACTCGTTTTTGGTGAGCTGACCGCAAGTCCAAAATTTTGGTTCAGGACCTATACTGGTTCCCGGTGGGTGGCTGAGAATTTGGTTAATTCTTCTTCCTGCCGGGAAATTACAGTGATATGTGCCCGTCCAAATGCCTAACAGCTACTCTCTCATTGGTTCTCCCTCTTCCCTTTCATCCTCTGCCAAATTGGCAACCTGTGCGAACCAAGAGGTTAAAGGGGCTGTCTCTCCAAGTTGGGAGGTTGATAGTAAAGCAGACGGAAAGTCAAACCGGAGCACCAGGAGAGGGACTATTCGTTGAGTTTTAGAAACCTTTCGTATTCACAGTGTGTCCGTTCTCTAGGTTTCCCGCACATGTTATAACTGTAGTAATATTCCCTTCAACCTGGAGAGTTCGGACCCATGGAATGGGTGCCATGCATTATTGCTTTAAAGGGTCTGCATTTGCTCACCCAATCTCACCAATCGTCTCAGTCCCAAGTGTCCCTCCTTATGCCACATCCAGCTGTCGTTGTAGATAGGGTCATTCCAGCTTTCATCAGAGACCCTGAAGGAATTGTAAAGAATTTCCCAGTTTTTTTGTTTTGTTTTTGAAATTCCTTTTTATAGTGGGTTTGAGCTGATTCTCGCTGCCATGTTTATGCCAGTCTAGACACACTTGATTCCCTTACGGAGACATATCAATACATAGGTTTTAAGATTCTTGCTAGTCAGATATTTTCCTCTGCGGGAAATATGGGGTTTTGAGTCCCTTTCACTGAGGAAGGTGTAGGTCTTGTCTATTCCATAGTTGGTTTTTGGAACGGTACCTGTGCTTATATCAAACTCTGGTTTTATGCATCACCCCACCTCTCCTTCCCCCTTAAGCAGGTATAAGAGTGTTTTCTAAATGTGAGACACTGTTCTCTTTCCTAACTCAGTTCAAGTGTAGCCATGTTTACAGGATCTTCATAAGTGATATCTTATGATAAGTTTCTTTTTCTCTGTGACTTATTTCACTTAGAATCATCGTACCTGAATCCACCCATTTTGCTGCTACTGGTCTTATGACATTGATTTCATGGCTGAGGGATATTCCATCGTACGTAAGTACCACAATTTTTTGAACCATGTTTATATTTTCTGGGATACTTAAGGTTTATCCAAGTTGAGGTCCTTGTATGCAGTGCAGCCCTAAATTTTGGGGTGGCTCTGTCTTATTGATTTTCAGTTTTCCCAAGGTATATTCACTAGACTGGTAGTGCCCTTGGCTCTGTAGCTCTGTTCTTTACTTGTTTTAGGGAACAGAATGCACTCCTCCAGAGAGGCAGTTGGCAATTTACATCCCGCCCATCAGCATAACAAGGCTCCCTGTTCTCCAGGGCCTGTCTTGCCTTTCTTGTTCTTACACATTTTGTGGATGTCCCTTTTGACCGGTGGGAAGTGATACTTCTTTGTAGTGCAGATGTGCATTGCCCGCTTGCTTGCTTGGCCAAAAAGGGCGTATGCGTTTTCTCCTGAATATATTCAGGAGAAAACGCATACGCCCTTTTTGGCCAAGTGCATCATTGTCGAAGTTGTGCCCCTCTTCCTGTGCTTTAAAGGCGATTCCAACGTACCTCTTGAAATCTGTTTCCTGCTATTCTGCCTCGCTTTCAAGTCCGCCTCGTTGCCTTCCCTCAACAGATTTTTGGACGATAGTTGTCCTTTATTACTCGGCCAGTTTGTGAATTGCTGTGCCCCTGAGCTCCATTTTTCAACTCGTTTTTGGTGAGCTGACCGCAAGTCCAAAATTTTGGTTCAGGACCTATACTGGTTCCCGGTGGGTGGCTGAGAATTTGGTTAATTCTTCTTCCTGCCGGGAAATTACAGTGATATGTGCCCGTCCAAATGCCTAACAGCTACTCTCTCATTGGTTCTCCCTCTTCCCTTTCATCCTCTGCCAAATTGGCAACCTGTGCGAACCAACAGGTTAAAGGGGCTGTCTCTCCAAGTTGGGAGGTTGATAGTAAAGCAGACGGAAAGTCAAACCGGAGCACCAGGAGAGGGACTATTCGTTGAGTTTTAGAAACCTTTCATATTCACAGTGTGTCCGTTCTCTAGGTTTCCCGCACATGTTATAGCTGTAGTAATATTCCCTTCAACCTGGAGAGTTCGGACCCATGGAATGGGTGCCATGCATTATTGCTTTAAAGGGTCTGCATTTGCTCACCCAATCTCACCAATCGTCTCAGTCCCAAGTGTCCCTCCTTATGCCACATCCAGCTGTCGTTGTAGATAGGGTCATTCCAGCTTTCATCAGAGACCCTGAAGGAATTGTAAAGAATTTCCCAGTTTTTTTGTTTTGTTTTTGAAATTCCTTTTTATAGTGGGTTTGAGCTGATTCTCGCTGCCATGTTTATGCCAGTCTAGACACACTTGATTCCCTTACGGAGACATATCAATACATAGGTTTTAAGATTCTTACTAGTCAGATATTTTCCTCTGCGGGAAATATGGGGTTTTGAGTCCCTTTCACTGAGGACGGTGTAGGTCTTGTCTATTCCATAGTTGGTTTTTGGAACGGTACCTGTGCTTATATCAAACTCTGGTTTTATGCATCACCCCACCTCTCCTTCCCCCTTAAGCAGGTATAAGAGTGTTTTCTAAATGTGAGACACTGTTCTCTTTCCTAACTCAGTTCAAGTGTAGCCATGTTTACAGGATCTTCATAAGTGATATCTTATGATAAGTTTCTTTTTCTGTGTGACTTATTTCACTTAGAATCATCGTACCTGAATCCACCCATTTTGCTGCTACTGGTCTTATGACATTGATTTCATGGCTGAGGGATATTCCATCGTACGTAAGTACCACAATTTTTTGAACCATGTTTATATTTTCTGGGATACTTAAGGTGTATCCAAGTTGAGGTCCTTGTATGCAGTGCAGCCCTAAATTTTGGGGTGGCTCTGTCTTATTGATTTTCAGTTTTCCCAAGGTATATTCCCTAGACTGGTAGTGCCCTTGGCTCTGTAGCTCTGTTCTTTACTTGTTTTAGGGAACAGAATGCACTCCTCCAGAGAGGCAGTTGGCAATTTACATCCCGCCCATCAGCATAACAAGGCTCCCTGTTCTTCAGGGCCTGTCTTGCCTTTCCTGTTCTTACACATTTTGTGGATGTCCCTTTTGACCGGTGGGAAGTGATACTTCTTTGTAGTGCAGATTTGCATTGCCCTCTTGCTTGCTTGGCCAAAAAGGGCGTATGCGTTTTCTCCTGACTACATTCAGGAGAAAACGCATACGCCCTTTTTGGCCAAGTGCATCATTGTCGAAGTTGTGCCCCTCTTCCTGTGCTTTAAAGGCGATTCCAACGTACCTCTTGAAATCTGTTTCCTGCTATTCTGCCTCGCTTTCAAGTCCGCCTCGTTGCCTTCCCTCAACAGATTTTTGGACGATAGTTGTCCTTCATTACTCGGCCAGTTTGTGAATTGCTGTGCCCCTGAGCTCCATTTTTCAACTCGTTTTTGGTGAGCTGACCGCAAGTCCAAAATTTTGGTTCAGGACCTATACTGGTTCCCGGTGGGTGGCTGAGAATTTGGTTAATTCTTCTTCCTGCCGGGAAATTACAGTGATATGTGCCCGTCCAAATGCCTAACAGCTACTCTCTCATTGGTTCTCCCTCTTCGCTTTCATCCTCTGCCAAATTGGCAACCTGTGTGAACCAAGAGGTTAAAGGGGCTGTCTCTCCAAGTTGGGAGGTTGATAGTAAAGCAGACGGAAAGTCAAACCGGAGCACCAGGAGAGGGACTATTCGTTGAGTTTTAGAAACCTTTCGTATTCACAGTGTGTCCGTTCTCTAGGTTTCCCGCACATGTTATAGCTGTAGTAATATTCCCTTCAACCTGGAGAGTTCGGACCCATGGAATGGGTGCCATGCATTATTGCTTTAAAGGGTCTGCATTTGCTCACCCAATCTCACCAATCGTCTCAGTCCCAAGTGTCCCTCCTTATGCCACATCCAGATGTCATTGTAGATAGGGTCATTCCAGCTTTCATCAGAGACCCTGAAGGAATTGTAAAGAATTTCCCAGTTTTTTTGTTTTGTTTTTGAAATTCCTTTTTATAGTGGGTTTGAGCTGATTCTCGCTGCCATGTTTATGCCAGTCTAGACACACTTGATTCCCTTACAGAGACATATCAATACATAGGTTTTAAGATTCTTACTAGTCAGATATTTTCCTCTGCGGGAAATATGGGGTTTTGAGTCCCTTTCACTGAGGAAGGTGTAGGTCTTGTCTATTCCATTGTTGGTTTTTGGAACGGTACCTGTGCTTATATCAAACTCTGGTTTTATGCATCACCCCACCTCTCCTTCCCCCTTAAGCAGGTATAAGAGTGTTTTCTAAATGTGAGACACTGTTCTCTTTCCTAACTCAGTTCAAGTGTAGCCATGTTTACAGGATCTTCATAAGTGATATCTTATGATAAGTTTCTTTTTCTGTGTGACTTATTTCACTTAGAATCATCGTACCTGAATCCACCCATTTTGCTGCTACTGGTCTTATGACATTGATTTCATGGCTGAGGGATATTCCATCGTACGTAAGTACCACAATTTTTTGAACCATGTTTATATTTTCTGGGATACTTAAGGTGTATCCAAGTTGAGGTCCTTGTATGCAGTGCAGCCCTAAATTTTGGGGTGGCTCTGTCTTATTGATTTTCAGTTTTCCCAAGGTATATTCACTAGACTGGTAGTGCCCTTGGCTCTGTAGCTCTGTTCTTTACTTGTTTTAGGGAACAGAATGCACTCCTCCAGAGAGGCAGTTGGCAATTTACATCCCGCCCATCAGCATAACAAGGCTCCCTGTTCTCCAGGGCCTGTCTTGCCTTTCTTGTTCTTACACATTTTGTGGATGTCCCTTTTGACCGGTGGGAAGTGATACTTCTTTGTAGTGCAGATTTGCATTGCCCGCTTGCTTGCTTGGCCAAAAAGGGCGTATGCGTTTTCTCCTGAATATATTCAGGAGAAAACGCATACGCCCTTTTTGGCCAAGTGCATCATTGTCGAAGTTGTGCCCCTCTTCCTGTGCTTTAAAGGCGATTCCAACGTACCTCTTGAAATCTGTTTCCTGCTATTCTGCCTCGCTTTCAAGTCCGCCTCGTTGCCTTCCCTCAACAGATTTTTGGACGATAGTTGTCCTTTATTACTCGGCCAGTTTGTGAATTGCTGTGCCCCTGAGCTCCATTTTTCAACTCGTTTTTGGTGAGCTGACCGCAAGTCCAAAATTTTGGTTCAGGACCTATACTGGTTCCCGGTGGGTGGCTGAGAATTTGGTTAATTCTTCTTCCTGCCGGGAAATTACAGTGATATGTGCCCGTCCAAATGCCTAACAGCTACTCTCTCATTGGTTCTCCCTCTTCCCTTTCATCCTCTGCCAAATTGGCAACCTGTGCGAACCAAGAGGTTAAAGGGGCTGTCTCTCCAAGTTGGGAGGTTGATAGTAAAGCAGACGGAAAGTCAAACCAGAGCACCAGGAGAGGGACTATTCGTTGAGTTTTAGAAACCTTTCGTATTCACAGTGTGTCCGTTCTCTAGGTTTCCCGCACATGTTATAGCTGTAGTAATATTCCCTTCAACCTGGAGAGTTCGGACCCATGGAATGGGTGCCATGCATTATTGCTTTAAAGGGTCTGCATTTGCTCACCCAATCTCACCAATCGTCTCAGTCCCAAGGGTCCCTCCTTATGCCACATCCAGCTGTCGTTGTAGATAGGGTCATTCCAGCTTTCATCAGAGACCCTGAAGGAATTGTAAAGAATTTCCCAGTTTTTTTGTTTTGTTTTTGAAATTCCTTTTTATAGTGGGTTTGAGCTGATTCTCGCTGCCATGTTTATGCCAGTCTAGACACACTTGATTCCCTCACGGAGACATATCAATACATAGGTTTTAAGATTCTTACTAGTCAGATACTTTCCTCTGCGGGAAATATGGGGTTTTGAGTCCCTTTCACTGAGGACGGTGTAGGTCTTGTCTATTCCATAGTTGGTTTTTGGAACGGTACCTGTGCTTATATCAAACTCTGGTTTTATGCATCACCCCACCTCTCCTTCCCCCTTAAGCAGGTATAAGAGTGTTTTCTAAATGTGAGACACTGTTCTGTTTCCTAACTCAGTTCAAGTGTAGCCATGTTTACAGGATCTTCATAAGTGATATCTTATGATAAGTTTCTTTTTCTGTGTGACTTATTTCACTTAGAATTATCGTACCTGAATCCACCCATTTTGCTGCTACTGGTCTTATGACATTGATTTCATGGCTGAGGGATATTCCGTCGTACGTAAGTACCACAATTTTTTGAACCATGTTTATATTTTCTGGGATACTTAAGGTGTATCCAAGTTGAGGTCCTTGTATGCAGTGCAGCCCTAAATTTTGGGGTGGCTCTGTCTTATTGATTTTCAGTTTTCCCAAGGTATATTCCCTAGACTGGTAGTGCCCTTGGCTCTGTAGCTCTGTTCTTTACTTGTTTTAGGGAACAGAATGCACTCCTCCAGAGAGGCAGTTGGCAATTTACATCCCGCCCATCAGCATAACAAGGCTCCCTGTTCTCCAGGGCCTGTCTTGCCTTTCTTGTTCTTACACATTTTGTGGATGTCCCTTTTGACCGGTGGGAAGTGATACTTCTTTGTAGTGCAGATGTGCATTGCCCGCTTGCTTGCTTGGCCAAAAAGGGCGTATGCGTTTTCTCCTGAATATATTCAGGAGAAAACGCATACGCCCTTTTTGGCCAAGTGCATCATTGTCGAAGTTGTGCCCCTCTTCCTGTGCTTTAAAGGCGATTCCAACGTACCTCTTGAAATCTGTTTCCTGCTATTCTGCCTCGCTTTCAAGTCCGCCTCGTTGCCTTCCCTCAACAGATTTTTGGACGATAGTTGTCCTTCATTACTCGGCCAGTTTGTGAATTGCTGTGCCCCTGAGCTCCATTTTTCAACTCGTTTTTGGTGAGCTGACCGCAAGTCCAAAATCTTGGTTCAGGACCTATACTGGTTCCCGGTGGGTGGCTGAGAATTTGGTTAATTCTTCTTCCTGCCGGGAAATTACAGTGATATGTGCCCGTCCAAATGCCTAACAGCTACTCTCTCATTGGTTCTCCCTCTTCCCTTTCATCCTCTGCCAAATTGGCAACCTGTGCGAACCAAGAGGTTAAAGGGGCTGTCTCTCCAAGTTGGGAGGTTGATAGTAAAGCAGACGGAAAGTCAAACCGGAGCACCAGGAGAGGGACTATTCGTTGAGTTTTAGAAACCTTTCGTATTCACAGTGTGTCCGTTCTCTAGGTTTCCCGCACATGTTATAGCTGTAGTAATATTCCCTTCAACCTGGAGAGTTCGGACCCATGGAATGGGTGCCATGCATTATTGCTTTAAAGGGTCTGCATTTGCTCACCCAATCTCACCAATCGTCTCAGTCCCAAGTGTCCCTCCTTATGCCACATCCAGCTGTCGTTGTAGATAGGGTCATTCCAGCTTTCATCAGAGACCCTGAAGGAATTGTAAAGAATTTCCCAGTTTTTTTGTTTTGTTTTTGAAATTCCTTTTTATAGTGGGTTTGAGCTGATTCTCGCTGCCATGTTTATGCCAGTCTAGACACACTTGATTCCCTGACAGAGACATATCAATACATAGGTTTTAAGATTCTTACTAGTCAGATATTTTCCTCTGCAGGAAATATGGGGTTTTGAGTCCCTTTCACTGAGGAAGGTGTAGGTCTTGTCTATTCCATAGTTGGTTTTTGGAACGGTACCTGTGCTTATATCAAACTCTGGTTTTATGCATCACCCCACCTCTCCTTCCCCCTTAAGCAGGTATAAGAGTGTTTTCTAAATGTGAGACACTGTTCTGTTTCCTAACTCAGTTCAAGTGTAGCCATGTTTACAGGATCTTCATAAGTGATATCTTATGATAAGTTTCTTTTTCTCTGTGACTTATTTCACTTAGAATCATCGTACCTGAATCCACCCATTTTGCTGCTACTGGTCTTATGACATTGATTTCATGGCTGAGGGATATTCCGTCGTACGTAAGTACCACAATTTTTTGAACCATGTTTATATTTTCTGGGATACTTAAGGTGTATCCAAGTTGAGGTCCTTGTATGCAGTGCAGCCCTAAATTTTGGGGTGGCTCTGTCTTATTGATTTTCAATTTTCCCAAGGTATATTCCCTAGACTGGTAGTGCCCTTGGCTCTGTAGCTCTGTTCTTTACTTGTTTTAGGGAACAGAATGCACTCCTCCAGAGAGGCAGTTGGCAATTTACATCCCGCCCATCAGCATAACAAGGCTCCCTGTTCTCCAGGGCCTGTCTTGCCTTTCTTGTTCTTACACATTTTGTGGATGTCCCTTTTGACCGGTGGGAAGTGATACTTCTTTGTAGTGCAGATTTGCATTGCCCGCTTGCTTGCTTGGCCAAAAAGGGCATATGCGTTTTCTCCTGAATATATTCAGGAGAAAATGCATACGCCCTTTTTGGCCAAGTGCATCATTGTCGAAGTTGTGCCCCTCTTCCTGTGCTTTAAAGGCGATTCCAACGTACCTCTTTAAATCTGTTTCCTGCTATTCTGCCTCGCTTTCAAGTCCGCCTCGTTGCCTTCCCTCAACAGATTTTTGGAGATAGTTGTCCTTTATTACTCGGCCAGTTTGTGAATTGCTGTGCCCCTGAGCTCCATTTTTCAACTCGTTTTTGGTGAGCTGACCGCAAGTCCAAAATTTTGGTTCAGGACCTATACTGGTTCCCGGTGGGTGGCTGAGAATTTGGTTAATTCTTCTTCCTGCCGGGAAATTACAGTGATATGTGCCCGTCCAAATGCCTAACAGCTACTCTCTCATTGGTTCTCCCTCTTCCCTTTCATCCTCTGCCAAATTGGCAACCTGTGCGAACCAAGAGGTTAAAGGGGCTGTCTCTCCAAGTTGGGAGGTTGATAGTAAAGCAGACGGAAAGTCAAACAGGAGCACCAGGAGAGGGACTATTCGTTGAGTTTTAGAAACCTTTCGTATTCACAGTGTGTCCGTTCTCTAGGTTTCCCGCACATGTTATAACTGTAGTAATATTCCCTTCAACCTGGAGAGTTCGGACCCATGGAATGGGTGCCATGCATTATTGCTTTAAAGGGTCTGCATTTGCTCACCCAATCTCACCAATCGTCTCAGTCCCAAGTGTCCCTCCTTATGCCACATCCAGCTGTCGTTGTAGATAGGGTCATTCCAGCTTTCATCAGAGACCCTGAAGGAATTGTAAAGAATTTCCCAGTTTTTTTGTTTTGTTTTTGAAATTCCTTTTTATAGTGGGTTTGAGCTGATTCTCGCTGCCATGTTTATGCCAGTCTAGACACACTTGATTCCCTTACGGAGACATATCAATACATAGGTTTTAAGATTCTTGCTAGTCAGATATTTTCCTCTGCGGGAAATATGGGGTTTTGAGTCCCTTTCACTGAGGAAGGTGTAGGTCTTGTCTATTCCATAGTTGGTTTTTGGAACGGTACCTGTGCTTATATCAAACTCTGGTTTTATGCATCACCCCACCTCTCCTTCCCCCTTGAGCAGGTATAAGAGTGTTTTCTAAATGTGAGACACTGTTCTCTTTCCTAACTCAGTTCAAGTGTAGCCATGTTTACAGGATCTTCATAAGTGATATCTTATGATAAGTTTCTTTTTCTGTGTGACTTATTTCACTTAGAATCATCGTACCTGAATCCACCCATTTTGCTGCTACTGGTCTTATGACATTGATTTCATGGCTGAGGGATATTCCATCGTACGTAAGTAACACAATTTTTTGAACCATGTTTATATTTTCTGGGATACTTAAGGTTTATCCAAGTTGAGTTCCTTGTATGCAGTGCAGCCCTAAATTTTGGGGTGGCTCTGTCTTATTGATTTTCAGTTTTCCCAAGGTATATTCACTAGACTGGTAGTGCCCTTGGCTCTGTAGCTCTGTTCTTTACTTGTTTTAGGGAACAGAATGCACTCCTCCAGAGAGGCAGTTGGCAATTTACATCCCGCCCATCAGCATAACAAGGCTCCCTGTTCTCCAGGGCCTGTCTTGCCTTTCTTGTTCTTACACATTTTGTGGATGTCCCTTTTGACCGGTGGGAAGTGATACTTCTTTGTAGTGCAGATTTGCATTGCCCGCTTGCTTGCTTGGCCAAAAAGGGCGTATGCGTTTTCTCCTGAATATATTCAGGAGAAAACGCATACGCCCTTTTTGGCCAAGTGCATCATTGTCGAAGTTGTGCCCCTCTTCCTGTGCTTTAAAGGCGATTCCAACGTACCTCTTGAAATCTGTTTCCTGCTATTCTGCCTCGCTTTCAAGTCCGCCTCGTTGCCTTCCCTCAACAGATTTTTGGACGATAGTTGTCCTTCATTACTCGGCCAGTTTGTGAATTGCTGTGCCCCTGAGCTCCATTTTTCAACTCGTTTTTGGTGAGCTGACCGCAAGTCCAAAATTTTGGTTCAGGACCTATACTGGTTCCCGGTGGGTGGCTGAGAATTTGGTTAATTCTTCTTCCTGCCGGGAAATTACAGTGATATGTGCCCGTCCAAATGCCTAACAGCTACTCTCTCATTGGTTCTCCCTCTTCCCTTTCATCCTCTGCCAAATTGGCAACCTGTGAGAACCAAGAGGTTAAAGGGGCTGTCTCTCCAAGTTGGGAGGTTGATAGTAAAGCAGACGGAAAGTCAAACCGGAGCACCAGGAGAGGGACTATTCGTTGAGTTTTAGAAACCTTTCATATTCACAGTGTGTCCGTTCTCTAGGTTTCCCGCACATGTTATAGCTGTAGTAATATTCCCTTCAACCTGGAGAGTTCGGACCCATGGAATGGGTGCCATGCATTATTGCTTTAAAGGGTCTGCATTTGCTCACCCAATCTCACCAATCGTCTCAGTCCCAAGTGTCCCTCCTTATGCCACATCCAGCTGTCGTTGTAGATAGGGTCATTCCAGCTTTCATCAGAGACCCTGAAGGAATTGTAAAGAATTTCCCAGTTTTTTTGTTTTGTTTTTGAAATTCCTGTTTATAGTGGGTTTGAGCTGATTCTCGCTGCCATGTTTATGCCAGTCTAGAAACACTTGATTCCCTGACAGAGACATATCAATACATAGGTTTTAAGATTCTTACTAGTCAGATATTTTCCTCTGCAGGAAATATGGGGTTTTGAGTCCCTTTCACTGAGGAAGGTGTAGGTCTTGTCTATTCCATAGTTGGTTTTTGGAACGGTACCTGTGCTTATATCAAACTCTGGTTTTATGCATCACCCCACCTCTCCTTCCCCCTTAAGCAGGTATAAGAGTGTTTTCTAAATGTGAGACACTGTTCTCTTTCCTAACTCAGTTCAAGTGTAGCCATGTTTACAGGATCTTCATAAGTGATATCTTATGATAAGTTTCTTTTTCTGTGTGACTTATTTCACTTAGAATCATCGTACCTGAATCCACCCATTTTGCTGCTACTGGTCTTATGACATTGATTTCATTGCTGAGGGATATTCCGTCGTACGTAAGTACCACAATTTTTTGAACCATGTTTATATTTTCTGGGATACTTAAGGTGTATCCAAGTTGAGGTCCTTGTATGCAGTGCAGCCCTAAATTTTGGGGTGGCTCTGTCTTATTGATTTTCAGTTTTCCCAAGGTATATTCCCTAGACTGGTAGTGCCCTTGGCTCTGTAGCTCTGTTCTTTACTTGTTTTAGGGAACAGAATGCACTCCTCCAGAGAGGCAGTTGGCAATTTACATCCCGCCCATCAGCATAACAAGGCTCCCTGTTCTCCAGGGCCTGTCTTGCCTTTCTTGTTCTTACACATTTTGTGGATGTCCCTTTTGACCGGTGGGAAGTGATACTTCTTTGTAGTGCAGATGTGCATTGCCCGCTTGCTTGCTTGGCCAAAAAGGGCGTATGTGTTTTCTCCTGAATATATTCAGGAGAAAACGCATACGCCCTTTTTGGCCAAGTGCATCATTGTCGAAGTTGTGCCCCTCTTCCTGTGCTTTAAAGGCGATTCCAACGTACCTCTTGAAATCTGTTTCCTGCTATTCTGCCTCGCTTTCAAGTCCGCCTCGTTGCCTTCCCTCAACAGATTTTTGGACGATAGTTGTCCTTCATTACTCGGCCAGTTTGTGAATTGCTGTGCCCCTGAGCTCCATTTTTCAACTCGTTTTTGGTGAGCTGACCGCAAGTCCAAAATCTTGGTTCAGGACCTATACTGGTTCCCGGTGGGTGGCTGAGAATTTGGTTAATTCTTCTTCCTGCCGGGAAATTACAGTGATATGTGCCCGTCCAAATGCCTAACAGCTACTCTCTCATTGGTTCTCCCTCTTCCCTTTCATCCTCTGCCAAATTGGCAACCTGTGCGAACCAAGAGGTTAAAGGGGCTGTCTCTCCAAGTTGGGAGGTTGATAGTAAAGCAGACGGAAAGTCAAACCGGAGCACCAGGAGAGGGACTATTCGTTGAGTTTTAGAAACCTTTCGTATTCACAGTGTGTCCGTTCTCTAGGTTTCCCGCACATGTTATAGCTGTAGTAATATTCCCTTCAACCTGGAGAGTTCGGACCCATGGAATGGGTGCCATGCATTATTGCTTTAAAGGGTCTGCATTTGCTCACCCAATCTCACCAATCGTCTCAGTCCCATGTGTCCCTCCTTATGCCACATCCAGCTGTCGTTGTAGATAGGGTCATTCCAGCTTTCATCAGAGACCCTGAAGGAATTGTAAAGAATTTCCCAGTTTTTTTGTTTTGTTTTTGAAATTCCTTTTTATAGTGGGTTTGAGCTGATTCTCGCTGCCATGTTTATGCCAGTCTAGACACACTTGATTCCCTGACAGAGACATATCAATACATAGCTTTTAAGATTCTTACTAGTCAGATATTTTCCTCTGCAGGAAATATGGGGTTTTGAGTCCCTTTCACTGAGAAAGGTGTAGGTCTTGTCTATTCCATAGTTGGTTTTTGGAACGGTACCTGTGCTTATATCAAACTCTGGTTTTATGCATCACCCCACCTCTCCTTCCCCCTTAAGCAGGTATAAGAGTGTTTTCTAAATGTGAGACACTGTTCTCTTTCCTAACTCAGTTCAAGTGTAGCCATGTTTACAGGATCTTCATAAGTGATATCTTATGATAAGTTTCTTTTTCTCTGTGACTTATTTCACTTAGAATCATCGTACCTGAATCCACCCATTTTGCTGCTACTGGTCTTATGACATTGATTTCATGGCTGAGGGATATTCCGTCGTACGTAAGTACCACAATTTTTTGAACCATGTTTATATTTTCTGGGATACTTAAGGTGTATCCAAGTTGAGGTCCTTGTATGCAGTGCAGCCCTAAATTTTGGGGTGGCTCTGTCTTATTGATTTTCAATTTTCCCAAGGTATATTCCCTAGACTGGTAGTGCCCTTGGCTCTGTAGCTCTGTTCTTTACTTGTTTTAGGGAACAGAATGCACTCCTCCAGAGAGGCAGTTGGCAATTTACATCCCGCCCATCAGCATAACAAGGCTCCCTGTTCTCCAGGGCCTGTCTTGCCTTTCTTGTTCTTACACATTTTGTGGATGTCCCTTTTGACCGGTGGGAAGTGATACTTCTTTGTAGTGCAGATTTGCATTGCCCGCTTGCTTGCTTGGCCAAAAAGGGCATATGCGTTTTCTCCTGAATATATTCAGGAGAAAATGCATACGCCCTTTTTGGCCAAGTGCATCATTGTCGAAGTTGTGCCCCTCTTCCTGTGCTTTAAAGGCGATTCCAACGTACCTCTTGAAATCTGTTTCCTGCTATTCTGCCTCGCTTTCAAGTCCGCCTCGTTGCCTTCCCTCAACAGATTTTTGGACGATAGTTGTCCTTTATTACTCGGCCAGTTTGTGAATTGCTGTGCCCCTGAGCTCCATTTTTCAACTCGTTTTTGGTGAGCTGACCGCAAGTCCAAAATTTTGGTTCAGGACCTATACTGGTTCCCGGTGGGTGGCTGAGAATTTGGTTAATTCTTCTTCCTGCCGGGAAATTACAGTGATATGTGCCCGTCCAAATGCCTAACAGCTACTCTCTCATTGGTTCTCCCTCTTCCCTTTCATCCTCTGCCAAATTGGCAACCTGTGCGAACCAAGAGGTTAAAGGGGCTGTCTCTCCAAGTTGGGAGGTTGATAGTAAAGCAGACGGAAAGTCAAACCGGAGCACCAGGAGAGGGACTATTCGTTGAGTTTTAGAAACCTTTCGTATTCACAGTGTGTCCGTTCTCTAGGTTTCCCGCACATGTTATAACTGTAGTAATATTCCCTTCAACCTGGAGAGTTCGGACCCATGGAATGGGTGCCATGCATTATTGCTTTAAAGGGTCTGCATTTGCTCACCCAATCTCACCAATCGTCTCAGTCCCAAGTGTCCCTCCTTATGCCACATCCAGCTGTCGTTGTAGATAGGGTCATTCCAGCTTTCATCAGAGACCCTGAAGGAATTGTAAAGAATTTCCCAGTTTTTTTGTTTTGTTTTTGAAATTCCTTTTTATAGTGGGTTTGAGCTGATTCTCGCTGCCATGTTTATGCCAGTCTAGACACACTTGATTCCCTTACGGAGACATATCAATACATAGGTTTTAAGATTCTTGCTAGTCAGATATTTTCCTCTGCGGGAAATATGGGGTTTTGAGTCCCTTTCACTGAGGAAGGTGTAGGTCTTGTCTATTCCATAGTTGGTTTTTGGAACGGTACCTGTGCTTATATCAAACTCTGGTTTTATGCATCACCCCACCTCTCCTTCCCCCTTAAGCAGGTATAAGAGTGTTTTCTAAATGTGAGACACTGTTCTCTTTCCTAACTCAGTTCAAGTGTAGCCATGTTTACAGGATCTTCATAAGTGATATCTTATGATAAGTTTCTTTTTCTGTGTGACTTATTTCACTTAGAATCATCGTACCTGAATCCACCCATTTTGCTGCTACTGGTCTTATGACATTGATTTCATGGCTGAGGGATATTCCATCGTACGTAAGTAACACAATTTTTTGAACCATGTTTATATTTTCTGGGATACTTAAGGTTTATCCAAGTTGAGGTCCTTGTATGCAGTGCAGCCCTAAATTTTGGGGTGGCTCTGTCTTATTGATTTTCAGTTTTCCCAAGGTATATTCACTAGACTGGTAGTGCCCTTGGCTCTGTAGCTCTGTTCTTTACTTGTTTTAGGGAACAGAATGCACTCCTCCAGAGAGGCAGTTGGCAATTTACATCCCGCCCATCAGCATAACAAGGCTCCCTGTTCTCCAGGGCCTGTCTTGCCTTTCTTGTTCTTACACATTTTGTGGATGTCCCTTTTGACCGGTGGGAAGTGATACTTCTTTGTAGTGCAGATTTGCATTGCCCGCTTGCTTGCTTGGCCAAAAAGGGCGTATGCGTTTTCTCCTGAATATATTCAGGAGAAAACGCATACGCCCTTTTTGGCCAAGTGCATCATTGTCGAAGTTGTGCCCCTCTTCCTGTGCTTTAAAGGCGATTCCAACGTACCTCTTGAAATCTGTTTCCTGCTATTCTGCCTCGCTTTCAAGTCCGCTTCGTTGCCTTCCCTCAACAGATTTTTGGACGATAGTTGTCCTTCATTACTCGGCCAGTTTGTGAATTGCTGTGCCCCTGAGCTCCATTTTTCAACTCGTTTTTGGTGAGCTGACCGCAAGTCCAAAATTTTGGTTCAGGACCTATACTGGTTCCCGGTGGGTGGCTGAGAATTTGGTTAATTCTTCTTCCTGCCGGGAAATTACAGTGATATGTGCCCGTCCAAATGCCTAACAGCTACTCTCTCATTGGTTCTCCTTCTTCCCTTTCATCCTCTGCCAAATTGGCAACCTGTGAGAACCAAGAGGTTAAAGGGGCTGTCTCTCCAAGTTGGGAGGTTGATAGTAAAGCAGACGGAAAGTCAAACCGGAGCACCAGGAGAGGGACTATTCGTTGAGTTTTAGAAACCTTTCATATTCACAGTGTGTCCGTTCTCTAGGTTTCCCGCACATGTTATAGCTGTAGTAATATTCCCTTCAACCTGGAGAGTTCGGACCCATGGAATGGGTGCCATGCATTATTGCTTTAAAGGGTCTGCATTTGCTCACCCAATCTCACCAATCGTCTCAGTCCCAAGTGTCCCTCCTTATGCCACATCCAGCTGTCGTTGTAGATAGGGTCATTCCAGCTTTCATCAGAGACCCTGAAGGAATTGTAAAGAATTTCCCAGTTTTTTTGTTTTGTTTTTGAAATTCCTGTTTATAGTGGGTTTGAGCTGATTCTCGCTGCCATGTTTATGCCAGTCTAGACACACTTGATTCCCTGACAGAGACATATCAATACATAGGTTTTAAGATTCTTACTAGTCAGATATTTTCCTCTGCAGGAAATATGGGGTTTTGAGTCCCTTTCACTGAGGAAGGTGTAGGTCTTGTCTATTCCATAGTTGGTTTTTGGAACGGTACCTGTGCTTATATCAAACTCTGGTTTTATGCATCACCCCACCTCTCCTTCCCCCTTAAGCAGGTATAAGAGTGTTTTCTAAATGTGAGACACTGTTCTCTTTCCTAACTCAGTTCAAGTGTAGCCATGTTTACAGGATCTTCATAAGTGATATCTTATGATAAGTTTCTTTTTCTGTGTGACTTATTTCACTTAGAATCATCGTACCTGAATCCACCCATTTTGCTGCTACTGGTCTTATGACATTGATTTCATGGCTGAGGGATATTCCGTCGTACGTAAGTACCACAATTTTTTGAACCATGTTTATATTTTCTGGGATACTTAAGGTGTATCCAAGTTGAGGTCCTTGTATGCAGTGCAGCCCTAAATTTTGGGGTGGCTCTGTCTTATTGATTTTCAATTTTCCCAAGGTATATTCCCTAGACTGGTAGTGCCCTTGGCTCTGTAGCTCTGTTCTTTACTTGTTTTAGGGAACAGAATGCACTCCTCCAGAGAGGCAGTTGGCAATTTACATCCCGCCCATCAGCATAACAAGGCTCCCTGTTCTCCAGGGCCTGTCTTGCCTTTCTTGTTCTTACACATTTTGTGGATGTCCCTTTTGACCGGTGGGAAGTGATACTTCTTTGTAGTGCAGATGTGCATTGCCCGCTTGCTTGCTTGGCCAAAAAGGGCGTATGCGTTTTCTCCTGAATATATTCAGGAGAAAACGCATACGCCCTTTTTGGCCAAGTGCATCATTGTCGAAGTTGTGCCCCTCTTCCTGTGCTTTAAAGGCGATTCCAACGTACCTCTTGAAATCTGTTTCCTGCTATTCTGCCTCGCTTTCAAGTCCGCCTCGTTGCCTTCCCTCAACAGATTTTTGGACGATAGTTGTCCTTTATTACTCGGCCAGTTTGTGAATTGCTGTGCCCCTGAGCTCCATTTTTCAACTCGTTTTTGGTGAGCTGACCGCAAGTCCAAAATTTTGGTTCAGGACCTATACTGGTTCCCGGTGGGTGGCTGAGAATTTGGTTAATTCTTCTTCCTGCCGGGAAATTACAGTGATATGTGCCCGTCCAAATGCCTAACAGCTACTCTCTCATTGGTTCTCCCTCTTCCCTTTCATCCTCTGCCAAATTGGCAACCTGTGCGAACCAACAGGTTAAAGGGGCTGTCTCTCCAAGTTGGGAGGTTGATAGTAAAGCAGACGGAAAGTCAAACCGGAGCACCAGGAGAGGGACTATTCGTTGAGTTTTAGAAACCTTTCGTATTCACAGTGTGTCCGTTCTCTAGGTTTCCCGCACATGTTATAGCTGTAGTAATATTCCCTTCAACCTGGAGAGTTCGGACCCATGGAATGGGTGCCATGCATTATTGCTTTAAAGGGTCTGCATTTGCTCACCCAATCTCACCAATCGTCTCAGTCCCAAGTGTCCCTCCTTATGCCACATCCAGCTGTCGTTGTAGATAGGGTCATTCCAGCTTTCATCAGAGACCCTGAAGGAATTGTAAAGAATTTCCCAGTTTTTTTGTTTTGTTTTTGAAATTCCTTTTTATAGTGGGTTTGAGCTGATTCTCGCTGCCATGTTTATGCCAGTCTAGACACACTTGATTCCCTTACGGAGACATATCAATACATAGGTTTTAAGATTCTTGCTAGTCAGATATTTTCCTCTGCGGGAAATATGGGGTTTTGAGTCCCTTTCACTGAGGAAGGTGTAGGTCTTGTCTATTCCATAGTTGGTTTTTGGAACGGTACCTGTGCTTATATCAAACTCTGGTTTTATGCATCACCCCACCTCTCCTTCCCCCTTAAGCAGGTATAAGAGTGTTTTCTAAATGTGAGACACTGTTCTCTTTCCTAACTCAGTTCAAGTGTAGCCATGTTTACAGGATCTTCATAAGTGATATCTTATGATAAGTTTCTTTTTCTCTGTGACTTATTTCACTTAGAATCATCGTACCTGAATCCACCCATTTTGCTGATACTGGTCTTATGACATTGATTTCATGGCTGAGGGATATTCCATCGTACGTAAGTACCACAATTTTTTGAACCATGTTTATATTTTCTGGGATACTTAAGGTTTATCCAAGTTGAGGTCCTTGTATGCAGTGCAGCCCTAAATTTTGGGGTGGCTCTGTCTTATTGATTTTCAGTTTTCCCAAGGTATATTCACTAGACTGGTAGTGCCCTTGGCTCTGTAGCTCTGTTCTTTACTTGTTTTAGGGAACAGAATGCACTCCTCCAGAGAGGCAGTTGGCAATTTACATCCCGCCCATCAGCATAACAAGGCTCCCTGTTCTCCAGGGCCTGTCTTGCCTTTCTTGTTCTTACACATTTTGTGGATGTCCCTTTTGACCGGTGGGAAGTGATACTTCTTTGTAGTGCAGATGTGCATTGCCCGCTTGCTTGCTTGGCCAAAAAGGGCGTATGCGTTTTCTCCTGAATATATTCAGGAGAAAACGCATACGCCCTTTTTGGCCAAGTGCATCATTGTCGAAGTTGTGCCCCTCTTCCTGTGCTTTAAAGGCGATTCCAACGTACCTCTTGAAATCTGTTTCCTGCTATTCTGCCTCGCTTTCAAGTCCGCCTCGTTGCCTTCCCTCAACAGATTTTTGGACGATAGTTGTCCTTTATTACTCGGCCAGTTTGTGAATTGCTGTGCCCCTGAGCTCCATTTTTCAACTCGTTTTTGGTGAGCTGACCGCAAGTCCAAAATTTTGGTTCAGGACCTATACTGGTTCCCGGTGGGTGGCTGAGAATTTGGTTAATTCTTCTTCCTGCCGGGAAATTACAGTGATATGTGCCCGTCCAAATGCCTAACAGCTACTCTCTCATTGGTTCTCCCTCTTCCCTTTCATCCTCTGCCAAATTGGCAACCTGTGCGAACCAAGAGGTTAAAGGGGCTGTCTCTCCAAGTTGGGAGGTTGATAGTAAAGCAGACGGAAAGTCAAACCGGAGCACCAGGAGAGGGACTATTCGTTGAGTTTTAGAAACCTTTCGTATTCACAGTGTGTCCGTTCTCTAGGTTTCCCGCACATGTTATAGCTGTAGTAATATTCCCTTCAACCTGGAGAGTTCGGACCCATGGAATGGGTGCCATGCATTATTGCTTTAAAGGGTCTGCATTTGCTCACCCAATCTCACCAATCGTCTCAGTCCCAAGTGTCCCTCCTTATGCCACATCCAGCTGTCGTTGTAGATAGGGTCATTCCAGCTTTCATCAGAGACCCTGAAGGAATTGTAAAGAATTTCCCAGTTTTTTTGTTTTGTTTTTGAAATTCCTTTTTATAGTGGGTTTGAGCTGATTCTCGCTGCCATGTTTATGCCAGTCTAGACACACTTGATTCCCTCACGGAGACATATCAATACATAGGTTTTAAGATTCTTACTAGTCAGATACTTTCCTCTGCGGGAAATATGGGGTTTTGAGTCCCTTTCACTGAGGACGGTGTAGGTCTTGTCTATTCCATAGTTGGTTTTTGGAACGGTACCTGTGCTTATATCAAACTCTGGTTTTATGCATCACCCCACCTCTCCTTCCCCCTTAAGCAGGTATAAGAGTGTTTTCTAAATGTGAGACACTGTTCTGTTTCCTAACTCAGTTCAAGTGTAGCCATGTTTACAGGATCTTCATAAGTGATATCTTATGATAAGTTTCTTTTTCTGTGTGACTTATTTCACTTAGAATCATCGTACCTGAATCCACCCATTTTGCTGCTACTGGTCTTATGACATTGATTTCATGGCTGAGGGATATTCCGTCGTACGTAAGTACCACAATTTTTTGAACCATGTTTATATTTTCTGGGATACTTAAGGTGTATCCAAGTTGAGGTCCTTGTATGCAGTGCAGCCCTAAATTTTGGGGTGGCTCTGTCTTATTGATTTTCAGTTTTCCCAAGGTATATTCCCTAGACTGGTAGTGCCCTTGGCTCTGTAGCTCTGTTCTTTACTTGTTTTAGGGAACAGAATGCACTCCTCCAGAGAGGCAGTTGGCAATTTACATCCCGCCCATCAGCATAACAAGGCTCCCTGTTCTCCAGGGCCTGTCTTGCCTTTCTTGTTCTTACACATTTTGTGGATGTCCCTTTTGACCGGTGGGAAGTGATACTTCTTTGTAGTGCAGATGTGCATTGCCCGCTTGCTTGCTTGGCCAAAAAGGGCGTATGCGTTTTCTCCTGAATATATTCAGGAGAAAACGCATACGCCCTTTTTGGCCAAGTGCATCATTGTCGAAGTTGTGCCCCTCTTCCTGTGCTTTAAAGGCGATTCCAACGTACCTCTTGAAATCTGTTTCCTGCTATTCTGCCTCGCTTTCAAGTCCGCCTCGTTGCCTTCCCTCAACAGATTTTTGGACGATAGTTGTCCTTCATTACTCGGCCAGTTTGTGAATTGCTGTGCCCCTGAGCTCCATTTTTCAACTCGTTTTTGGTGAGCTGACCGCAAGTCCAAAATCTTGGTTCAGGACCTATACTGGTTCCCGGTGGGTGGCTGAGAATTTGGTTAATTCTTCTTCCTGCCGGGAAATTAAAGTGATATGTGCCCGTCCAAATGCCTAACAGCTACTCTCTCATTGGTTCTCCCTCTTCCCTTTCATCCTCTGCCAAATTGGCAACCTGTGCGAACCAAGAGATTAAAGGGGCTGTCTCTCCAAGTTGGGAGGTTGATAGTAAAGCAGACGGAAAGTCAAACCGGAGCACCAGGAGAGGGACTATTCGTTGAGTTTTAGAAACCTTTCGTATTCACAGTGTGTCCGTTCTCTAGGTTTCCCGCACATGTTATAGCTGTAGTAATATTCCCTTCAACCTGGAGAGTTCGGACCCATGGAATGGGTGCCATGCATTATTGCTTTAAAGGGTCTGCATTTGCTCACCCAATCTCACCAATCGTCTCAGTCCCAAGTGTCCCTCCTTATGCCACATCCAGCTGTCGTTGTAGATAGGGTCATTCCAGCTTTCATCAGAGACCCTGAAGGAATTGTAAAGAATTTCCCAGTTTTTTTGTTTTGTTTTTGAAATTCCTTTTTATAGTGGGTTTGAGCTGATTCTCGCTGCCATGTTTATGCCAGTCTAGACACACTTGATTCCCTGACAGAGACATATCAATACATAGGTTTTAAGATTCTTACTAGTCAGATATTTTCCTCTGCAGGAAATATGGGGTTTTGAGTCCCTTTCACTGAGGAAGGTGTAGGTCTTGTCTATTCCATAGTTGGTTTTTGGAACGGTACCTGTGCTTATATCAAACTCTGGTTTTATGCATCACCCCACCTCTCCTTGCCCCTTAAGCAGGTATAAGAGTGTTTTCTAAATGTGAGACACTGTTCTCTTTCCTAACTCAGTTCAAGTGTAGCCATGTTTACAGGATCTTCATAAGTGATATCTTATGATAAGTTTCTTTTTCTCTGTGACTTATTTCACTTAGAATCATCGTACCTGAATCCACCCATTTTGCTGCTACTGGTCTTATGACATTGATTTCATGGCTGAGGGATATTCCGTCGTACGTAAGTACCACAATTTTTTGAACCATGTTTATATTTTCTGGGATACTTAAGGTGTATCCAAGTTGAGGTCCTTGTATGCAGTGCAGCCCTAAATTTTGGGGTGGCTCTGTCTTATTGATTTTCAATTTTCCCAAGGTATATTCCCTAGACTGGTAGTGCCCTTGGCTCTGTAGCTCTGTTCTTTACTTGGTTTAGGGAACAGAATGCACTCCTCCAGAGAGGCAGTTGGCAATTTACATCCCGCCCATCAGCATAACAAGGCTCCCTGTTCTCCAGGGCCTGTCTTGCCTTTCTTGTTCTTACACATTTTGTGGATGTCCCTTTTGACCGGTGGGAAGTGATACTTCTTTGTAGTGCAGATGTGCATTGCCCGCTTGCTTGCTTGGCCAAAAAGGGCGTATGCGTTTTCTCCTGAATATATTCAGGAGAAAACGCATACGCCCTTTTTGGCCAAGTGCATCATTGTCGAAGTTGTGCCCCTCTTCCTGTGCTTTAAAGGCGATTCCAACGTACCTCTTGAAATCTGTTTCCTGCTATTCTGCCTCGCTTTCAAGTCCGCCTCGTTGCCTTCCCTCAACAGATTTTTGGACGATAGTTGTCCTTCATTACTCGGCCAGTTTGTGAATTGCTGTGCCCCTGAGCTCCATTTTTCAACTCGTTTTTGGTGAGCTGACCGCAAGTCCAAAATTTTGGTTCAGGACCTATACTGGTTCCCGGTGGGTGGCTGAGAATTTGGTTAATTCTTCTTCCTGCCGGGAAATTACAGTGATATGTGCCCGTCCAAATGCCTAACAGCTACTCTCTCATTGGTTCTCCCTCTTCCCTTTCATCCTCTGCCAAATTGGCAACCTGTGCGAACCAAGAGGTTAAAGGGGCTGTCTCTCCAAGTGGGGAGGTTGATAGTAAAGCAGACGGAAAGTCAAACCGGAGCACCAGGAGAGGGACTATTCGTTGAGTTTTAGAAACCTTTCGTATTCACAGTGTGTCCGTTCTCTAGGTTTCCCGCACATGTTATAGCTGTAGTAATATTCCCTTCAACCTGGAGAGTTCGGACCCATGGAATGGGTGCCATGCATTATTGCTTTAAAGGGTCTGCATTTGCTCACCCAATCTCACCAATCGTCTCAGTCCCAAGTGTCCCTCCTTATGCCACATCCAGCTGTCGTTGTAGATAGGGTCATTCCAGCTTTCATCAGAGACCCTGAAGGAATTGTAAAGAATTTCCCAGTTTTTTTGTTTTGTTTTTGAAATTCCTTTTTATAGTGGGTTTGAGCTGATTCTCGCTGCCATGTTTATGCCAGTCTAGACACACTTGATTCCCTTACGGAGACATATCAATACATAGGTTTTAAGATTCTTACTAGTCAGATATTTTCCTCTGCGGGAAATATGGGGTTTTGAGTCCCTTTCACTGAGGACGGTGTAGGTCTTGTCTATTCCATAGTTGGTTTTTGGAACGGTACCTGTGCTTATATCAAACTCTGGTTTTATGCATCACCCCACCTCTCCTTCCCCCTTAAGCAGGTATAAGAGTGTTTTCTAAATGTGAGACACTGTTCTCTTTCCTAACTCAGTTCAAGTGTAGCCATGTTTACAGGATCTTCATAAGTGATATCTTATGATAAGTTTCTTTTTCTGTGTGACTTATTTCACTTAGAATCATCGTACCTGAATCCACCCATTTTGCTGCTACTGGTCTTATGACATTGATTTCATGGCTGAGGGATATTCCGTCGTACGTAAGTACCACAATTTTTTGAACCATGTTTATATTTTCTGGGATACTTAAGGTGTATCCAAGTTGAGGTCCTTGTATGCAGTGCAGCCCTAAATTTTGGGGTGGCTCTGTCTTATTGATTTTCAGTTTTCCCAAGGTATATTCCCTAGACTGGTAGTGCCCTTGGCTCTGTAGCTCTGTTGTTTACTTGTTTTAGGGAACAGAATGCACTCCTCCAGAGAGGCAGTTGGCAATTTACATCCCGCCCATCAGCATAACAAGGCTCCCTGTTCTCCAGGGCCTGTCTTGCCTTTCTTGTTCTTACACATTTTGTGGATGTCCCTTTTGACCGGTGGGAAGTGATACTTCTTTGTAGTGCAGATTTGCATTGCCCGCTTGCTTGCTTGGCCAAAAAGGGCGTATGCGTTTTCTCCTGACTACATTCAGGAGAAAACGCATACGGCCTTTTTGGCCAAGTGCATCATTGTCGAAGTTGTGCCCCTCTTCCTGTGCTTTAAAGGCGATTCCAACGTACCTCTTGAAATCTGTTTCCTGCTATTCTGCCTCGCTTTCAAGTCCGCCTCGTGGCCTTCCCTCAACAGATTTTTGGACGATAGTTGTCCTTTATTACTCGGCCAGTTTGTGAATTGCTTTGCCCCTGAGCCCCATTTTTCAACTCGTTTTTGGTGAGCTGACCGCAAGTCCAAAATTTTGGTTCAGGACCTATACTGGTTCCCGGAGGGTGGCTGAGAATTTGGTTAATTCTTCTTCCTGCCGGGAAATTACAGTGATATGTGCCCGTCCAAATGCCTAACAGCTACTCTCTCATTGGTTCTCCCTCTTCCCTTTCATCCTCTGCCAAATTGGCAACCTGTGCGAACCAAGAGGTTAAAGGGGCTGTCTCTCCAAGTTGGGAGGTTGATAGTAAAGCAGACGGAAAGTCAAACCGGAGCACCAGGAGAGGGACTATTCGTTGAGTTTTAGAAATCTTTCGTATTCACAGTGTGTCCGTTCTCTAGGTTTCCCGCACATGTTATAGCTGTAGTAATATTCCCTTCAACCTGGAGAGTTCGGACCCATGGAATGGGTGCCATGCATTATTGCTTTAAAGGGTCTGCATTTGCTCACCCAATCTCACCAATCGTCTCAGTCCCAAGTGTCCAGCCTTATGCCACATCCAGCTGTCGTTGTAGATAGGGTCATTCCAGCTTTCATCAGAGACCCTGAAGGAATTGTAAAGAATTTCCCAGTTTTTTTTGTTTTGTTTTTGAAATTCCTTTTTATAGTGGGTTTGAGCTGATTCTCGCTGCCATGTTTATGCCAGTCTAGACACACTTGATTCCCTTACGGAGACATATCAATACATAGGTTTTAAGATTCTTACTAGTCAGATATTTTCCTCTGCAGGAAATATGGGGTTTTGAGTCCCTTTCACTGAGGAAGGTGTAGGTCTTGTCTATTCCATAGTTGGTTTTTGGAACGGTACCTGTGCTTATATCAAACTCTGGTTTTATGCATCACCCCACCTCTCCTTCCCCCTTAAGCAGGCATAAGAGTGTTTTCTAAATGTGAGACACTGTTCTCTTTCCTAACTCAGTTCAAGTGTAGCCATGTTTACAGGATCTTCATAAGTGATATCTTATGATAAGTTTCTTTTTCTGTGTGACTTATTTCACTTAGAATCATCGTACCTGAATCCACCCATTTTGCTGCTACTGGTCTTATGACATTGATTTCATGGCTGAGGGATATTCCGTCGTACGTAAGTACCACAATTTTTTGAACCATGTTTATATTTTCTGGGATACTTAAGGTGTATCCAAGTTGAAGTCCTTGTATGCAGTGCAGCCCTAAATTTTGGGGTGGCTCTGTCTTATTGATTTTCAGTTTTCCCAAGGTATATTCCCTAGACTGGTAGTGCCCTTGGCTCTGTAGCTCTGTTCTTTACTTGTTTTAGGGAACAGAATGCACTCCTCCAGAGAGGCAGTTGGCAATTTACATCCCGCCCATCAGCATAACAAGGCTCCCTGTTCTCCAGGGCCTGTCTTGCCTTTCTTGTTCTTACACATTTTGTGGATGTCCCTTTTGACCGGTGGGAAGTGATACTTCTTTGTAGTGCAGATGTGCATTGCCCGCTTGCTTGCTTGGCCAAAAAGGGCGTATGCGTTTTCTCCTGAATATATTCAGGAGAAAACGCATACGCCCTTTTTGGCCAAGTGCATCATTGTCGAAGTTGTGCCCCTCTTCCTGTGCTTTAAAGGCGATTCCAACGTACCTCTTGAAATCTGTTTCCTGCTATTCTGCCTCGCTTTCAAGTCCGCCTCGTTGCCTTCCCTCAACAGATTTTTGGACGATAGTTGTCCTTCATTACTCGGCCAGTTTGTGAATTGCTGTGCCCCTGAGCTCCATTTTTCAACTCGTTTTTGGTGAGCTGACCGCAAGTCCAAAATTTTGGTTCAGGAACTATACTGGTTCCCGGTGGGTGGCTGAGAATTTGGTTAATTCTTCTTCCTGCCGGGAAATTACAGTGATATGTGCCCGTCCAAATGCCTAACAGCTACTCTCTCATTGGTTCTCCCTCTTCCCTTTCATCCTCTGCCAAATTGGCAACCTGTGCGAACCAAGAGGTTAAAGGGGCTGTCTCTCCAAGTTGGGAGGTTGATAGTAAAGCAGACGGAAAGTCAAACCGGAGCACCAGGAGAGGGACTATTCGTTGAGTTTTAGAAACCTTTCGTATTCACAGTGTGTCCGTTCTCTAGGTTTCCCGCACATGTTATAGCTGTAGTAATATTCCCTTCAACCTGGAGAGTTCGGACCCATGGAATGGGTGCCATGCATTATTGCTTTAAAGGGTCTGCATTTGCTCACCCAATCTCACCAATCGTCTCAGTCCCAAGTGTCCCTCCTTATGCCACATCCAGCTGTCGTTGTAGATAGGGTCATTCCAGCTTTCATCAGAGACCCTGAAGGAATTGTAAAGAATTTCCCAGTTTTTTTGTTTTGTTTTTGAAATTCCTTTTTATAGTGGGTTTGAGCTGATTCTCGCTGCCATGTTTATGCCAGTCTAGACACACTTGATTCCCTGACAGAGACATATCAATACATAGGTTTTAAGATTCTTACTAGTCAGATATTTTCCTCTGCAGGAAATATGGGGTTTTGAGTCCCTTTCACTGAGGAAGGTGTAGGTCTTGTCTATTCCATAGTTGGTTTTTGGAACGGTACCTGTGCTTATATCAAACTCTGGTTTTATGCATCACCCCACCTCTCCTTCCCCCTTAAGCAGGTATAAGAGTGTTTTCTAAATGTGAGACACTGTTCTCTTTCCTAACTCAGTTCAAGTGTAGCCATGTTTACAGGATCTTCATAAGTGATATCTTATGATAAGTTTCTTTTTCTGTGTGACTTATTTCACTTAGAATCATCGTACCTGAATCCACCCATTTTGCTGCTACTGGTCTTATGACATTGATTTCATGGCTGAGGGATATTCCGTCGTACGTAAGTACCACAATTTTTTGAACCATGTTTATATTTTCTGGGATACTTAAGGTGTATCCAAGTTGAGGTCCTTGTATGCAGTGCAGCCCTAAATTTTGGGGTGGCTCTGTCTTATTGATTTTCAATTTTCCCAAGGTATATTCCCTAGACTGGTAGTGCCCTTGGCTCTGTAGCTCTGTTCTTTACTTGTTTTAGGGAACAGAATGCACTCCTCCAGAGAGGCAGTTGGCAATTTACATCCCGCCCATCAGCATAACAAGGCTCCCTGTTCTCCAGGGCCTGTCTTGCCTTTCTTGTTCTTACACATTTTGTGGATGTCCCTTTTGACCGGTGGGAAGTGATACTTCTTTGTAGTGCAGATGTGCATTGCCCGCTTGCTTGCTTGGCCAAAAAGGGCGTATGCGTTTTCTCCTGAATATATTCAGGAGAAAACGCATACGCCCTTTTTGGCCAAGTGCATCATTGTCGAAGTTGTGCCCCTCTTCCTGTGCTTTAAAGGCGATTCCAACGTACCTCTTGAAATCTGTTTCCTGCTATTCTGCCTCGCTTTCAAGTCCGCCTCGTTGCCTTCCCTCAACAGATTTTTGGACGATAGTTGTCCTTTATTACTCGGCCAGTTTGTGAATTGCTGTGCCCCTGAGCTCCATTTTTCAACTCGTTTTTGGTGAGCTGACCGCAAGTCCAAAATTTTGGTTCAGGACCTATACTGGTTCCCGGTGGGTGGCTGAGAATTTGGTTAATTCTTCTTCCTGCCGGGAAATTACAGTGATATGTGCCCGTCCAAATGCCTAACAGCTACTCTCTCATTGGTTCTCCCTCTTCCCTTTCATCCTCTGCCAAATTGGCAACCTGTGCGAACCAAGAGGTTAAAGGGGCTGTCTCTCCAAGTTGGGAGGTTGATAGTAAAGCAGACGGAAAGTCAAACCGGAGCACCAGGAGAGGGACTATTCGTTGAGTTTTAGAAACCTTTCGTATTCACAGTGTGTCCGTTCCCTAGGTTTCCCGCACATGTTATAGCTGTAGTAATATTCCCTTCAACCTGGAGAGTTCGGACCCATGGAATGGGTGCCATGCATTATTGCTTTAAAGGGTCTGCATTTGCTCACCCAATCTCACCAATCGTCTCAGTCCCAAGTGTCCCTCCTTATGCCACATCCAGCTGTCGTTGTAGATAGGGTCATTCCAGCTTTCATCAGAGACCCTGAAGGAATTGTAAAGAATTTCCCAGTTTTTTTGTTTTGTTTTTGAAATTCCTTTTTATAGTGGGTTTGAGCTGATTCTCGCTGCCATGTTTATGCCAGTCTAGACACACTTGATTCCCTTACGGAGACATATCAATACATAGGTTTTAAGATTCTTACTAGTCAGATATTTTCCTCTGCGGGAAATATGGGGTTTTGAGTCCCTTTCACTGAGGACGGTGTAGGTCTTGTCTATTCCATAGTTGGTTTTTGGAACGGTACCTGTGCTTATATCAAACTCTGGTTTTATGCATCACCCCACCTCTCCTTCCCCCTTAAGCAGGTATAAGAGTGTTTTCTAAATGTGAGACACTGTTCTCTTTCCTAACTCAGTTCAAGTGTAGCCATGTTTACAGGATCTTCATAAGTGATATCTTATGATAAGTTTCTTTTTCTCTGTGACTTATTTCACTTAGAATCATCGTACCTGAATCCACCCATTTTGCTGCTACTGGTCTTATGACATTGATTTCATGGCTGAGGGATATTCCATCGTACGTAAGTACCACAATTTTTTGAACCATGTTTATATTTTCTGGGATACTTAAGGTTTATCCAAGTTGAGGTCCTTGTATGCAGTGCAGCCCTAAATTTTGGGGTGGCTCTGTCTTATTGATTTTCAGTTTTCCCAAGGTATATTCCCTAGACTGGTAGTGCCCTTGGCTCTGTAGCTCTGTTCTTTACTTGTTTTAGGGAACAGAATGCACTCCTCCAGAGAGGCAGTTGGCAATTTACATCCCGCCCATCAGCATAACAAGGCTCCCTGTTCTCCAGGGCCTGTCTTGCCTTTCTTGTTCTTACACATTTTGTGGATGTCCCTTTTGACCGGTGGGAAGTGATACTTCTTTGTAGTGCAGATGTGCATTGCCCGCTTGCTTGCTTGGCCAAAAAGGGCGTATGCGTTTTCTCCTGAATATATTCAGGAGAAAACGCATACGCCCTTTTTGGCCAAGTGCATCATTGTCGAAGTTGTGCCCCTCTTCCTGTGCTTTAAAGGCAATTCCAACGTACCTCTTGAAATCTGTTTCCTGCTATTCTGCCTCGCTTTCAAGTCCGCCTCATTGCCTTCCCTCAACAGATTTTTGGACGATAGTTGTCCTTCATTACTCGGCCAGTTTGTGAATTGCTGTGCCCCTGAGCTCCATTTTTCAACTCGTTTTTGGTGAGCTGACCGCAAGTCCAAAATTTTGGTTCAGGACCTATACTGGTTCCCGGAGGGTGGCTGAGAATTTGGTTAATTCTTCTTCCTGCCGGGAAATTACAGTGATATGTGCCCGTCCAAATGCCTAACAGCTACTCTCTCATTGGTTCTCCCTCTTCCCTTTCATCCTCTGCCAAATTGGCAACCTGTGCGAACCAAGAGGTTAAAGGGGCTGTCTCTCCAAGTTGGGAGGTTGATAGTAAAGCAGACGGAAAGTCAAACCAGAGCACCAGGAGAGGGACTATTCGTTGAGTTTTAGAAACCTTTCGTATTCACAGTGTGTCCATTCTCTAGGTTTCCCGCACATGTTATAGCTGTAGTAATATTCCCTTCAACCTGGAGAGTTCGGACCCATGGAATGGGTGCCATGCATTATTGCTTTAAAGGGTCTGCATTTGCTCACCCAATCTCACCAATCGTCTCAGTCCCAAGTGTCCCTCCTTATGCCACATCCAGCTGTCGTTGTAGATAGGGTCATTCCAGCTTTCATCAGAGACCCTGAAGGAATTGTAAAGAATTTCCCAGTTTTTTTGTTTTGTTTTTCAAATTCCTTTTTATAGTGGGTTTCAGCTGATTCTCGCTGCCATGTTTATGCCAGTCTAGACACACTTGATTCCCTTACAGAGACATATCAATACATAGGTTTTAAGATTCTTACTAGTCAGATATTTTCCTCTGCAGGAAATATGGGGTTTTGAGTCCCTTTCACTGAGGAAGGTGTAGGTCTTGTCTATTCCATAGTTGGTTTTTGGAACGGTACCTGTGCTTATATCAAACTCTGGTTTTATGCATCACCCCACCTCTCCTTCCCCCTTAAGCAGGTATAAGAGTGTTTTCTAAATGTGAGACACTGTTCTCTTTCCTAACTCAGTTCAAGTGTAGCCATGTTTACAGGATCTTCATAAGTGATATCTTATGATAAGTTTCTTTTTCTGTGTGACTTATTTCACTTAGAATCATCGTACCTGAATCCACCCATTTTGCTGCTACTGGTCTTATGACATTGATTTCATGGCTGAGGGATATTCCGTCGTACGTAAGTACCACAATTTTTTGAACCATGTTTATATTTTCTGGGATACTTAAGGTGTATCCAAGTTGAGGTCCTTGTATGCAGTGCAGCCCTAAATTTTGGGGTGGCTCTGTCTTATTGATTTTCAGTTTTCCCAAGGTATATTCCCTAGACTGGTAGTGCCCTTGGCTCTGTAGCTCTGTTCTTTACTTGTTTTAGGGAACAGAATGCACTCCTCCAGAGAGGCAGTTGGCAATTTACATCCCGCCCATCAGCATAACAAGGCTCCCTGTTCTCCAGGGCCTGTCTTGCCTTTCTTGTTCTTACACATTTTGTGGATGTCCCTTTTGACCGGTGGGAAGTGATACTTCTTTGTAGTGCAGATGTGCATTGCCCGCTTGCTTACTTGGCCAAAAAGGGCGTATGCGTTTTCTCCTGAATATATTCAGGAGAAAACGCATACGCCGTTTTTGGCCAAGTGCATCATTGTCGAAGTTGTGCCCCTCTTCCTGTGCTTTAAAGGCGATTCCAACGTACCTCTTGAAATCTGTTTCCTGCTATTCTGCCTCGCTTTCAAGTCCGCCTCATTGCCTTCCCTCAACAGATTTTTGGACGATAGTTGTCCTTCATTACTCGGCCAGTTTGTGAATTGCTGTGCCCCTGAGCTCCATTTTTCAACTCGTTTTTGGTGAGCTGACCGCAAGTCCAAAATTTTGGTTCAGGACCTATACTGGTTCCCGGTGGGTGGCTGAGAATTTGGTTAATTCTTCTTCCTGCCGGGAAATTACAGTGATATGTGCCCGTCCAAATGCCTAACAGCTACTCTCTCATTGGTTCTCCCTCTTCCCTTTCATCCTCTGCCAAATTGGCAACCTGTGCGAACCAAGAGGTTAAAGGGGCTGTCTCTCCAAGTTGGGAGGTTGATAGTAAAGCAGACGGAAAGTCAAACCAGAGCACCAGGAGAGGGACTATTCGTTGAGTTTTAGAAACCTTTCGTATTCACTGTGTGTCCATTCTCTAGGTTTCCCGCACATGTTATAGCTGTAGTAATATTCCCTTCAACCTGGAGAGTTCGGACCCATGGAATGGGTGCCATGCATTATTGCTTTAAAGGGTCTGCATTTGCTCACCCAATCTCACCAATCGTCTCAGTCCCAAGTGTCCCTCCTTATGCCACATCCAGCTGTCGTTGTAGATAGGGTCATTCCAGCTTTCATCAGAGACCCTGAAGGAATTGTAAAGAATTTCCCAGTTTTTTTGTTTTGTTTTTGAAATTCCTTTTTATAGTGGGTTTGAGCTGATTCTCGCTGCCATGTTTATGCCAGTCTAGACACACTTGATTCCCTTACGGAGACATATCAATACATAGGTTTTAAGATTCTTACTAGTCAGATATTTTCCTCTGCGGGAAATATGGGGTTTTGAGTCCCTTTCACTGAGGAAGGTGTAGGTCTTGTCTATTCCATAGTTGGTTTTTGGAACGGTACCTGTGCTTATATCAAACTCTGGTTTTATGCATCACCCCACCTCTCCTTCCCCCTTAAGCAGGTATAAGAGTGTTTTCTATATGTGAGACACTGTTCTGTTTCCTAACTCAGTTCAAGTGTAGCCATGTTTACAGGATCTTCATAAGTGATATCTTATGATAAGTTTCTTTTTCTGTGTGACTTATTTCACTTAGAATCATCGTACCTGAATCCACCCATTTTGCTGCTACTGGTCTTATGACATTGATTTCATGGCTGAGGGATATTCCGTCGTACGTAAGTACCACAATTTTTTGAACCATGTTTATATTTTCTGGGATACTTAAGGTGTATCCAAGTTGAGGTCCTTGTATGCAGTGCAGCCCTAAATTTTGGGGTGGCTCTGTCTTATTGATTTTCAGTTTTCCCAAGGTATATTCCCTAGACTGGTAGTGCCCTTGGCTCTGTAGCTCTGTTCTTTACTTGTTTTAGGGAACAGAATGCACTCCTCCAGAGAGGCAGTTGGCAATTTACATCCCGCCCATCAGCATAACAAGGCTCCCTGTTCTCCAGGGCCTGTCTTGCCTTTCTTGTTCTTACACATTTTGTGGATGTCCCTTTTGACCGGTGGGAAGTGATACTTCTTTGTAGTGCAGATTTGCATTGCCCGCTTGCTTGCTTGGCCAAAAAGGGCGTATGCGTTTTCTCCTGACTACATTCAGGAGAAAACGCATACGCCCTTTTTGGCCAAGTGCATCATTGTCGAAGTTGTGCCCCTCTTCCTGTGCTTTAAAGGTGATTCCAACGTACCTCTTGAAATCTGTTTCCTGCTATTCTGCCTCGCTTTCAAGTCCGCCTCGTTGCCTTCCCTCAACAGATTTTTGGACGATAGTTGTCCTTTATTACTCGGCCAGTTTGTGAATTGCTGTGCCCCTGAGCTCCATTTTTCAACTCGTTTTTGGTGAGCTGACCGCAAGTCCAAAATTTTGGTTCAGGACCTATACTGGTTCCCGGTGGGTGGCTGAGAATTTGGTTAATTCTTCTTCCTGCCGGGAAATTACAGTGATATGTGCCCGTCCAAATGCCTAACAGCTACTCTCTCATTGGTTCTCCCTCTTCCCTTTCATCCTCTGCCAAATTGGCAACCTGTGCGAACCAAGAGGTTAAAGGGGCTGTCTCTCCAAGTTGGGAGGTTGATAGTAAAGCAGACGGAAAGTCAAACCGGAGCACCAGGAGAGGGACTATTCGTTGAGTTTTAGAAACCTTTCGTATTCACAGTGTGTCCATTCTCTAGGTTTCCTGCACATGTTATAGCTGTAGTAATATTCCCTTCAACCTGGAGAGTTCGGACCCATGGAATGGGTGCCATGCATTATTGCTTTAAAGGGTCTGCATTTGCTCACCCAATCTCACCAATCGTCTCAGTCCCAAGTGTCCCTCCTTATGCCACATCCAGCTGTCGTTGTAGATAGGGTCATTCCAGCTTTCATCAGAGACCCTGAAGGAATTGTAAAGAATTTCCCAGTTTTTTTGTTTTGTTTTTGAAATTCCTTTTTATAGTGGGTTTGAGCTGATTCTCGCTGCCATGTTTATGCCAGTCTAGACACACTTGATTCCCTTACGGAGACATATCAATACATAGGTTTTAAGATTCTTACTAGTCAGATATTTTCCTCTGCGGGAAATATGGGGTTTTGAGTCCCTTTCACTGAGGAAGGTGTAGGTCTTGTCTATTCCATAGTTGGTTTTTGGAACGGTACCTGTGCTTATATCAAACTCTGGTTTTATGCATCACCCCACCTCTCCTTCCCCCTTAAGCAGGTATAAGAGTGTTTTCTAAATGTGAGACACTGTTCTGTTTCCTAACTCAGTTCAAGTGTAGCCATGTTTACAGGATCTTCATAAGTGATATCTTATGATAAGTTTCTTTTTCTGTGTGACTTATTTCACTTAGAATCATCGTACCTGAATCCACCCATTTTGCTGCTACTGGTCTTATGACATTGATTTCATGGCTGAGGGATATTCCGTCGTACGTAAGTACCACAATTTTTTGAACCATGTTTATATTTTCTGGGATACTTAAGGTGTATCCAAGTTGAGGTCCTTGTATGCAGTGCAGCCCTAAATTTTGGGGTGGCTCTGTCTTATTGATTTTCAGTTTTCCCAAGGTATATTCCCTAGACTGGTAGTGCCCTTGGCTCTGTAGCTCTGTTCTTTACTTGTTTTAGGGAACAGAATGCACTCCTCCAGAGAGGCAGTTGGCAATTTACATCCCGCCCATCAGCATAACAAGGCTCCCTGTTCTCCAGGGCCTGTCTTGCCTTTCTTGTTCTTACACATTTTGTGGATGTCCCTTTTGACCGGTGGGAAGTGATACTTCTTTGTAGTGCAGATTTGCATTGCCCGCTTGCTTGCTTGGCCAAAAAGGGCGTATGCGTTTTCTCCTGACTACATTCAGGAGAAAACGCATACGCCCTTTTTGGCCAAGTGCATCATTGTCGAAGTTGTGCCCCTCTTCCTGTGCTTTAAAGGTGATTCCAACGTACCTCTTGAAATCTGTTTCCTGCTATTCTGCCTCGCTTTCAAGTCCGCCTCGTTGCCTTCCCTCAACAGATTTTTGGACGATAGTTGTCCTTCATTACTCGGCCAGTTTGTGAATTGCTGTGCCCCTGAGCTCCATTTTTCAACTCGTTTTTGGTGAGCTGACCGCAAGTCCAAAATTTTGGTTCAGGACCTATACTGGTTCCCGGTGGGTGGCTGAGAATTTTGTTAATTCTTCTTCCTGCCGGGAAATTACAGTGATATGTGCCCGTCCAAATGCCTAACAGCTACTCTCTCATTGGTTCTCCCTCTTCCCTTTCATCCTCTGCCAAATTGGCAACCTGTGCGAACCAAGAGGTTAAAGGGGCTGTCTCTCCAAGTTGGGAGGTTGATAGTAAAGCAGACGGAAAGTCAAACTGGAGCACCAGGAGAGGGACTATTCGTTGAGTTTTAGAAACCTTTCGTATTCACAGTGTGTCCGTTCTCTAGGTTTCCCGCACATGTTATAGCTGTAGTAATATTCCCTTCAACCTGGAGAGTTCGGACCCATGGAATGGGTGCCATGCATTATTGCTTTAAAGGGTCTGCATTTGCTCACCCAATCTCACCAATCGTCTCAGTCCCAAGTGTCCCTCCTTATGCCACATCCAGCTGTCATTGTAGATAGGGTCATTCCAGCTTTCATCAGAGACCCTGAAGGAATTGTAAAGAATTTCCCAGTTTTTTTGTTTTGTTTTTGAAATTCCTTTTTATAGTGGGTTTGAGCTGATTCTCGCTGCCATGTTTATGCCAGTCTAGACACACTTGATTCCCTTACGGAGACATATCAATACATAGGTTTTAAGATTCTTACTAGTCAGATATTTTCTTCTGCGGGAAATATGGGGTTTTGAGTCCCTTTCACTGAGGACGGTGTAGGTCTTGTCTATTCCATAGTTGGTTTTTGGAACGGTACCTGTGCTTATATCAAACTCTGGTTTTATGCATCACCCCACCTCTCCTTCCCCCTTAAGCAGGTATAAGAGTGTTTTCTAAATGTGAGACACTGTTCTCTTTCCTAACTCAGTTCAAGTGTAGCCATGTTTACAGGATCTTCATAAGTGATATCTTATGATAAGTTTCTTTTTCTCTGTGACTTATTTCACTTAGAATCATCGTACCTGAATCCACCCATTTTGCTGCTACTGGTCTTATGACATTGATTTCATGGCTGAGGGATATTCCATCGTACGTAAGTACCACAATTTTTTGAACCATGTTTATATTTTCTGGGATACTTAAGGTGTATCCAAGTTGAGGTCCTTGTATGCAGTGCAGCCCTAAATTTTGGGGTGGCTCTGTCTTATTGATTTTCAGTTTTCCCAAGGTATATTCCCTAGACTGGTAGTGCCCTTGGCTCTGTAGCTCTGTTCTTTACTTGTTTTAGGGAACAGAATGCACTCCTCCAGAGAGGCAGTTGGCAATTTACATCCCGCCCATCAGCATAACAAGGCTCCCTGTTCTCCAGGGCCTGTCTTGCCTTTCTTGTTCTTACACATTTTGTGGATGTCCCTTTTGACCGGTGGGAAGTGATACTTCTTTGTAGTGCAGATGTGCATTGCCCGCTTGCTTGCTTGGCCAAAAAGGGCGTATGCGTTTTCTCCTGAATATATTCAGGTGAAAACGCATACGCCCTTTTTGGCCAAGTGCATCATTGTCGAAGTTGTGCCCCTCTTCTTGTGCTTTAAAGGCGATTCCAACGTACCTCTTGAAATCTGTTTCCTGCTATTCTGCCTCGCTTTCAAGTCCGCCTCGTTGCCTTCCCTCAACAGATTTTTGGACGATAGTTGTCCTTCATTACTCGGCCAGTTTGTGAATTGCTGTGCCCCTGAGCTCCATTTTTCAACTCGTTTTTGGTGAGCTGACCGCAAGTCCAAAATTTTGGTTCAGGACCTATACTGGTTCCCGGTGGGTGGCTGAGAATTTGGTTAATTCTTCTTCCTGCCGGGAAATTACAGTGATATGTGCCCGTCCAAATGCCTAACAGCTACTCTCTCATTGGTTCTCCCTCTTCCCTTTCATCCTCTGCCAAATTGGCAACCTGTGCGAACCAAGAGGTTAAAGGGGCTGTCTCTCCAAGTTGGGAGGTTGATAGTAAAGCAGACGGAAAGTCAAACCGGAGCACCAGGAGAGGGACTATTCGTTGAGTTTTAGAAACCTTTCGTATTCACAGTGTGTCCGTTCTCTAGGTTTCCCGCACATGTTATAGCTGTAGTAATATTCCCTTCAACCTGGAGAGTTCGGACCCATGGAATGGGTGCCATGCATTATTGCTTTAAAGGGTCTGCATTTGCTCACCCAATCTCACCAATCGTCTCAGTCCCAAGTGTCCCTCCTTATGCCACATCCAGCTATCGTTGTAGATAGGGTCATTCCAGCTTTCATCAGAGACCCTGAAGGAATTGTAAAGAATTTCCCAGTTTTTTTGTTTTGTTTTTGAAATTCCTTTTTATAGTGGGTTTGAGCTGATTCTCGCTGCCATGTTTATGCCAGTCTAGACACACTTGATTCCCTTACGGAGACATATCAATACATAGGTTTTAAGATTCTTACTAGTCAGATATTTTCCTCTGCGGGAAATATGGGGTTTTGAGTCCCTTTCACTGAGGACGCTGTAGGTCTTGTCTATTCCATAGTTGGTTTTTGGAACGGTACCTGTGCTTATATCAAACTCTGGTTTTATGCATCACCCCACCTCTCCTACCCCCTTAAGCAGGTATAAGAGTGTTTTCTAAATGTGAGACACTGTTCTCTTTCCTAACTCAGTTCAAGTGTAGCCATGTTTACAGGATCTTCATAAGTGATATCTTATGATAAGTTTCTTTTTCTCTGTGACTTATTTCACTTAGAATCATCGTACCTGAATCCACCCATTTTGCTGCTACTGGTCTTATGACATTGATTTCATGGCTGAGGGATATTCCATCGTACGTAAGTACCACAATTTTTTGAACCATGTTTATATTTTCTGGGATACTTAAGGTGTATCCAAGTTGAGGTCCTTGTATGCAGTGCAGCCCTAAATTTTGGGGTGGCTCTGTCTTATTGATTTTCAGTTTTCCCAAGGTATATTCCCTAGACTGGTAGTGCCCTTGGCTCTGTAGCTCTGTTCTTTACTTGTTTTAGGGAACAGAATGCACTCCTCCAGAGAGGCAGTTGGCAATTTACATCCCGCCCATCAGCATAACAAGGCTCCCTGTTCTCCAGGGCCTGTCTTGCCTTTCTTGTTCTTACACATTTTGTGGATGTCCCTTTTGACCGGTGGGAAGTGATACTTCTTTGTAGTGCAGATGTGCATTGCCCGCTTGCTTGCTTGGCCAAAAAGGGTGTATGCGTTTTCTCCTGAATACATTCAGGAGAAAACACATACGCCCTTTTTGGCCAAGTGCATCATTGTCGAAGTTGTGCCCCTCTTCCTGTGCTTTAAAGGCGAATCCAACGTACCTCTTGAAATCTGATTCCTGCTATTCTGCCTCGCTTTCAAGTCCGCCTCATTGCCTTCCTTCAACAGATTTTTGGACGATAGTTGTCCTTCATTACTCGGCCAGTTTGTGAATTGCTGTGCCCCTGAGCTCCATTTTTCAACTCGTTTTTGGTGAGCTGACCGCAAGTCCAAAATTTTGGTTCAGGACCTATACTGGTTCCCGGTGGGTGGCTGAGAATTTGGTTAATTCTTCTTCCTGCCGGGAAATTACAGTGATATGTGCCCGTCCAAATGCCTAACAGCTACTCTCTCATTGGTTCTCCCTCTTCCCTTTCATCCTCTGCCAAATTGGCAACCTGTGCGAACCAAGAGGTTAAAGGGGCTGTCTCTCCAAGTTGGGAGGTTGATAGTAAAGCAGACGGAAAGTCAAACCGGAGCACCAGGAGAGGGACTATTCGTTGAGTTTTAGAAACCTTTCGTATTCACAGTGTGTCCGTTCTCTAGGTTTCCCGCACATGTTATAGCTGTAGTAATATTCCCTTCAACCTGGAGAGTTCGGACCCATGGAATGGGTGCCATGCATTATTGCTTTAAAGGGTCTGCATTTGCTCACCCAATCTCACCAATCATCTCAGTCCCAAGTGTCCCTCCTTATGCCACATCCAGCTGTCGTTGTAGACAGGGTCATTCCAGCTTTCATCAGAGACCCTGAAGGAATTGTAAAGAATTTCCCAGTTTTTTTGTTTTGTTTCTGAAATTCCTTTTTATAGTGGGTTTGAGCTGATTCTCGCTGCCATGTTTATGCCACTCTAGACACACTTGATTCCCTTACAGAGACATATCAATACATAGGTTTTAAGATTCTTACTAGTCAGATATTTTCCTCTGCAGGAAATATGGGGTTTTGAGTCCCTTTCACTGAGGAAGGTGTAGGTCTTGTCTATTCCATAGTTGGTTTTTGGAACGGTACCTGTGCTTATATCAAACTCTGGTTTTATGCATCACCTCACCTCTCCTTCCCCCTTAAGCAGGTATAAGAGTGTTTTCTAAATGTGAGACACTGTTCTCTTTCCTAACTCAGTTCAAGTGTAGCCATGTTTACAGGATCTTCATAAGTGATATCTTATGATAAGTTTCTTTTTCTGTGTGACTTATTTCACTTAGAATCATCGTACCTGAATCCACCCATTTTGCTGCTACTGGTCTTATGACATTGATTTCATGGCTGAGGGATATTCCGTCGTACGTAAGTACCACAATTTTTTGAACCATGTTTATATTTTCTGGGATACTTAAGGTGTATCCAAGTTGAGGTCCTTGTATGCAGTGCAGCCCTAAATTTTGGGGTGGCTCTGTCTTATTGATTTTCAGTTTTCCCAAGGTATATTCCCTAGACTGGTAGTGCCCTTGGCTCTGTAGCTCTGTTCTTTACTTGTTTTAGGGAACAGAATGCACTCCTCCAGAGAGGCAGTTGGCAATTTACATCCCGCCCATCAGCATAACAAGGCTCCCTGTTCTCCAGGGCCTGTCTTGCCTTTCTTGTTCTTACACATTTTGTGGATGTCCCTTTTGACCGGTGGGAAGTGATACTTCTTTGTAGTGCAGATGTGCATTGCCCGCTTGCTTGCTTGGCCAAAAAGGGCGTATGCGTTTTCTCCTGAATATATTCAGGAGAAAACGCATACGCCCTTTTTGGCCAAGTGCATCATTGTCGAAGTTGTGCCCCTCTTCCTGTGCTTTAAAGGCGATTCCAACGTACCTCTTGAAATCTGTTTCCTGCTATTCTGCCTCGCTTTCAAGTCCGCCTCGTTGCCTTCCCTCAACAGATTTTTGGACGATAGTTGTCCTTCATTACTCGGCCAGTTTGTGAATTGCTGTGCCCCTGAGCTCCATTTTTCAACTCGTTTTTGGTGAGCTGACCGCAAGTCCAAAATTTTGGTTCAGGACCTATACTGGTTCCCGGTGGGTGGCTGAGAATTTGGTTAATTCTTCTTCCTGCCGGGAAATTACAGTGATATGTGCCCGTCCAAATGCCTAACAGCTACTCTCTCATTGGTTCTCCCTCTTCCCTTTCATCCTCTGCCAAATTGGCAACCTGTGCGAACCAAGAGGTTAAAGGGGCTGTCTCTCCAAGTTGGGAGGTTGATAGTAAAGCAGACGGAAAGTCAAACCGGAGCACCAGGAGAGGGACTATTCGTTGAGTTTTAGAAACCTTTCGTATTCACAGTGTGTCCGTTCCCTAGGTTTCCCGCACATGTTATAGCTGTAGTAATATTCCCTTCAACCTGGAGAGTTCGGACCCATGGAATGGGTGCCATGCATTATTGCTTTAAAGGGTCTGCATTTGCTCACCCAATCTCACCAATCGTCTCAGTCCCAAGTGTCCCTCCTTATGCCACATCCAGCTGTCGTTGTAGATAGGGTCATTCCAGCTTTCATCAGAGACCCTGAAGGAATTGTAAAGAATTTCCCAGTTTTTTTGTTTTGTTTTTGAAATTCCTTTTTATAGTGGGTTTGAGCTGATTCTCGCTGACATGTTTATGCCAGTCTAGACACACTTGATTCCCTTACGGAGACATATCAATACATAGGTTTTAAGATTCTTACTAGTCAGATATTTTCCTCTGCGGGAAATATGGGGTTTTGAGTCCCTTTCACTGAGGAAGGTGTAGGTCTTGTCTATTCCATAGTTGGTTTTTGGAACGGTACCTGTGCTTATATCAAACTCTGGTTTTCTGCATCACCCCACCTCTCCTTGCCCCTTAAGCAGGTATAAGAGTGTTTTCTAAATGTGAGACACTCTTCTCTTTCCTAACTCAGTTCAAGTGTAGCCATGTTTACAGGATCTTCATAAGTGATATCTTATGATAAGTTTCTTTTTCTGTGTGACTTATTTCACTTAGAATCATCGTACCTGAATCCACCCATTTTGCTGCTACTGGTCTTATGACATTGATTTCATGGCTGAGGGATATTCCGTCGTACGTAAGTACCACAATTTTTTGAACCATGTTTATATTTTCTGGTATACTTAAGGTGTATCCAAGTTGAGGTCCTTGTATGCAGTGCAGCCCTAAATTTTGGGGTGGCTCTGTCTTATTGATTTTCAGTTTTCCCAAGGTATATTCCCTAGACTGGTATTGCCCTTGGCTCTGTAGCTCTGTTCTTTTCTTGTTTTAGGGAACAGAATGCACTCCTCCAGAGAGGCAGTTGGCAGTTTACATCCCGCCCATCAGCATAACAAGGCTCCCTGTTCTCCAGGGCCTGTCTTGCCTTTCTTGTTCTTACACATTTTGTGGATGTCCCTTTTGACCGGTGGGAAGTGATACTACTTTGTAGTGCAGATGTGCATTGCCCGCTTGCTTGCTTGGCCAAAAAGGGCGTATGCGTTTTCTCCTGAATATATTCAGGAGAAAACGCATACGCCCTTTTTGGCCAAGTGCATCATTGTCGAAGTTGTGCCCCTGTTCCTGTGCTTTAAAGGCAATTCCAACGTACCTCTTGAAATCTGTTTCCTGCTATTCTGCCTCGCTTTCAAGTCCGCCTCGTTGCGTTCCCTCAACAGATTTTTGGACGATAGTTGTCCTTCATTACTCGGCCAGTTTGTGAATTGCTGTGCCCCTGAGCTCCATTTTTCAACTCGTTTTTGGTGAGCTGACCGCAAGTCCAAAATCTTGGTTCAGGACCTATACTGGTTCCCGGTGGGTGGCTGAGAATTTGGTTAATTCTTCTTCCTGCCGGGAAATTACAGTGATATGTGCCCGTCCAAATGCCTAACAGCTACTCTCTCATTGGTTCTCCCTCTTCCCTTTCATCCTCTGCCAAATTGGCAACCTGTGCGAACCAAGAGGTTAAAGGGGCTGTCTCTCCAAGTTGGGAGGTTGATAGTAAAGCAGACGGAAAGTCAAACCGGAGCACCAGGAGAGGGACTATTCGTTGAGTTTTAGAAACCTTTCGTATTCACAGTGTGTCCGTTCTCTAGGTTTCCCGCACATGTTATAGCTGTAGTAATATTCCCTTCAACCTGGAGAGTTCGGACCCATGGAATGGGTGCCATGCATTATTGCTTTAAAGGGTCTGCATTTGCTCACCCAATCTCACCAATCGTCTCAGTCCCAAGTGTCCCTCCTTATGCCACATCCAGCTGTCGTTGTAGATAGGGTCATTCCAGCTTTCATCAGAGACCCTGAAGGAATTGTAAAGAATTTCCCAGTTTTTTTGTTTTGTTTTTGAAATTCCTGTTTATAGTGGGTTTGAGCTGATTCTCGCTGCCATGTTTATGCCAGTCTAGACACACTTGATTCCCTGACAGAGACATATCAATACATAGGTTTTAAGATTCTTACTAGTCAGATATTTTCCTCTGCAGGAAATATGGGGTTTTGAGTCCCTTTCACTGAGGAAGGTGTAGGTCTTGTCTATTCCATAATTGGTTTTTGGAACGGTACCTGTGCTTATATCAAACTCTGGTTTTATGCATCACCCCACCTCTCCTTCCCCCTTAAGCAGGTATAAGAGTGTTTTCTAAATGTGAGACACTGTTCTCTTTCCTAACTCAGTTCAAGTGTAGCCATGTTTACAGGATCTTCATAAGTGATATCTTATGATAAGTTTCTTTTTCTCTGTGACTTATTTCACTTAGAATCATCGTACCTGAATCCACCCATTTTGCTGCTACTGATCTTATGACATTGATTTCATGGCTGAGGGATATTCCGTCGTACGTAAGTACCACAATTTTTTGAACCATGTTTATATTTTCTGGGATACTTAAGGTGTATCCAAGTTGAGGTCCTTGTATGCAGTGCAGCCCTAAATTTTGGGGTGGCTCTGTCTTATTGATTTTCAGTTTTCCCAAGGTATATTCCCTAGACTGGTAGTGCCCTTGGTTCTGTAGCTCTGTTCTTTACTTGTTTTAGGGAACAGAATGCACTCCTCCAGAGAGGCAGTTGGCAATTTACATCCCGCCCATCAGCATAACAAGGCTCCCTGTTCTCCAGGGCCTGTCTTGCCTTTCTTGTTCTTACACATTTTGTGGATGTCCCTTTTAACCGGTGGGAAGTGATACTTCTTTGTAGTGCAGATGTGCATTGCCCGCTTGCTTGCTTGGCCAAAAAGGGCGTATGCGTTTTCTCCTGAATATATTCAGGAGAAAACGCATACGCCCTTTTTGGCCAAGTGCATCATTGCCGAAGTTGTGCCCCTCTTCCTGTGCTTTAAAGGCGATTCCAACGTACCTCTTGAAATCTGTTTCCTGCTATTCTGCCTCGCTTTCAAGTCTGCCTCGTTGCCTTCCCTCAACAGATTTTTGGACGATAGTTGTCCTTTATTACTCGGCCAGTTTGTGAATTGCTGTGCCCCTGAGCTCCATTTTTCAACTCGTTTTTGGTGAGCTGACCGCAAGTCCAAAATTTTGGTTCAGGACCTATACTGGTTCCCGGTGGGTGGCTGAGAATTTGGTTAATTCTTCTTCCTGCCGGGAAATTACAGTGATATGTGCCCGTCCAAATGCCTAACAGCTACTCTCTCATTGGTTCTCCCTCTTCCCTTTCATCCTCTGCCAAATTGGCAACCTGTGCGAACCAAGAGGTTAAAGGGGCTGTCTCTCCAAGTTGGGAGGTTGATAGTAAAGCAGACGGAAAGTCAAACCGGAGCACCAGGAGAGGGACTATTCGTTGAGTTTTAGAAACCTTTCGTATTCACAGTGTGTCCGTTCTCTAGGTTTCCCGCACATGTTATAGCTGTAGTAATATTCCCTTCAACCTGGAGAGTTCAGACCCATGAAATGGGTGCCATGCATTATTGCTTTAAAGGGTCTGCATTTGCTCACCCAATCTCACCAATCGTCTCAGTCCCAAGTGTCCCTCCTTATGCCACATCCAGCTGTCGTTGTAGATAGGGTCATTCCAGCTTTCATCAGAGACCCTGAAGGAATTGTAAATAATTTCGCAGTTTTTTTGTTTTGTTTTTGAAATTCCTTTTTATAGTGGGTTTGAGCTGATTCTCGCTGCCATGTTTATGCCAGTCTAGACACACTTGATTCCCTTACGGAGACATATCAATACATAGGTTTTAAGATTCTTACTAGTCAGATACTTTCCTCTGCAGGAAATATGGGGTTTTGAGTCCCTTTCACTGAGGACGGTGTAGGTCTTGTCTATTCCATAGTTGGTTTTTGGAACGGTACCTGTGCTTATATCAAACTCTGGTTTTATGCATCACCCCACCTTTCCTTCCCCCTTAAGCAGGTAAAAGAGTGTTTTCTAAATGTGAGACACTGTTCTCTTTCCTAACTCAGTTCAAGTGTAGCCATGTTTACAGGATCTTCATAAGTGATATCATATGATAAGTTTCTTTTTCTGTGTGACTTATTTCACTTACAATCATCGTACCTGAATCCACCCATTTTGTTGCTACTGGTCTTATGACATTGATTTCATGGCTGAGGGATATTCCATCGTACGTAAGTACCACAATTTTTTGAACCATGTTTATATTTTCTGGGATACTTAAGGTGTATCCAAGTTGAGGTCCTTGTATGCAGTGCAGCCCTAAATTTTGGGGTGGCTCTGTCTTATTGATTTTCAGTTTTCCCAAGGTATATTCCCTAGACTGGTAGTGCCCTTGGCTCTGTAGCTCTGTTCTTTACTTGTTTTAGGGAACAGAATACACTCCTCCAGAGAGGCAGTTGGCAATTTACATCCCGCCCATCAGCATAACAAGGCTCCCTGTTCTCCAGGGCCTGTCTTGCCTTTCTTGTTCTTACACATTTTGTGGATGTCCCTTTTGACCGGTGGGAAGTGATACTTCTTTGTAGTGCAGATGTGCATTGCCCGCTTGCTTGCTTGGCCAAAAAGGGCGTATGCGTTTTCTCCTGAATATATTCAGGAGAAAACGCATACGCCCTTTTTGGCCAAGTGCATCATTGTCGAAGTTGTGCCCCTCTTCCTGTGCTTTAAAGGCGATTCCAACGTACCTCTTGAAATCTGTTTCCTGCTATTCTGCCTCGCTTTCAAGTCCGCCTCGTTGCCTTCCCTCAACAGATTTTTGGACGATAGTTGTCCTTTATTACTCGGCCAGTTTGTGAATTGCTGTGCCCCTGAGCTCCATTTTTCAACTCGTTTTTGGTGAGCTGACCGCAAGTCCAAAATTTTGGTTCAGGACCTATACTGGTTCCCGGTGGGTGGCTGAGAATTTGGTTAATTCTTCTTCCTGCCGGGAAATTACAGTGATATGTGCCCGTCCAAATTCCTAACTGCTACTCTCTCATTGGTTCTCCCTCTTCCCTTTCATCCTCTGCCAAATTGGCAACCTGTGCGAACCAAGAGGTTAAAGGGGCTGTCTCTCCAAGTTGGGAAGTTGATAGTAAAGCAGACGGAAAGTCAAACCGGAGCACCAGGAGAGGGACTATTCGTTGAGTTTTAGAAACCTTCCGTATTCACAGTGTGTCCGTTCTCTAGGTCTCCCGCACATGTTATAGCTGTAGTAATATTCCCTTCAACCTGGAGAGTTCGGACCCATGAAATGGGTGCCATGCATTATTGCTTTAAAGGGTCTGCATTTGCTCACCCAATCTCACCAATCGTCTCAGTCCCAAGTGTCCAGCCTTATGCCACATCCAGCTCTCATTGTAGATAGGGTCATTCCAGCTTTCATCAGAGACCCTGAAGGAATTGTAAAGAATTTCCCAGTTTTTTTGTTTTGTTGTTGAAATTCCTTTTTATAGTGGGTTTGATCTGATTCTCGCTGCCATGTTTATGCCAGTCTAGACACACTTGATTCCCTTACGGAGACATATCAATACATAGGTTTTAAGATTCTTACTAGTCAGATATTTTCCTCTGCGGGAAATATGGGGTTTTGAGTCCCTTTCACTGAGGACGGTGTAGGTCTTCTCTATTCCATAGTTGGTTTTTGGAACGGTACCTGTGCTTATATCAAACTCTGGTTTTATGCATCACCCCACCTCTCCTTCCCCCTTAAGCAGGTATAAGAGTGTTTTCTAAATGTGAGACACTGTTCTCTTTCCTAACTCAGTTCAAGTGTAGCCATGTTTACAGGATCTTCATAAGTGATATCTTATGATAAGTTTCTTTTTCTCTGTGACTTATTTCACTTAGAATCATCGTACCTGAATCCACCCATTTTGCTGCTACTGGTCTTATGACATTGATTTCATGGCTGAGGGATATTCCATCGTACGTAAGTACCACAATTTTTTGAACCATGTTTATATTTTCTGGGATACTTAAGGTGTATCCAAGTTGAGGTCCTTGTATGCAGTGCAGCCCTAAATTTTGGGGTGGCTCTGTCTTATTGATTTTCAGTTTTCCCAAGGTATATTCCCTAGACTGGTAGTGCCCTTGGCTCTGTAGCTCTGTTCTTTACTTGTTTTAGGGCACAGAATACACTCCTCCAGAGAGGCAGTTGGCAATTTACATCCCGCCCATCAGCATAACAAGGCTCCCTGTTCTCCAGGGCCTGTCTTGCCTTTCTTGTTCTTACACATTTTGTGGATGTCCCTTTTGACCGGTGGGAAGTGATACTTCTTTGTAGTGCAGATTTGCATTGCCCGCTTGCTTGCTTGGCCAAAAAGGGCGTATGCGTTTTCTCCTGAATATATTCAGGAGAAAACGCATACGCCCTTTTTGGCCAAGTGCATCATTGTCGAAGTTGTGCCCCTCTTCCTGTGCTTTAAAGGCGATTCCAACGTACCTCTTGAAATCTGTTTCCTGCTATTCTGCCTCGCTTTCAAGTCCGCCTCGTTGCCTTCCCTCAACAGATTTTTGGACGATAGTTGTCCTTTATTACTCGGCCAGTTTGTGAATTGCTGTGCCCCTGAGCTCCATTTTTCAACTCGTTTTTGGTGAGCTGACCGCAAGTCCAAAATTTTGGTTCAGGACCTATACTGGTTCCCGGTGGGTGGCTGAGAATTTGGTTAATTCTTCTTCCTGCCGGGAAATTACAGTGATATGTGCCCGTCCAAATGCCTAACAGCTACTCTCTCATTGGTTCTCCCTCTTCCCTTTCATCCTCTGCCAAATTGGCAACCTGTGCGAACCAACAGGTTAAAGGGGCTGTCTCTCCAAGTTGGGAGGTTGATAGTAAAGCAGACGGAAAGTCAAACCGGAGCACCAGGAGAGGGACTATTCGTCGAGTTTCAGAAACCTTTCGTATTCACAGTGTGTCCGTTCTCTAGGTTTCCCGCACATGTTATAGCTGTAGTAATATTCCCTTCAACCTGGAGAGTTCAGACCCATGGAATGGGTGCCATGCATTATTGCTTTAAAGGGTCTGCATTTGCTCACCCAATCTCACCAATCATCTCAGTCCCAAGTGTCCCTCCTTATGCCACATCCAGCTGTCGTTGTAGATAGGGTCATTCCAGCTTTCATCAGAGACCCTGAAGGAATTGTAAAGAATTTCCCAGTTTTTTTGTTTTGTTTTTGAAATTCCTTTTTATAGTGGGTTTGAGCTGATTCTCGCTGCCATGTTTATGCCAGTCTAGACACACTTGATTCCCTTACGGAGACATATCAATACATAGGTTTTAAGATTCTTACTAGTCAGATATTTTCCTCTGCGGGAAATATGGGGTTTTGAGTCCCTTTCACTGAGGACGGTGTAGGTCTTGTCTATTCCATAGTTGGTTTTTGGAACGGTACCTGTGCTTATATCAAACTCTGGTTTTATGCATCACCCCACCTCTCCTTCCCCCTTAAGCAGGTATAAGAGTGTTTTCTAAATGTGAGACACTGTTCTCTTTCCTAACTCAGTTCAAGTGTAGCCATGTTTACAGGATCTTCATAAGTGATATCTTATGATAAGTTTCTTTTTCTGCGTTACTTATTTCACTTAGAATCATCGTACCTGAATCCACCCATTTTGCTGCTACTGGTCTTATGACATTGATTTCATGGCTGAGGGATATTCCATCGTACGTAAGTACCACAATTTTTTGAACCATGTTTATATTTTCTGGGATACTTAAGGTGTATCCAAGTTGAGGTCCTTGTATGCAGTGCAGCCCTAAATTTTGGGGTGGCTCTGTCTTATTGATTTTCAGTTTTCCCAAGGTATATTCCCTAGACTGGTAGTGCCCTTGGCTCTGTAGCTCTGTTCTTTACTTGTTTTAGGGAACAGAATGCACTCCTCCAGAGAGGCAGTTGGCAATTTACATCCCGCCCATCAGCATAACAAGGCTCCCTGTTCTCCAGGGCCTGTCTTGCCTTTCTTGTTCTTACACATTTTGTGGATGTCCCTTTTGACCGGTGGGAAGTGATACTTCTTTGTAGTGCAGATGTGCATTGCCCGCTTGCTTGCTTGGCCAAAAAGGGTGTATGCGTTTTCTCCTGAATACATTCAGGAGAAAACACATACGCCCTTTTTGGCCAAGTGCATCATTGTCGAAGTTGTGCCCCTCTTCCTGTGCTTTAAAGGCGAATCCAACGTACCTCTTGAAATCTGATTCCTGCTATTCTGCCTCGCTTTCAAGTCCGCCTCATTGCCTTCCTTCAACAGATTTTTGGACGATAGTTGTCCTTCATTACTCGGCCAGTTTGTGAATTGCTGTGCCCCTGAGCTCCATTTTTCAACTCGTTTTTGGTGAGCTGACCGCAAGTCCAAAATTTTGGTTCAGGACCTATACTGGTTCCCGGTGGGTGGCTGAGAATTTGGTTAATTCTTCTTCCTGCCGGGAAATTACAGTGATATGTGCCCGTCCAAATGCCTAACAGCTACTCTCTCATTGGTTCTCCCTCTTCCCTTTCATCCTCTGCCAAATTGGCAACCTGTGCGAACCAAGAGGTTAAAGGGGCTGTCTCTCCAAGTTGGGAGGTTGATAGTAAAGCAGACGGAAAGTCAAACCGGAGCACCAGGAGAGGGACTATTCGTTGAGTTTTAGAAACCTTTCGTATTCACAGTGTGTCCGTTCTCTAGGTTTCCCGCACATGTTATAGCTGTAGTAATATTCCCTTCAACCTGGAGAGTTCGGACCCATGGAATGGGTGCCATGCATTATTGCTTTAAAGGGTCTGCATTTGCTCACCCAATCTCACCAATCGTCTCAGTCCCAAGTGTCCCTCCTTATGCCACATCCAGCTGTCGTTGTAGACAGGGTCATTCCAGCTTTCATCAGAGACCCTGAAGGAATTGTAAAGAATTTCCCAGTTTTTTTGTTTTGTTTCTGAAATTCCTTTTTATAGTGGGTTTGAGCTGATTCTCGCTGCCATGTTTATGCCACTCTAGACACACTTGATTCCCTTACAGAGACATATCAATACATAGGTTTTAAGATTCTTACTAGTCAGATATTTTCCTCTGCAGGAAATATGGGGTTTTGAGTCCCTTTCACTGAGGACGCTGTAGGTCTTGTCTATTCCATAGTTGGTTTTTGGAACGGTACCTGTGCTTATATCAAACTCTGGTTTTATGCATCACCCCACCTCTCCTACCCCCTTAAGCAGGTATAAGAGTGTTTTCTAAATGTGAGACACTGTTCTCTTTCCTAACTCAGTTCAAGTGTAGCCATGTTTACAGGATCTTCATAAGTGATATCTTATGATAAGTTTCTTTTTCTCTGTGACTTATTTTACTTAGAATCATCGTACCTGAATCCACCCATTTTGCTGCTACTGGTCTTATGACATTGATTTCATGGCTGAGGGATATTCCATCGTACGTAAGTACCACAATTTTTTGAACCATGTTTATATTTTCTGGGATACTTAAGGTGTATCCAAGTTGAGGTCCTTGTATGCAGTGCAGCCCTAAATTTTGGGGTGGCTCTGTCTTATTGATTTTCAGTTTTCCCAAGGTATATTCCCTAGACTGGTAGTGCCCTTGGCTCTGTAGCTCTGTTCTTTACTTGTTTTAGGGAACAGAATGCACTCCTCCAGAGAGGCAGTTGGCAATTTACATCCCGCCCATCAGCATAACAAGGCTCCCTGTTCTCCAGGGCCTGTCTTGCCTTTCTTGTTCTTACACATTTTGTGGATGTCCCTTTTGACCGGTGGGAAGTGATACTTCTTTGTAGTGCAGATGTGCATTGCCCGCTTGCTTACTTGGCCAAAAAGGGCGTATGCGTTTTCTCCTGTATATATTCAGGAGAAAACGCATACGCCGTTTTTGGCCAAGTGCATCATTGTCGAAGTTGTGCCCCTCTTCCTGTGCTTTAAAGGCGATTCCAACGTACCTCTTGAAATCTGTTTCCTGCTATTCTGCCTCGCTTTCAAGTCCGCCTCATTGCCTTCCCTCAACAGATTTTTGGACGATAGTTGTCCTTCATTACTCGGCCAGTTTGTGAATTGCTGTGCCCCTGAGCTCCATTTTTCAACTCGTTTTTGGTGAGCTGACCGCAAGTCCAAAATTTTGGTTCAGGACCTATACTGGTTCCCGGTGGGTGGCTGAGAATTTGGTTAATTCTTCTTCCTGCCGGGAAATTACAGTGATATGTGCCCGTCCAAATGCCTAACAGCTACTCTCTCATTGGTTCTCCCTCTTCCCTTTCATCCTCTGCCAAATTGGCAACCTGTGCGAACCAAGAGGTTAAAGAGGCTGTCTCTCCAAGTTGGGAGGTTGATAGTAAAGCAGACGGAAAGTCAAACCAGAGCACCAGGAGAGGGACTATTCGTTGAGTTTTAGAAACCTTTCGTATTCACAGTGTGTCCATTCTCTAGGTTTCCCGCACATGTTATAGCTGTAGTAATATTCCCTTCAACCTGGAGAGTTCGGACCCATGGAATGGGTGCCATGCATTATTGCTTTAAAGGGTCTGCATTTGCTCACCCAATCTCACCAATCGTCTCAGTCCCAAGTGTCCCTCCTTATGCCACATCCAGCTGTCGTTGTAGATAGGGTCATTCCAGCTTTCATCAGAGACCCTGAAGGAATTGTAAAGAATTTCCCAGTTTTTTTGTTTTGTTTTTGAAATTCCTTTTTATAGTGGGTTTGAGCTGATTCTCGCTGCCATGTTTATGCCAGTCTAGACACACTTGATTCCCTTACGGAGACATATCAATACATAGGTTTTAAGATTCTTACTAGTCAGATATTTTCCTCTGCGGGAAATATGGGGTTTTGAGTCCCTTTCACTGAGGAAGGTGTAGGTCTTGTCTATTCCATAGTTGGTTTTTGGAACGGTACCTGTGCTTATATCAAACTCTGGTTTTATGCATCACCCCACCTCTCCTTCCCCCTTAAGCAGGTATAAGAGTGTTTTCTAAATGTGAGACACTGTTCTGTTTCCTAACTCAGTTCAAGTGTAGCCATGTTTACAGGATCTTCATAAGTGATATCTTATGATAAGTTTCTTTTTCTGTGTGACTTATTTCACTTAGAATCATCGTACCTGAATCCACCCATTTTGCTGCTACTGGTCTTATGACATTGATTTCATGGCTGAGGGATATTCCGTCGTACGTAAGTACCACAATTTTTTGAACCATGTTTATATTTTCTGGGATACTTAAGGTGTATCCAAGTTGAGGTCCTTGTATGCAGTGCAGCCCTAAATTTTGGGGTGGCTCTGTCTTATTGATTTTCAGTTTTCCCAAGGTATATTCCCTAGACTGGTAGTGCCCTTGGCTCTGTAGCTCTGTTCTTTACTTGTTTTAGGGAACAGAATGCACTCCTCCAGAGAGGCAGTTGGCAATTTACATCCCGCCCATCAGCATAACAAGGCTCCCTGTTCTCCAGGGCCTGTCTTGCCTTTCTTGTTCTTACACATTTTGTGGATGTCCCTTTTGACCGGTGGGAAGTGATACTTCTTTGTAGTGCAGATTTGCATTGCCCGCTTGCTTGCTTGGCCAAAAAGGGCGTATGCGTTTTCTCCTGAATATATTCAGGAGAAAACGCATACGCCCTTTTTGGCCAAGTGCATCATTGTCGAAGTTGTGCCCCTCTTCCTGTGCTTTAAAGGCGATTCCAACGTACCTCTTGAAATCTGTTTCCTGCTATTCTGCCTCGCTTTCAAGTCCGCCTCGTTGCCTTCCCTCAACAGATTTTTGGACGATAGTTGTCCTTTATTACTCGGCCAGTTTGTGAATTGCTGTGCCCCTGAGCTCCATTTTTCAACTCGTTTTTGGTGAGCTGACCGCAAGTCCAAAATTTTGGTTCAGGACCTATACTGGTTCCCGGTGGGTGGCTGAGAATTTGGTTAATTCTTCTTCCTGCCGGGAAATTACAGTGATATGTGCCCGTCCAAATGCCTAACAGCTACCCTCTCATTGGTTCTCCCTCTTCCCTTTCATCCTCTGCCAAATTGGCAACCTGTGCGAACCAACAGGTTAAAGGGGCTGTCTCTCCAAGTTGGGAGGTTGATAGTAAAGCAGACGGAAAGTCAAACCGGAGCACCAGGAGAGGGACTATTCGTCGAGTTTTAGAAACCTTTCGTATTCACAGTGTGTCCGTTCTCTAGGTTTCCCGCACATGTTATAGCTGTAGTAATATTCCCTTCAACCTGGAGAGTTCGGACCCATGGAATGGGTGCCATGCATTATTGCTTTAAAGGGTCTGCATTTGCTCACCCAATCTCACCAATCGTCTCAGTCCCAAGTGTCCCTCCTTATGCCACATCCAGCTGTCGTTGTAGATAGGGTCATTCCAGCTTTCATCAGAGACCCTGAAGGAATTGTAAATAATTTCGCAGTTTTTTTGTTTTGTTTTTGAAATTCCTTTTTATAGTGGGTTTGAGCTGATTCTCGCTGCCATGTTTATGCCAGTCTAGACACACTTGATTCCCTTACGGAGACATATCAATACATAGGTTTTAAGATTCTTACTAGTCAGATACTTTCCTCTGCAGGAAATATGGGGTTTTGAGTCCCTTTCACTGAGGACGGTGTAGGTCTTGTCTATTCCATAGTTGGTTTTTGGAACGGTACCTGTGCTTATATCAAACTCTGGTTTTATGCATCACCCCACCTTTCCTTCCCCCTTAAGCAGGTAAAAGAGTGTTTTCTAAATGTGAGACACTGTTCTCTTTCCTAACTCAGTTCAAGTGTAGCCATGTTTACAGGATCTTCATAAGTGATATCATATGATAAGTTTCTTTTTCTGTGTGACTTATTTCACTTACAATCATCGTACCTGAATCCACCCATTTTGTTGCTACTGGTCTTATGACATTGATTTCATGGCTGAGGGATATTCCATCGTACGTAAGTACCACAATTTTTTGAACCATGTTTATATTTTCTGGGATACTTAAGGTGTATCCAAGTTGAGGTCCTTGTATGCAGTGCAGCCCTAAATTTTGGGGTGGCTCTGTCTTATTGATTTTCAGTTTTCCCAAGGTATATTCCCTAGACTGGTAGTGCCCTTGGCTCTGTAGCTCTGTTCTTTACTTGTTTTAGGGAACAGAATACACTCCTCCAGAGAGGCAGTTGGCAATTTACATCCCGCCCATCAGCATAACAAGGCTCCCTGTTCTCCAGGGCCTGTCTTGCCTTTCTTGTTCTTACACATTTTGTGGATGTCCCTTTTGACCGGTGGGAAGTGATACTTCTTTGTAGTGCAGATTTGCATTGCCCGCTTGCTTGCTTGGCCAAAAAGGGCGTATGCGTTTTCTCCTGAATATATTCAGGAGAAAACGCATACGCCCTTTTTGGCCAAGTGCATCATTGTCGAAGTTGTGCCCCTCTTCCTGTGCTTTAAAGGCGATTCCAACGTACCTCTTGAAATCTGTTTCCTGCTATTCTGCCTCGCTTTCAAGTCCGCCTCGTTGCCTTCCCTCAACAGATTTTTGGACGATAGTTGTCCTTTATTACTCGGCCAGTTTGTGAATTGCTGTGCCCCTGAGCTCCATTTTTCAACTCGTTTTTGGTGAGCTGACCGCAAGTCCAAAATTTTGGTTCAGGACCTATACTGGTTCCCGGTGGGTGGCTGAGAATTTGGTTAATTCTTCTTCCTGCCGGGAAATTACAGTGATATGTGCCCGTCCAAATTCCTAACTGCTACTCTCTCATTGGTTCTCCCTCTTCCCTTTCATCCTCTGCCAAATTGGCAACCTGTGCGAACCAAGAGGTTAAAGGGGCTGTCTCTCCAAGTTGGGAAGTTGATAGTAAAGCAGACGGAAAGTCAAACCGGAGCACCAGGAGAGGGACTATTCGTTGAGTTTTAGAAACCTTCCGTATTCACAGTGTGTCCGTTCTCTAGGTCTCCCGCACATGTTATAGCTGTAGTAATATTCCCTTCAACCTGGAGAGTTCGGACCCATGAAATGGGTGCCATGCATTATTGCTTTAAAGGGTCTGCATTTGCTCACCCAATCTCACCAATCGTCTCAGTCCCAAGTGTCCAGCCTTATGCCACATCCAGCTCTCATTGTAGATAGGGTCATTCCAGCTTTCATCAGAGACCCTGAAGGAATTGTAAAGAATTTCCCAGTTTTTTTGTTTTGTTGTTGAAATTCCTTTTTATAGTGGGTTTGATCTGATTCTCGCTGCCATGTTTATGCCAGTCTAGACACACTTGATTCCCTTACGGAGACATATCAATACATAGGTTTTAAGATTCTTACTAGTCAGATATTTTCCTCTGCGGGAAATATGGGGTTTTGAGTCCCTTTCACTGAGGACGGTGTAGGTCTTCTCTATTCCATAGTTGGTTTTTGGAACGGTACCTGTGCTTATATCAAACTCTGGTTTTATGCATCACCACACCTCTCCTTCCCCCTTAAGCAGGTATAAGAGTGTTTTCTAAATGTGAGACACTGTTCTCTTTCCTAACTCAGTTCAAGTGTAGCCATGTTTACAGGATCTTCATAAGTGATATCTTATGATAAGTTTCTTTTTCTCTGTGACTTATTTCACTTAGAATCATCGTACCTGAATCCACCCATTTTGCTGCTACTGGTCTTATGACATTGATTTCATGGCTGAGGGATATTCCATCGTACGTAAGTACCACAATTTTTTGAACCATGTTTATATTTTCTGGGATACTTAAGGTGTATCCAAGTTGAGGTCCTTGTATGCAGTGCAGCCCTAAATTTTGGGGTGGCTCTGTCTTATTGATTTTCAGTTTTCCCAAGGTATATTCCCTAGACTGGTAGTGCCCTTGGCTCTGTAGCTCTGTTCTTTACTTGTTTTAGGGCACAGAATACACTCCTCCAGAGAGGCAGTTGGCAATTTACATCCCGCCCATCAGCATAACAAGGCTCCCTGTTCTCCAGGGCCTGTCTTGCCTTTCTTGTTCTTACACATTTTGTGGATGTCCCTTTTGACCGGTGGGAAGTGATACTTCTTTGTAGTGCAGATTTGCATTGCCCGCTTGCTTGCTTGGCCAAAAAGGGCGTATGCGTTTTCTCCTGAATATATTCAGGAGAAAACGCATACGCCCTTTTTGGCCAAGTGCATCATTGTCGAAGTTGTGCCCCTCTTCCTGTGCTTTAAAGGCGATTCCAACGTACCTCTTGAAATCTGTTTCCTGCTATTCTGCCTCGCTTTCAAGTCCGCCTCGTTGCCTTCCCTCAACAGATTTTTGGACGATAGTTGTCCTTTATTACTCGGCCAGTTTGTGAATTGCTGTGCCCCTGAGCTCCATTTTTCAACTCGTTTTTGGTGAGCTGACCGCAAGTCCAAAATTTTGGTTCAGGACCTATACTGGTTCCCGGTGGGTGGCTGAGAATTTGGTTAATTCTTCTTCCTGCCGGGAAATTACAGTGATATGTGCCCGTCCAAATGCCTAACAGCTACTCTCTCATTGGTTCTCCCTCTTCCCTTTCATCCTCTGCCAAATTGGCAACCTGTGCGAACCAACAGGTTAAAGGGGCTGTCTCTCCAAGTTGGGAGGTTGATAGTAAAGCAGACGGAAAGTCAAACCGGAGCACCAGGAGAGGGACTATTCGTCGAGTTTTAGAAACCTTTCGTATTCACAGTGTGTCCGTTCTCTAGGTTTCCCGCACATGTTATAGCTGTAGTAATATTCCCTTCAACCTGGAGAGTTCAGACCCATGGAATGGGTGCCATGCATTATTGCTTTAAAGGGTCTGCATTTGCTCACCCAATCTCACCAATCGTCTCAGTCCCAAGTGTCCCTCCTTATGCCACATCCAGCTGTCGTTGTAGATAGGGTCATTCCAGCTTTCATCAGAGACCCTGAAGGAATTGTAAAGAATTTCCCAGTTTTTTTGTTTTGTTTTTGAAATTCCTTTTTATAGTGGGTTTGAGCTGATTCTCGCTGCCATGTTTATGCCAGTCTAGACACACTTGATTCCCTTACGGAGACATATCAATACATAGGTTTTAAGATTCTTACTAGTCAGATATTTTCCTCTGCGGGAAATATGGGGTTTTGAGTCCCTTTCACTGAGGACGGTGTAGGTCTTGTCTATTCCATAGTTGGTTTTTGGAACGGTACCTGTGCTTATATCAAACTCTGGTTTTATGCATCACCCCACCTCTCCTTCCCCCTTAAGCAGGTATAAGAGTGTTTTCTAAATGTGAGACACTGTTCTCTTTCCTAACTCAGTTCAAGTGTAGCCATGTTTACAGGATCTTCATAAGTGATATCTTATGATAAGTTTCTTTTTCTGCGTTACTTATTTCACTTAGAATCATCGTACCTGAATCCACCCATTTTGCTGCTACTGGTCTTATGACATTGATTTCATGGCTGAGGGATATTCCATCGTACGTAAGTACCACAATTTTTTGAACCATGTTTATATTTTCTGGGATACTTAAGGTGTATCCAAGTTGAGGTCCTTGTATGCAGTGCAGCCCTAAATTTTGGGGTGGCTCTGTCTTATTGATTTTCAGTTTTCCCAAGGTATATTCCCTAGACTGGTAGTGCCCTTGGCTCTGTAGCTCTGTTCTTTACTTGTTTTAGGGAACAGAATGCACTCCTCCAGAGAGGCAGTTGGCAATTTACATCCCGCCCATCAGCATAACAAGGCTCCCTGTTCTCCAGGGCCTGTCTTGCCTTTCTTGTTCTTACACATTTTGTGGATGTCCCTTTTGACCGGTGGGAAGTGATACTTCTTTGTAGTGCAGATGTGCATTGCCCGCTTGCTTGCTTGGCCAAAAAGGGCGTATGCGTTTTCTCCTGAATATATTCAGGAGAAAACGCATACGCCCTTTTTGGCCAAGTGCATCATTGTCGAAGTTGTGCCCCTCTTCCTGTGCTTTAAAGGCGATTCCAACGTACCTCTTGAAATCTGTTTCCTGCTATTCTGCCTCGCTTTCAAGTCCGCCTCGTTGCCTTCCCTCAACAGATTTTTGGACGATAGTTGTCCTTTATTACTCGGCCAGTTTGTGAATTGCTGTGCCCCTGAGCTCCATTTTTCAACTCGTTTTTGGTGAGCTGACCGCAAGTCCAAAATTTTGGTTCAGGACCTATACTGGTTCCCGGTGGGTGGCTGAGAATTTGGTTAATTCTTCTTCCTGCCGGGAAATTACAGTGATATGTGCCCGTCCAAATGCCTAACAGCTACTCTCTCATTGGTTCTCCCTCTTCCCTTTCATCCTCTGCCAAATTGGCAACCTGTGCGAACCAAGAGGTTAAAGGGGCTGTCTCTCCAAGTTGGGAGGTTGATAGTAAAGCAGACGGAAAGTTAAACCGGAGCACCAGGAGAGGGACTATTCGTTGAGTTTTAGAAACCTTTCGTATTCACAGTGTGTCCGTTCTCTAGGTTTCCCGCACATGTTATAGCTGTAGTAATATTCCCTTCAACCTGGAGAGTTCGGACCCATGGAATGGGTGCCATGCATTATTGCTTTAAAGGGTCTGCATTTGCTCACCCAATCTCACCAATCGTCTCAGTCCCAAGTGTCCCTCCTTATGCCACATCCAGCTGTCGTTGTAGATAGGGTCATTCCAGCTTTCATCAGAGACCCTGAAGGAATTGTAAAGAATTTCCCAGTTTTTTTGTTTTGTTTTTGAAATTCCTTTTTATAGTGGGTTTGAGCTGATTCTCGCTGCCATGTTTATGCCAGTCTAGACACACTTGATTCCCTTACGGAGACATATCAATACATAGGTTTTAAGATTCTTACTAGTCAGATATTTTCTTCTGCGGGAAATATGGGGTTTTGAGTCCCTTTCACTGAGGACGGTGTAGGTCTTGACTATTCCATAGTTGGTTTTTGGAACGGTACCTGTGCTTATATCAAACTCTGGTTTTATGCATCACCCCACCTCTCCTTCCCCCTTAAGCAGGTATAAGAGTGTTTTCTAAATGTGAGACACTGTTCTCTTTCCTAACTCAGTTCAAGTGTAGCCATGTTTACAGGATCTTCATAAGTGATATCTTATGATAAGTTTCTTTTTCTCTGTGACTTATTTCACTTAGAATCATCGTACCTGAATCCACCCATTTTGCTGCTACTGGTCTTATGACATTGATTTCATGGCTGAGGGATATTCCATCGTACGTAAGTACCACAATTTTTTGAACCATGTTTATATTTTCTGGGATACTTAAGGTGTATCCAAGTTGAGGTCCTTGTATGCAGTGCAGCCCTAAATTTTGGGGTGGCTCTGTCTTATTGATTTTCAGTTTTCCCAAGGTATATTCCCTAGACTGGTAGTGCCCTTGGCTCTGTAGCTCTGTTCTTTACTTGTTTTAGGGAACAGAATGCACTCCTCCAGAGAGGCAGTTGGCAATTTACATCCCGCCCATCAGCATAACAAGGCTCCCTGTTCTCCAGGGCCTGTCTTGCCTTTCTTGTTCTTACACATTTTGTGGATGTCCCTTTTGACCGGTGGGAAGTGATACTTCTTTGTAGTGCAGATGTGCATTGCCCGCTTGCTTGCTTGGCCAAAAAGGGTGTATGCGTTTTCTCCTGAATACATTCAGGAGAAAACACATACGCCCTTTTTGGCCAAGTGCATCATTGTCGAAGTTGTGCCCCTCTTCCTGTGCTTTAAAGGCGAATCCAACGTACCTCTTGAAATCTGATTCCTGCTATTCTGCCTCGCTTTCAAGTCCGCCTCATTGCCTTCCTTCAACAGATTTTTGGACGATAGTTGTCCTTCATTACTCGGCCAGTTTGTGAATTGCTGTGCCCCTGAGCTCCATTTTTCAACTCGTTTTTGGTGAGCTGACCGCAAGTCCAAAATTTTGGTTCAGGACCTATACTGGTTCCCGGTGGGTGGCTGAGAATTTGGTTAATTCTTCTTCCTGCCGGGAAATTACAGTGATATGTGCCCGTCCAAATGCCTAACAGCTACTCTCTCATTGGTTCTCCCTCTTCCCTTTCATCCTCTGCCAAATTGGCAACCTGTGCGAACCAAGAGGTTAAAGGGGCTGTCTCTCCAAGTTGGGAGGTTGATAGTAAAGCAGACGGAAAGTCAAACCGGAGCACCAGGAGAGGGACTATTCGTTGAGTTTTAGAAACCTTTCGTATTCACAGTGTGTCCGTTCTCTAGGTTTCCCGCACATGTTATAGCTGTAGTAATATTCCCTTCAACCTGGAGAGTTCGGACCCATGGAATGGGTGCCATGCATTATTGCTTTAAAGGGTCTGCATTTGCTCACCCAATCTCACCAATCGTCTCAGTCCCAAGTGTCCCTCCTTATGCCACATCCAGCTGTCGTTGTAGATAGGGTCATTCCAGCTTTCATCAGAGACCCTGAAGGAATTGTAAAGAATTTCCCAGTTTTTTTGTTTTGTTTCTGAAATTCCTTTTTATAGTGGGTTTGAGCTGATTCTCGCTGCCATGTTTATGCCACTCTAGACACACTTGATTCCCTTACAGAGACATATCAATACATAGGTTTTAAGATTCTTACTAGTCAGATATTTTCCTCTGCAGGAAATATGGGGTTTTGAGTCCCTTTCACTGAGGACGCTGTAGGTCTTGTCTATTCTATAGTTGGTTTTTGGAACGGTACCTGTGCTTATATCAAACTCTGGTTTTATGCATCACCCCACCTCTCCTACCCCCTTAAGCAGGTATAAGAGTGTTTTCTAAATGTGAGACACTGTTCTCTTTCCTAACTCAGTTCAAGTGTAGCCATGTTTACAGGATCTTCATAAGTGATATCTTATGATAAGTTTCTTTTTCTCTGTGACTTATTTTACTTAGAATCATCGTACCTGAATCCACCCATTTTGCTGCTACTGGTCTTATGACATTGATTTCATGGCTGAGGGATATTCCATCGTACGTAAGTACCACAATTTTTTGAACCATGTTTATATTTTCTGGGATACTTAAGGTGTATCCAAGTTGAGGTCCTTGTATGCAGTGCAGCCCTAAATTTTGGGGTGGCTCTGTCTTATTGATTTTCAGTTTTCCCAAGGTATATTCCCTAGACTGGTAGTGCCCTTGGCTCTGTAGCTCTGTTCTTTACTTGTTTTAGGGAACAGAATGCACTCCTCCAGAGAGGCAGTTGGCAATTTACATCCCGCCCATCAGCATAACAAGGCTCCCTGTTCTCCAGGGCCTGTCTTGCCTTTCTTGTTCTTACACATTTTGTGGATGTCCCTTTTGACCGGTGGGAAGTGATACTTCTTTGTAGTGCAGATGTGCATTGCCCGCTTGCTTACTTGGCCAAAAAGGGCGTATGCGTTTTCTCCTGTATATATTCAGGAGAAAACGCATACGCCGTTTTTGGCCAAGTGCATCATTGTCGAAGTTGTGCCCCTCTTCCTGTGCTTTAAAGGCGATTCCAACGTACCTCTTGAAATCTGTTTCCTGCTATTCTGCCTCGCTTTCAAGTCCGCCTCATTGCCTTCCCTCAACAGATTTTTGGACGATAGTTGTCCTTCATTACTCGGCCAGTTTGTGAATTGCTGTGCCCCTGAGCTCCATTTTTCAACTCGTTTTTGGTGAGCTGACCGCAAGTCCAAAATTTTGGTTCAGGACCTATACTGGTTCCCGGTGGGTGGCTGAGAATTTGGTTAATTCTTCTTCCTGCCGGGAAATTACAGTGATATGTGCCCGTCCAAATGCCTAACAGCTACTCTCTCATTGGTTCTCCCTCTTCCCTTTCATCCTCTGCCAAATTGGCAACCTGTGCGAACCAAGAGGTTAAAGGGGCTGTCTCTCCAAGTTGGGAGGTTGATAGTAAAGCAGACGGAAAGTCAAACCAGAGCACCAGGAGAGGGACTATTCGTTGAGTTTTAGAAACCTTTCGTATTCACAGTGTGTCCATTCTCTAGGTTTCCCGCACATGTTATAGCTGTAGTAATATTCCCTTCAACCTGGAGAGTTCGGACCCATGGAATGGGTGCCATGCATTATTGCTTTAAAGGGTCTGCATTTGCTCACCCAATCTCACCAATCGTCTCAGTCCCAAGTGTCCCTCCTTATGCCACATCCAGCTGTCGTTGTAGATAGGGTCATTCCAGCTTTCATCAGAGACCCTGAAGGAATTGTAAAGAATTTCCCAGTTTTTTTGTTTTGTTTTTGAAATTCCTTTTTATAGTGGGTTTGAGCTGATTCTCGCTGCCATGTTTATGCCAGTCTAGACACACTTGATTCCCTTACGGAGACATATCAATACATAGGTTTTAAGATTCTTACTAGTCAGATATTTTCCTCTGCGGGAAATATGGGGTTTTGAGTCCCTTTCACTGAGGAAGGTGTAGGTCTTGTCTATTCCATAGTTGGTTTTTGGAACGGTACCTGTGCTTATATCAAACTCTGGTTTTATGCATCACCCCACCTCTCCTTCCCCCTTAAGCAGGTATAAGAGTGTTTTCTAAATGTGAGACACTGTTCTGTTTCCTAACTCAGTTCAAGTGTAGCCATGTTTACAGGATCTTCATAAGTGATATCTTATGATAAGTTTCTTTTTCTGTGTGACTTATTTCACTTAGAATCATCGTACCTGAATCCACCCATTTTGCTGCTACTGGTCTTATGACATTGATTTCATGGCTGAGGGATATTCCGTCGTACGTAAGTACCACAATTTTTTGAACCATGTTTATATTTTCTGGGATACTTAAGGTGTATCCAAGTTGAGGTCCTTGTATGCAGTGCAGCCCTAAATTTTGGGGTGGCTCTGTCTTATTGATTTTCAGTTTTCCCAAGGTATATTCCCTAGACTGGTAGTGCCCTTGGCTCTGTAGCTCTGTTCTTTACTTGTTTTAGGGAACAGAATGCACTCCTCCAGAGAGGCAGTTGGCAATTTACATCCCGCCCATCAGCATAACAAGGCTCCCTGTTCTCCAGGGCCTGTCTTGCCTTTCTTGTTCTTACACATTTTGTGGATGTCCCTTTTGACCGGTGGGAAGTGATACTTCTTTGTAGTGCAGATTTGCATTGCCCGCTTGCTTGCTTGGCCAAAAAGGGCGTATGCGTTTTCTCCTGAATATATTCAGGAGAAAACGCATACGCCCTTTTTGGCCAAGTGCATCATTGTCGAAGTTGTGCCCCTCTTCCTGTGCTTTAAAGGCGATTCCAACGTACCTCTTGAAATCTGTTTCCTGCTATTCTGCCTCGCTTTCAAGTCCGCCTCGTTGCCTTCCCTCAACAGATTTTTGGACGATAGTTGTCCTTTATTACTCGGCCAGTTTGTGAATTGCTGTGCCCCTGAGCTCCATTTTTCAACTCGTTTTTGGTGAGCTGACCGCAAGTCCAAAATTTTGGTTCAGGACCTATACTGGTTCCCGGTGGGTGGCTGAGAATTTGGTTAATTCTTCTTCCTGCCGGGAAATTACAGTGATATGTGCCCGTCCAAATGCCTAACAGCTACTCTCTCATTGGTTCTCCCTCTTCCCTTTCATCCTCTGCCAAATTGGCAACCTGTGCGAACCAACAGGTTAAAGGGGCTGTCTCTCCAAGTTGGGAGGTTGATAGTAAAGCAGACGGAAAGTCAAACCGGAGCACCAGGAGAGGGACTATTCGTCGAGTTTTAGAAACCTTTCGTATTCACAGTGTGTCCGTTCTCTAGGTTTCCCGCACATGTTATAGCTGTAGTAATATTCCCTTCAACCTGGAGAGTTCGGACCCATGGAATGGGTGCCATGCATTATTGCTTTAAAGGGTCTGCATTTGCTCACCCAATCTCACCAATCGTCTCAGTCCCAAGTGTCCCTCCTTATGCCACATCCAGCTGTCGTTGTAGATAGGGTCATTCCAGCTTTCATCAGAGACCCTGAAGGAATTGTAAAGAATTTCCCAGTTTTTTTGTTTTGTTTTTGAAATTCCTTTTTATAGTGGGTTTGAGCTGATTCTCGCTGCCATGTTTATGCCAGTCTAGACACACTTGATTCCCTTACGGAGACATATCAATACATAGGTTTTAAGATTCTTACTAGTCAGATATTTTCCTCTGCGGGAAATATGGGGTTTTGAGTCCCTTTCACTGAGGACGGTGTAGGTCTTGTCTATTCCATAGTTGGTTTTTGGAACGGTACCTGTGCTTATATCAAACTCTGGTTTTATGCATCACCCCACCTCTCCTTCCCCCTTAAGCAGGTATAAGAGTGTTTTCTAAATGTGAGACACTGTTCTCTTTCCTAACTCAGTTCAAGTGTAGCCATGTTTACAGGATCTTCATAAGTGATATCTTATGATAAGTTTCTTTTTCTGCGTTACTTATTTCACTTAGAATCATCGTACCTGAATCCACCCATTTTGCTGCTACTGGTCTTATGACATTGATTTCATGGCTGAGGGATATTCCATCGTACGTAAGTACCACAATTTTTTGAACCATGTTTATATTTTCTGGGATACTTAAGGTGTATCCAAGTTGAGGTCCTTGTATGCAGTGCAGCCCTAAATTTTGGGGTGGCTCTGTCTTATTGATTTTCAGTTTTCCCAAGGTATATTCCCTAGACTGGTAGTGCCCTTGGCTCTGTAGCTCTGTTCTTTACTTGTTTTAGGGAACAGAATGCACTCCTCCAGAGAGGCAGTTGGCAATTTACATCCCGCCCATCAGCATAACAAGGCTCCCTGTTCTCCAGGGCCTGTCTTGCCTTTCTTGTTCTTACACATTTTGTGGATGTCCCTTTTGACCGGTGGGAAGTGATACTTCTTTGTAGTGCAGATTTGCATTGCCCGCTTGCTTGCTTGGCCAAAAAGGGCGTATGCGTTTTCTCCTGACTACATTCAGGAGAAAACGCATACGCCCTTTTTGGCCAAGTGCATCATTGTCGAAGTTGTGCCCCTCTTCCTGTGCTTTAAAGGTGATTCCAACGTACCTCTTGAAATCTGTTTCCTGCTATTCTGCCTCGCTTTCAAGTCCGCCTCGTTGCCTTCCCTCAACAGATTTTTGGACGATAGTTGTCCTTCATTACTCGGCCAGTTTGTGAATTGCTGTGCCCCTGAGCTCCATTTTTCAACTCGTTTTTGGTGAGCTGACCGCAAGTCCAAAATTTTGGTTCAGGACCTATACTGGTTCCCGGTGGGTGGCTGAGAATTTGGTTAATTCTTCTTCCTGCCGGGAAATTACAGTGATATGTGCCCGTCCAAATGCCTAACAGCTACTCTCTCATTGGTTCTCCCTCTTCCCTTTCATCCTCTGCCAAATTGGCAACCTGTGCGAACCAAGAGGTTAAAGGGGCTGTCTCTCCAAGTTGGGAGGTTGATAGTAAAGCAGACGGAAAGTCAAACTGGAGCACCAGGAGAGGGACTATTCGTTGAGTTTTAGAAACCTTTCGTATTCACAGTGTGTCCATTCTCTAGGTTTCCCGCACATGTTATAGCTGTAGTAATATTCCCTTCAACCTGGAGAGTTCGGACCCATGGAATGGGTGCCATGCATTATTGCTTTAAAGGGTCTGCATTTGCTCACCCAATCTCACCAATCGTCTCAGTCCCAAGTGTCCCTCCTTATGCCACATCCAGCTGTCATTGTAGATAGGGTCATTCCAGCTTTCATCAGAGACCCTGAAGGAATTGTAAAGAATTTCCCAGTTTTTTTGTTTTGTTTTTGAAATTCCTTTTTATAGTGGGTTTGAGCTGATTCTCGCTGCCATGTTTATGCCAGTCTAGACACACTTGATTCCCTTACGGAGACATATCAATACATAGGTTTTAAGATTCTTACTAGTCAGATATTTTCTTCTGCGGGAAATATGGGGTTTTGAGTCCCTTTCACTGAGGACGGTGTAGGTCTTGTCTATTCCATAGTTGGTTTTTGGAACGGTACCTGTGCTTATATCAAACTCTGGTTTTATGCATCACCCCACCTCTCCTTCCCCCTTAAGCAGGTATAAGAGTGTTTTCTAAATGTGAGACACTGTTCTCTTTCCTAACTCAGTTCAAGTGTAGCCATGTTTACAGGATCTTCATAAGTGATATCTTATGATAAGTTTCTTTTTCTCTGTGACTTATTTCACTTAGAATCATCGTACCTGAATCCACCCATTTTGCTGCTACTGGTCTTATGACATTGATTTCATGGCTGAGGGATATTCCATCGTACGTAAGTACCACAATTTTTTGAACCATGTTTATATTTTCTGGGATACTTAAGGTGTATCCAAGTTGAGGTCCTTGTATGCAGTGCAGCCCTAAATTTTGGGGTGGCTCTGTCTTATTGATTTTCAGTTTTCCCAAGGTATATTCCCTAGACTGGTAGTGCCCTTGGCTCTGTAGCTCTGTTCTTTACTTGTTTTAGGGAACAGAATGCACTCCTCCAGAGAGGCAGTTGGCAATTTACATCCCGCCCATCAGCATAACAAGGCTCCCTGTTCTCCAGGGCCTGTCTTGCCTTTCTTGTTCTTACACATTTTGTGGATGTCCCTTTTGACCGGTGGGAAGTGATACTTCTTTGTAGTGCAGATGTGCATTGCCCGCTTGCTTGCTTGGCCAAAAAGGGCGTATGCGTTTTCTCCTGAATATATTCAGGAGAAAACGCATACGCCCTTTTTGGCCAAGTGCATCATTGTCGAAGTTGTGCCCCTCTTCTTGTGCTTTAAAGGCGATTGCAACGTACCTCTTGAAATCTGTTTCATGCTATTCTGCCTCGCTTTCAAGTCCGCCTCGTTGCCTTCCCTCAACAGATTTTTGGACGATAGTTGTCCTTCATTACTCGGCCAGTTTGTGAATTGCTGTGCCCCTGAGCTCCATTTTTCAACTCGTTTTTGGTGAGCTGACCGCAAGTCCAAAATTTTGGTTCAGGACCTATACTGGTTCCCGGTGGGTGGCTGAGAATTTGGTTAATTCTTCTTCCTGCCGGGAAATTACAGTGATATGTGCCCGTCCAAATGCCTAACAGCTACTCTCTCATTGGTTCTCCCTCTTCCCTTTCATCCTCTGCCAAATTGGCAACCTGTGCGAACCAAGAGGTTAAAGGGGCTGTCTCTCCAAGTTGGGAGGTTGATAGTAAAGCAGACGGAAAGTCAAACCGGAGCACCAGGAGAGGGACTATTCGTTGAGTTTTAGAAACCTTTCGTATTCACAGTGTGTCCGTTCTCTAGGTTTCCCGCACATGTTATAGCTGTAGTAATATTCCCTTCAACCTGGAGAGTTCGGACCCATGGAATGGGTGCCATGCATTATTGCTTTAAAGGGTCTGCATTTGCTCACCCAATCTCACCAATCGTCTCAGTCCCAAGTGTCCCTCCTTATGCCACATCCAGCTATCGTTGTAGATAGGGTCATTCCAGCTTTCATCAGAGACCCTGAAGGAATTGTAAAGAATTTCCCAGTTTTTTTGTTTTGTTTTTGAAATTCCTTTTTATAGTGGGTTTGAGCTGATTCTCGCTGCCATGTTTATGCCAGTCTAGACACACTTGATTCCCTTACGGAGACATATCAATACATAGGTTTTAAGATTCTTACTAGTCAGATATTTTCCTCTGCGGGAAATATGGGGTTTTGAGTCCCTTTCACTGAGGACGCTGTAGGTCTTGTCTATTCCATAGTTGGTTTTTGGAACGGTACCTGTGCTTATATCAAACTCTGGTTTTATGCATCACCCCACCTCTCCTACCCCCTTAAGCAGGTATAAGAGTGTTTTCTAAATGTGAGACACTGTTCTCTTTCCTAACTCAGTTCAAGTGTAGCCATGTTTACAGGATCTTCATAAGTGATATCTTATGATAAGTTTCTTTTTCTGTGTGACTTATTTCACTTAGAATCATCGTACCTGAATCCACCCATTTTGCTGCTACTGGTCTTATGACATTGATTTCATGGCTGAGGGATATTCCGTCGTACGTAAGTACCACAATTTTTTGAACCATGTTTATATTTTCTGGGATACTTAAGGTGTATCCAAGTTGAGGTCCTTGTATGCAGTGCAGCCCTAAATTTTGGGGTGGCTCTGTCTTATTGATTTTCAGTTTTCCCAAGGTATATTCCCTAGACTGGTAGTGCCCTTGGCTCTGTAGCTCTGTTCTTTACTTGTTTTAGGGAACAGAATGCACTCCTCCAGAGAGGCAGTTGGCAATTTACATCCCGCCCATCAGCATAACAAGGCTCCCTGTTCTCCAGGGCCTGTCTTGCCTTTCTTGTTCTTACACATTTTGTGGATGTCCCTTTTGACCGGTGGGAAGTGATACTTCTTTGTAGTGCAGATGTGCATTGCCCGCTTGCTTGCTTGGCCAAAAAGGGCGTATGCGTTTTCTCCTGAATATATTCAGGAGAAAACGCATACGCCCTTTTTGGCCAAGTGCATCATTGTCGAAGTTGTGCCCCTCTTCCTGTGCTTTAAAGGCGATTCCAACGTACCTCTTGAAATCTGTTTCCTGCTATTCTGCCTCGCTTTCAAGTCCGCCTCGTTGCCTTCCCTCAACAGATTTTTGGACGATAGTTGTCCTTCATTACTCGGCCAGTTTGTGAATTGCTGTGCCCCTGAGCTCCATTTTTCAACTCGTTTTTGGTGAGCTGACCGCAAGTCCAAAATTTTGGTTCAGGACCTATACTGGTTCCCGGTGGGTGGCTGAGAATTTGGTTAATTCTTCTTCCTGCCGGGAAATTACAGTGATATGTGCCCGTCCAAATGCCTAACAGCTACTCTCTCATTGGTTCTCCCTCTTCCCTTTCATCCTCTGCCAAATTGGCAACCTGTGCGAACCAAGAGGTTAAAGGGGCTGTCTCTCCAAGTTGGGAGGTTGATAGTAAAGCAGACGGAAAGTCAAACCGGAGCACCAGGAGAGGGACTATTCGTTGAGTTTTAGAAACCTTTCGTATTCACAGTGTGTCCGTTCCCTAGGTTTCCCGCACATGTTATAGCTGTAGTAATATTCCCTTCAACCTGGAGAGTTCGGACCCATGGAATGGGTGCCATGCATTATTGCTTTAAAGGGTCTGCATTTGCTCACCCAATCTCACCAATCGTCTCAGTCCCAAGTGTCCCTCCTTATGCCACATCCAGCTGTCGTTGTAGATAGGGTCATTCCAGCTTTCATCAGAGACCCTGAAGGAATTGTAAAGAATTTCCCAGTTTTTTTGTTTTGTTTTTGAAATTCCTTTTTATAGTGGGTTTGAGCTGATTCTCGCTGACATGTTTATGCCAGTCTAGACACACTTGATTCCCTTACGGAGACATATCAATACATAGGTTTTAAGATTCTTACTAGTCAGATATTTTCCTCTGCGGGAAATATGGGGTTTTGAGTCCCTTTCACTGAGGAAGGTGTAGGTCTTGTCTATTCCATAGTTGGTTTTTGGAACGGTACCTGTGCTTATATCAAACTCTGGTTTTTTGCATCACCCCACCTCTCCTTGCCCCTTAAGCAGGTATAAGAGTGTTTTCTAAATGTGAGACACTCTTCTCTTTCCTAACTCAGTTCAAGTGTAGCCATGTTTACAGGATCTTCATAAGTGATATCTTATGATAAGTTTCTTTTTCTGTGTGACTTATTTCACTTAGAATCATCGTACCTGAATCCACCCATTTTGCTGCTACTGGTCTTATGACATTGATTTCATGGCTGAGGGATATTCCGTCGTACGTAAGTACCACAATTTTTTGAACCATGTTTATATTTTCTGGTATACTTAAGGTGTATCCAAGTTGAGGTCCTTGTATGCAGTGCAGCCCTAAATTTTGGGGTGGCTCTGTCTTATTGATTTTCAGTTTTCCCAAGGTATATTCCCTAGACTGGTATTGCCCTTGGCTCTGTAGCTCTGTTCTTTTCTTGTTTTAGGGAACAGAATGCACTCCTCCAGAGAGGCAGTTGGCAATTTACATCCCGCCCATCAGCATAACAAGGCTCCCTGTTCTCCAGGGCCTGTCTTGCCTTTCTTGTTCTTACACATTTTGTGGATGTCCCTTTTGACCGGTGGGAAGTGATACTTCTTTGTAGTGCAGATGTGCATTGCCCGCTTGCTTGCTTGGCCAAAAAGGGCGTATGCGTTTTCTCCTGAATATATTCAGGAGAAAACGCATACGCCCTTTTTGGCCAAGTGCATCATTGTCGAAGTTGTGCCCCTCTTCCTGTGCTTTAAAGGCGATTCCAACGTACCTCTTGAAATCTGTTTCCTGCTATTCTGCCTCGCTTTCAAGTCCGCCTCGTTGCGTTCCCTCAACAGATTTTTGGACGATAGTTGTCCTTCATTACTCGGCCAGTTTGTGAATTGCTGTGCCCCTGAGCTCCATTTTTCAACTCGTTTTTGGTGAGCTGACCGCAAGTCCAAAATCTTGGTTCAGGACCTATACTGGTTCCCGGTGGGTGGCTGAGAATTTGGTTAATTCTTCTTCCTGCCGGGAAATTACAGTGATATGTGCCCGTCCAAATGCCTAACAGCTACTCTCTCATTGGTTCTCCCTCTTCCCTTTCATCCTCTGCCAAATTGGCAACCTGTGCGAACCAAGAGGTTAAAGGGGCTGTCTCTCCAAGTTGGGAGGTTGATAGTAAAGCAGACGGAAAGTCAAACCGGAGCACCAGGAGAGGGACTATTCGTTGAGTTTTAGAAACCTTTCGTATTCACAGTGTGTCCGTTCTCTAGGTTTCCCGCACATGTTATAGCTGTAGTAATATTCCCTTCAACCTGGAGAGTTCGGACCCATGGAATGGGTGCCATGCATTATTGCTTTAAAGGGTCTGCATTTGCTCACCCAATCTCACCAATCGTCTCAGTCCCAAGTGTCCCTCCTTATGCCACATCCAGCTGTCGTTGTAGATAGGGTCATTCCAGCTTTCATCAGAGACCCTGAAGGAATTGTAAAGAATTTCCCAGTTTTTTTGTTTTGTTTTTGAAATTCCTGTTTATAGTGGGTTTGAGCTGATTCTCGCTGCCATGTTTATGCCAGTCTAGACACACTTGATTCCCTGACAGAGACATATCAATACATAGGTTTTAAGATTCTTACTAGTCAGATATTTTCCTCTGCAGGAAATATGGGGTTTTGAGTCCCTTTCACTGAGGAAGGTGTAGGTCTTGTCTATTCCATAATTGGTTTTTGGAACGGTACCTGTGCTTATATCAAACTCTGGTTTTATGCATCACCCCACCTCTCCTTCCCCCTTAAGCAGGTATAAGAGTGTTTTCTAAATGTGAGACACTGTTCTCTTTCCTAACTCAGTTCAAGTGTAGCCATGTTTACAGGATCTTCATAAGTGATATCTTATGATAAGTTTCTTTTTCTCTGTGACTTATTTCACTTAGAATCATCGTACCTGAATCCACCCATTTTGCTGCTACTGATCTTATGACATTGATTTCATGGCTGAGGGATATTCCGTCGTACGTAAGTACCACAATTTTTTGAACCATGTTTATATTTTCTGGGATACTTAAGGTGTATCCAAGTTGAGGTCCTTGTATGCAGTGCAGCCCTAAATTTTGGGGTGGCTCTGTCTTATTGATTTTCAGTTTTCCCAAGGTATATTCCCTAGACTGGTAGTGCCCTTGGTTCTGTAGCTCTGTTCTTTACTTGTTTTAGGGAACAGAATGCACTCCTCCAGAGAGGCAGTTGGCAATTTACATCCCGCCCATCAGCATAACAAGGCTCCCTGTTCTCCAGGGCCTGTCTTGCCTTTCTTGTTCTTACACATTTTGTGGATGTCCCTTTTAACCGGTGGGAAGTGATACTTCTTTGTAGTGCAGATGTGCATTGCCCGCTTGCTTGCTTGGCCAAAAAGGGCGTATGCGTTTTCTCCTGAATATATTCAGGAGAAAACGCATACGCCCTTTTTGGCCAAGTGCATCATTGCCGAAGTTGTGCCCCTCTTCCTGTGCTTTAAAGGCGATTCCAACGTACCTCTTGAAATCTGTTTCCTGCTATTCTGCCTCGCTTTCAAGTCTGCCTCGTTGCCTTCCCTCAACAGATTTTTGGACGATAGTTGTCCTTTATTACTCGGCCAGTTTGTGAATTGCTGTGCCCCTGAGCTCCATTTTTCAACTCGTTTTTGGTGAGCTGACCGCAAGTCCAAAATTTTGGTTCAGGACCTATACTGGTTCCCGGTGGGTGGCTGAGAATTTGGTTAATTCTTCTTCCTGCCGGGAAATTACAGTGATATGTGCCCGTCCAAATGCCTAACAGCTACTCTCTCATTGGTTCTCCCTCTTCCCTTTCATCCTCTGCCAAATTGGCAACCTGTGCGAACCAAGAGGTTAAAGGGGCTGTCTCTCCAAGTTGGGAGGTTGATAGTAAAGCAGACGGAAAGTCAAACCGGAGCACCAGGAGAGGGACTATTCGTTGAGTTTTAGAAACCTTTCGTATTCACAGTGTGTCCGTTCTCTAGGTTTCCCGCACATGTTATAGCTGTAGTAATATTCCCTTCAACCTGGAGAGTTCGGACCCATGAAATGGGTGCCATGCATTATTGCTTTAAAGGGTCTGCATTTGCTCACCCAATCTCACCAATCGTCTCAGTCCCAAGTGTCCCTCCTTATGCCACATCCAGCTGTCGTTGTAGATAGGGTCATTCCAGCTTTCATCAGAGACCCTGAAGGAATTGTAAATAATTTCGCAGTTTTTTTGTTTTGTTTTTGAAATTCCTTTTTATAGTGGGTTTGAGCTGATTCTCGCTGCCATGTTTATGCCAGTCTAGACACACTTGATTCCCTTACGGAGACATATCAATACATAGGTTTTAAGATTCTTACTAGTCAGATACTTTCCTCTGCAGGAAATATGGGGTTTTGAGTCCCTTTCACTGAGGACGGTGTAGGTCTTGTCTATTCCATAGTTGGTTTTTGGAACGGTACCTGTGCTTATATCAAACTCTGGTTTTATGCATCACCCCACCTTTCCTTCCCCCTTAAGCAGGTAAAAGAGTGTTTTCTAAATGTGAGACACTGTTCTCTTTCCTAACTCAGTTCAAGTGTAGCCATGTTTACAGGATCTTCATAAGTGATATCATATGATAAGTTTCTTTTTCTGTGTGACTTATTTCACTTACAATCATCGTACCTGAATCCACCCATTTTGTTGCTACTGGTCTTATGACATTGATTTCATGGCTGAGGGATATTCCATCGTACGTAAGTACCACAATTTTTTGAACCATGTTTATATTTTCTGGGATACTTAAGGTGTATCCAAGTTGAGGTCCTTGTATGCAGTGCAGCCCTAAATTTTGGGGTGGCTCTGTCTTATTGATTTTCAGTTTTCCCAAGGTATATTCCCTAGACTGGTAGTGCCCTTGGCTCTGTAGCTCTGTTCTTTACTTGTTTTAGGGAACAGAATACACTCCTCCAGAGAGGCAGTTGGCAATTTACATCCCGCCCATCAGCATAACAAGGCTCCCTGTTCTCCAGGGCCTGTCTTGCCTTTCTTGTTCTTACACATTTTGTGGATGTCCCTTTTGACCGGTGGGAAGTGATACTTCTTTGTAGTGCAGATTTGCATTGCCCGCTTGCTTGCTTGGCCAAAAAGGGCGTATGCGTTTTCTCCTGAATATATTCAGGAGAAAACGCATACGCCCTTTTTGGCCAAGTGCATCATTGTCGAAGTTGTGCCCCTCTTCCTGTGCTTTAAAGGCGATTCCAACGTACCTCTTGAAATCTGTTTCCTGCTATTCTGCCTCGCTTTCAAGTCCGCCTCGTTGCCTTCCCTCAACAGATTTTTGGACGATAGTTGTCCTTTATTACTCGGCCAGTTTGTGAATTGCTGTGCCCCTGAGCTCCATTTTTCAACTCGTTTTTGGTGAGCTGACCGCAAGTCCAAAATTTTGGTTCAGGACCTATACTGGTTCCCGGTGGGTGGCTGAGAATTTGGTTAATTCTTCTTCCTGCCGGGAAATTACAGTGATATGTGCCCGTCCAAATTCCTAACTGCTACTCTCTCATTGGTTCTCCCTCTTCCCTTTCATCCTCTGCCAAATTGGCAACCTGTGCGAACCAAGAGGTTAAAGGGGCTGTCTCTCCAAGTTGGGAAGTTGATAGTAAAGCAGACGGAAAGTCAAACCGGAGCACCAGGAGAGGGACTATTCGTTGAGTTTTAGAAACCTTCCGTATTCACAGTGTGTCCGTTCTCTAGGTCTCCCGCACATGTTATAGCTGTAGTAATATTCCCTTCAACCTGGAGAGTTCGGACCCATGAAATGGGTGCCATGCATTATTGCTTTAAAGGGTCTGCATTTGCTCACCCAATCTCACCAATCGTCTCAGTCCCAAGTGTCCAGCCTTATGCCACATCCAGCTCTCATTGTAGATAGGGTCATTCCAGCTTTCATCAGAGACCCTGAAGGAATTGTAAAGAATTTCCCAGTTTTTTTGTTTTGTTGTTGAAATTCCTTTTTATAGTGGGTTTGATCTGATTCTCGCTGCCATGTTTATGCCAGTCTAGACACACTTGATTCCCTTACGGAGACATATCAATACATAGGTTTTAAGATTCTTACTAGTCAGATATTTTCCTCTGCGGGAAATATGGGGTTTTGAGTCCCTTTCACTGAGGACGGTGTAGGTCTTCTCTATTCCATAGTTGGTTTTTGGAACGGTACCTGTGCTTATATCAAACTCTGGTTTTATGCATCACCCCACCTCTCCTTCCCCCTTAAGCAGGTATAAGAGTGTTTTCTAAATGTGAGACACTGTTCTCTTTCCTAACTCAGTTCAAGTGTAGCCATGTTTACAGGATCTTCATAAGTGATATCTTATGATAAGTTTCTTTTTCTCTGTGACTTATTTCACTTAGAATCATCGTACCTGAATCCACCCATTTTGCTGCTACTGGTCTTATGACATTGATTTCATGGCTGAGGGATATTCCATCGTACGTAAGTACCACAATTTTTTGAACCATGTTTATATTTTCTGGGATACTTAAGGTGTATCCAAGTTGAGGTCCTTGTATGCAGTGCAGCCCTAAATTTTGGGGTGGCTCTGTCTTATTGATTTTCAGTTTTCCCAAGGTATATTCCCTAGACTGGTAGTGCCCTTGGCTCTGTAGCTCTGTTCTTTACTTGTTTTAGGGCACAGAATACACTCCTCCAGAGAGGCAGTTGGCAATTTACATCCCGCCCATCAGCATAACAAGGCTCCCTGTTCTCCAGGGCCTGTCTTGCCTTTCTTGTTCTTACACATTTTGTGGATGTCCCTTTTGACCGGTGGGAAGTGATACTTCTTTGTAGTGCAGATTTGCATTGCCCGCTTGCTTGCTTGGCCAAAAAGGGCGTATGCGTTTTCTCCTGAATATATTCAGGAGAAAACGCATACGCCCTTTTTGGCCAAGTGCATCATTGTCGAAGTTGTGCCCCTCTTCCTGTGCTTTAAAGGCGATTCCAACGTACCTCTTGAAATCTGTTTCCTGCTATTCTGCCTCGCTTTCAAGTCCGCCTCGTTGCCTTCCCTCAACAGATTTTTGGACGATAGTTGTCCTTTATTACTCGGCCAGTTTGTGAATTGCTGTGCCCCTGAGCTCCATTTTTCAACTCGTTTTTGGTGAGCTGACCGCAAGTCCAAAATTTTGGTTCAGGACCTATACTGGTTCCCGGTGGGTGGCTGAGAATTTGGTTAATTCTTCTTCCTGCCGGGAAATTACAGTGATATGTGCCCGTCCAAATGCCTAACAGCTACTCTCTCATTGGTTCTCCCTCTTCCCTTTCATCCTCTGCCAAATTGGCAACCTGTGCGAACCAAGAGGTTAAAGGGGCTGTCTCTCCAAGTTGGGAGGTTGATAGTAAAGCAGACGGAAAGTCAAACCGGAGCACCAGGAGAGGGACTATTCGTCGAGTTTTAGAAACCTTTCGTATTCACAGTGTGTCCGTTCTCTAGGTTTCCCGCACATGTTATAGCTGTAGTAATATTCCCTTCAACCTGGAGAGTTCGGACCCATGGAATGGGTGCCATGCATTATTGCTTTAAAGGGTCTGCATTTGCTCACCCAATCTCACCAATCGTCTCAGTCCCAAGTGTCCCTCCTTATGCCACATCCAGCTGTCGTTGTAGATAGGGTCATTCCAGCTTTCATCAGAGACCCTGAAGGAATTGTAAAGAATTTCCCAGTTTTTTTGTTTTGTTTTTGAAATTCCTTTTTATAGTGGGTTTGAGCTGATTCTCGCTGCCATGTTTATGCCAGTCTAGACACACTTGATTCCCTTACGGAGACATATCAATACATAGGTTTTAAGATTCTTACTAGTCAGATATTTTCCTCTGCGGGAAATATGGGGTTTTGAGTCCCTTTCACTGAGGACGGTGTAGGTCTTGTCTATTCCATAGTTGGTTTTTGGAACGGTACCTGTGCTTATATCAAACTCTGGTTTTATGCATCACCCCACCTCTCCTTCCCCCTTAAGCAGGTATAAGAGTGTTTTCTAAATGTGAGACACTGTTCTCTTTCCTAACTCAGTTCAAGTGTAGCCATGTTTACAGGATCTTCATAAGTGATATCTTATGATAAGTTTCTTTTTCTGCGTTACTTATTTCACTTAGAATCATCGTACCTGAATCCACCCATTTTGCTGCTACTGGTCTTATGACATTGATTTCATGGCTGAGGGATATTCCATCGTACGTAAGTACCACAATTTTTTGAACCATGTTTATATTTTCTGGGATACTTAAGGTGTATCCAAGTTGAGGTCCTTGTATGCAGTGCAGCCCTAAATTTTGGGGTGGCTCTGTCTTATTGATTTTCAGTTTTCCCAAGGTATATTCCCTAGACTGGTAGTGCCCTTGGCTCTGTAGCTCTGTTCTTTACTTGTTTTAGGGAACAGAATGCACTCCTCCAGAGAGGCAGTTGGCAATTTACATCCCGCCCATCAGCATAACAAGGCTCCCTGTTCTCCAGGGCCTGTCTTGCCTTTCTTGTTCTTACACATTTTGTGGATGTCCCTTTTGACCGGTGGGAAGTGATACTTCTTTGTAGTGCAGATGTGCATTGCCCGCTTGCTTGCTTGGCCAAAAAGGGCGTATGCGTTTTCTCCTGAATATATTCAGGAGAAAACGCATACGCCCTTTTTGGCCAAGTGCATCATTGTCGAAGTTGTGCCCCTCTTCCTGTGCTTTAAAGGCGATTCCAACGTACCTCTTGAAATCTGTTTCCTGCTATTCTGCCTCGCTTTCAAGTCCGCCTCGTTGCCTTCCCTCAACAAATTTTTGGACGATAGTTGTCCTTTATTACTCGGCCAGTTTGTGAATTGCTGTGCCCCTGAGCTCCATTTTTCAACTCGTTTTTGGTGAGCTGACCGCAAGTCCAAAATTTTGGTTCAGGACCTATACTGGTTCCCGGTGGGTGGCTGAGAATTTGGTTAATTCTTCTTCCTGCCGGGAAATTACAGTGATATGTGCCCGTCCAAATGCCTAACAGCTACTCTCTCATTGGTTCTCCCTCTTCCCTTTCATCCTCTGCCAAATTGGCAACCTGTGCGAACCAAGAGGTTAAAGGGGCTGTCTCTCCAAGTTGGGAGGTTGATAGTAAAGCAGACGGAAAGTTAAACCGGAGCACCAGGAGAGGGACTATTCGTTGAGTTTTAGAAACCTTTCGTATTCACAGTGTGTCCGTTCTCTAGGTTTCCCGCACATGTTATAGCTGTAGTAATATTCCCTTCAACCTGGAGAGTTCGGACCCATGGAATGGGTGCCATGCATTATTGCTTTAAAGGGTCTGCATTTGCTCACCCAATCTCACCAATCGTCTCAGTCCCAAGTGTCCCTCCTTATGCCACATCCAGCTGTCGTTGTAGATAGGGTCATTCCAGCTTTCATCAGAGACCCTGAAGGAATTGTAAAGAATTTCCCAGTTTTTTTGTTTTGTTTTTGAAATTCCTTTTTATAGTGGGTTTGAGCTGATTCTCGCTGCCATGTTTATGCCAGTCTAGACACACTTGATTCCCTTACGGAGACATATCAATACATAGGTTTTAAGATTCTTACTAGTCAGATATTTTCTTCTGCGGGAAATATGGGGTTTTGAGTCCCTTTCACTGAGGACGGTGTAGGTCTTGACTATTCCATAGTTGGTTTTTGGAACGGTACCTGTGCTTATATCAAACTCTGGTTTTATGCATCACCCCACCTCTCCTTCCCCCTTAAGCAGGTATAAGAGTGTTTTCTAAATGTGAGACACTGTTCTCTTTCCTAACTCAGTTCAAGTGTAGCCATGTTTACAGGATCTTCATAAGTGATATCTTATGATAAGTTTCTTTTTCTCTGTGACTTATTTCACTTAGAATCATCGTACCTGAATCCACCCATTTTGCTGCTACTGGTCTTATGACATTGATTTCATGGCTGAGGGATATTCCATCGTACGTAAGTACCACAATTTTTTGAACCATGTTTATATTTTCTGGGATACTTAAGGTGTATCCAAGTTGAGGTCCTTGTATGCAGTGCAGCCCTAAATTTTGGGGTGGCTCTGTCTTATTGATTTTCAGTTTTCCCAAGGTATATTCCCTAGACTGGTAGTGCCCTTGGCTCTGTAGCTCTGTTCTTTACTTGTTTTAGGGAACAGAATGCACTCCTCCAGAGAGGCAGTTGGCAATTTACATCCCGCCCATCAGCATAACAAGGCTCCCTGTTCTCCAGGGCCTGTCTTGCCTTTCTTGTTCTTACACATTTTGTGGATGTCCCTTTTGACCGGTGGGAAGTGATACTTCTTTGTAGTGCAGATGTGCATTGCCCGCTTGCTTGCTTGGCCAAAAAGGGTGTATGCGTTTTCTCCTGAATACATTCAGGAGAAAACACATACGCCCTTTTTGGCAAAGTGCATCATTGTCGAAGTTGTGCCCCTCTTCCTGTGCTTTAAAGGCGAATCCAACGTACCTCTTGAAATCTGATTCCTGCTATTCTGCCTCGCTTTCAAGTCCGCCTCATTGCCTTCCTTCAACAGATTTTTGGACGATAGTTGTCCTTCATTACTCGGCCAGTTTGTGAATTGCTGTGCCCCTGAGCTCCATTTTTCAACTCGTTTTTGGTGAGCTGACCGCAAGTCCAAAATTTTGGTTCAGGACCTATACTGGTTCCCGGTGGGTGGCTGAGAATTTGGTTAATTCTTCTTCCTGCCGGGAAATTACAGTGATATGTGCCCGTCCAAATGCCTAACAGCTACTCTCTCATTGGTTCTCCCTCTTCCCTTTCATCCTCTGCCAAATTGGCAACCTGTGCGAACCAAGAGGTTAAAGGGGCTGTCTCTCCAAGTTGGGAGGTTGATAGTAAAGCAGACGGAAAGTCAAACCGGAGCACCAGGAGAGGGACTATTCGTTGAGTTTTAGAAACCTTTCGTATTCACAGTGTGTCCGTTCTCTAGGTTTCCCGCACATGTTATAGCTGTAGTAATATTCCCTTCAACCTGGAGAGTTCGGACCCATGGAATGGGTGCCATGCATTATTGCTTTAAAGGGTCTGCATTTGCTCACCCAATCTCACCAATCGTCTCAGTCCCAAGTGTCCCTCCTTATGCCACATCCAGCTGTCGTTGTAGACAGGGTCATTCCAGCTTTCATCAGAGACCCTGAAGGAATTGTAAAGAATTTCCCAGTTTTTTTGTTTTGTTTCTGAAATTCCTTTTTATAGTGGGTTTGAGCTGATTCTCGCTGCCATGTTTATGCCACTCTAGACACACTTGATTCCCTTACAGAGACATATCAATACATAGGTTTTAAGATTCTTATTAGTCAGATATTTTCCTCTGCAGGAAATATGGGGTTTTGAGTCCCTTTCACTGAGGACGCTGTAGGTCTTGTCTATTCCATAGTTGGTTTTTGGAACGGTACCTGTGCTTATATCAAACTCTGGTTTTATGCATCACCCCACCTCTCCTACCCCCTTAAGCAGGTATAAGAGTGTTTTCTAAATGTGAGACACTGTTCTCTTTCCTAACTCAGTTCAAGTGTAGCCATGTTTACAGGATCTTCATAAGTGATATCTTATGATAAGTTTCTTTTTCTCTGTGACTTATTTTACTTAGAATCATCGTACCTGAATCCACCCATTTTGCTGCTACTGGTCTTATGACATTGATTTCATGGCTGAGGGATATTCCATCGTACGTAAGTACCACAATTTTTTGAACCATGTTTATATTTTCTGGGATACTTAAGGTGTATCCAAGTTGAGGTCCTTGTATGCAGTGCAGCCCTAAATTTTGGGGTGGCTCTGTCTTATTGATTTTCAGTTTTCCCAAGGTATATTCCCTAGACTGGTAGTGCCCTTGGCTCTGTAGCTCTGTTCTTTACTTGTTTTAGGGAACAGAATGCACTCCTCCAGAGAGGCAGTTGGCAATTTACATCCCGCCCATCAGCATAACAAGGCTCCCTGTTCTCCAGGGCCTGTCTTGCCTTTCTTGTTCTTACACATTTTGTGGATGTCCCTTTTGACCGGTGGGAAGTGATACTTCTTTGTAGTGCAGATGTGCATTGCCCGCTTGCTTACTTGGCCAAAAAGGGCGTATGCGTTTTCTCCTGTATATATTCAGGAGAAAACGCATACGCCGTTTTTGGCCAAGTGCATCATTGTCGAAGTTGTGCCCCTCTTCCTGTGCTTTAAAGGCGATTCCAACGTACCTCTTGAAATCTGTTTCCTGCTATTCTGCCTCGCTTTCAAGTCCGCCTCATTGCCTTCCCTCAACAGATTTTTGGACGATAGTTGTCCTTCATTACTCGGCCAGTTTGTGAATTGCTGTGCCCCTGAGCTCCATTTTTCAACTCGTTTTTGGTGAGCTGACCGCAAGTCCAAAATTTTGGTTCAGGACCTATACTGGTTCCCGGTGGGTGGCTGAGAATTTGGTTAATTCTTCTTCCTGCCGGGAAATTACAGTGATATGTGCCCGTCCAAATGCCTAACAGCTACTCTCTCATTGGTTCTCCCTCTTCCCTTTCATCCTCTGCCAAATTGGCAACCTGTGCGAACCAAGAGGTTAAAGGGGCTGTCTCTCCAAGTTGGGAGGTTGATAGTAAAGCAGACGGAAAGTCAAACCAGAGCACCAGGAGAGGGACTATTCGTTGAGTTTTAGAAACCTTTCGTATTCACAGTGTGTCCATTCTCTAGGTTTCCCGCACATGTTATAGCTGTAGTAATATTCCCTTCAACCTGGAGAGTTCGGACCCATGGAATGGGTGCCATGCATTATTGCTTTAAAGGGTCTGCATTTGCTCACCCAATCTCACCAATCGTCTCAGTCCCAAGTGTCCCTCCTTATGCCACATCCAGCTGTCGTTGTAGATAGGGTCATTCCAGCTTTCATCAGAGACCCTGAAGGAATTGTAAAGAATTTCCCAGTTTTTTTGTTTTGTTTTTGAAATTCCTTTTTATAGTGGGTTTGAGCTGATTCTCGCTGCCATGTTTATGCCAGTCTAGACACACTTGATTCCCTTACGGAGACATATCAATACATAGGTTTTAAGATTCTTACTAGTCAGATATTTTCCTCTGCGGGAAATATGGGGTTTTGAGTCCCTTTCACTGAGGAAGGTGTAGGTCTTGTCTATTCCATAGTTGGTTTTTGGAACGGTACCTGTGCTTATATCAAACTCTGGTTTTATGCATCACCCCACCTCTCCTTCCCCCTTAAGCAGGTATAAGAGTGTTTTCTAAATGTGAGACACTGTTCTGTTTCCTAACTCAGTTCAAGTGTAGCCATGTTTACAGGATCTTCATAAGTGATATCTTATGATAAGTTTCTTTTTCTGTGTGACTTATTTCACTTAGAATCATCGTACCTGAATCCACCCATTTTGCTGCTACTGGTCTTATGACATTGATTTCATGGCTGAGGGATATTCCGTCGTACGTAAGTACCACAATTTTTTGAACCATGTTTATATTTTCTGGGATACTTAAGGTGTATCCAAGTTGAGGTCCTTGTATGCAGTGCAGCCCTAAATTTTGGGGTGGCTCTGTCTTATTGATTTTCAGTTTTCCCAAGGTATATTCCCTAGACTGGTAGTGCCCTTGGCTCTGTAGCTCTGTTCTTTACTTGTTTTAGGGAACAGAATGCACTCCTCCAGAGAGGCAGTTGGCAATTTACATCCCGCCCATCAGCATAACAAGGCTCCCTGTTCTCCAGGGCCTGTCTTGCCTTTCTTGTTCTTACACATTTTGTGGATGTCCCTTTTGACCGGTGGGAAGTGATACTTCTTTGTAGTGCAGATTTGCATTGCCCGCTTGCTTGCTTGGCCAAAAAGGGCGTATGCGTTTTCTCCTGAATATATTCAGGAGAAAACGCATACGCCCTTTTTGGCCAAGTGCATCATTGTCGAAGTTGTGCCCCTCTTCCTGTGCTTTAAAGGCGATTCCAACGTACCTCTTGAAATCTGTTTCCTGCTATTCTGCCTCGCTTTCAAGTCCGCCTCGTTGCCTTCCCTCAACAGATTTTTGGACGATAGTTGTCCTTTATTACTCGGCCAGTTTGTGAATTGCTGTGCCCCTGAGCTCCATTTTTCAACTCGTTTTTGGTGAGCTGACCGCAAGTCCAAAATTTTGGTTCAGGACCTATACTGGTTCCCGGTGGGTGGCTGAGAATTTGGTTAATTCTTCTTCCTGCCGGGAAATTACAGTGATATGTGCCCGTCCAAATGCCTAACAGCTACTCTCTCATTGGTTCTCCCTCTTCCCTTTCATCCTCTGCCAAATTGGCAACCTGTGCGAACCAACAGGTTAAAGGGGCTGTCTCTCCAAGTTGGGAGGTTGATAGTAAAGCAGACGGAAAGTCAAACCGGAGCACCAGGAGAGGGACTATTCGTCGAGTTTTAGAAACCTTTCGTATTCACAGTGTGTCCGTTCTCTAGGTTTCCCGCACATGTTATAGCTGTAGTAATATTCCCTTCAACCTGGAGAGTTCGGACCCATGGAATGGGTGCCATGCATTATTGCTTTAAAGGGTCTGCATTTGCTCACCCAATCTCACCAATCGTCTCAGTCCCAAGTGTCCCTCCTTATGCCACATCCAGCTGTCGTTGTAGATAGGGTCATTCCAGCTTTCATCAGAGACCCTGAAGGAATTGTAAAGAATTTCCCAGTTTTTTTGTTTTGTTTTTGAAATTCCTTTTTATAGTGGGTTTGAGCTGATTCTCGCTGCCATGTTTATGCCAGTCTAGACACACTTGATTCCCTTACGGAGACATATCAATGCATAGGTTTTAAGATTCTTACTAGTCAGATATTTTCCTCTGCGGGAAATATGGGGTTTTGAGTCCCTTTCACTGAGGACGGTGTAGGTCTTGTCTATTCCATAGTTGGTTTTTGGAACGGTACCTGTGCTTATATCAAACTCTGGTTTTATGCATCACCCCACCTCTCCTTCCCCCTTAAGCAGGTATAAGAGTGTTTTCTAAATGTGAGACACTGTTCTCTTTCCTAACTCAGTTCAAGTGTAGCCATGTTTACAGGATCTTCATAAGTGATATCTTATGATAAGTTTCTTTTTCTGCGTTACTTATTTCACTTAGAATCATCGTACCTGAATCCACCCATTTTGCTGCTACTGGTCTTATGACATTGATTTCATGGCTGAGGGATATTCCATCGTACGTAAGTACCACAATTTTTTGAACCATGTTTATATTTTCTGGGATACTTAAGGTGTATCCAAGTTGAGGTCCTTGTATGCAGTGCAGCCCTAAATTTTGGGGTGGCTCTGTCTTATTGATTTTCAGTTTTCCCAAGGTATATTCCCTAGACTGGTAGTGCCCTTGGCTCTGTAGCTCTGTTCTTTACTTGTTTTAGGGAACAGAATGCACTCCTCCAGAGAGGCAGTTGGCAATTTACATCCCGCCCATCAGCATAACAAGGCTCCCTGTTCTCCAGGGCCTGTCTTGCCTTTCTTGTTCTTACACATTTTGTGGATGTCCCTTTTGACCGGTGGGAAGTGATACTTCTTTGTAGTGCAGATGTGCATTGCCCGCTTGCTTGCTTGGCCAAAAAGGGCGTATGCGTTTTCTCCTGAATATATTCAGGAGAAAACGCATACGCCCTTTTTGGCCAAGTGCATCATTGTCGAAGTTGTGCCCCTCTTCCTGTGCTTTAAAGGCGATTCCAACGTACCTCTTGAAATCTGTTTCCTGCTATTCTGCCTCGCTTTCAAGTCCGCCTCGTTGCCTTCCCTCAACAGATTTTTGGACGATAGTTGTCCTTTATTACTCGGCCAGTTTGTGAATTGCTGTGCCCCTGAGCTCCATTTTTCAACTCGTTTTTGGTGAGCTGACCGCAAGTCCAAAATTTTGGTTCAGGACCTATACTGGTTCCCAGTGGGTGGCTGAGAATTTGGTTAATTTTTCTTCCTGCCGGGAAATTACAGTGATATGTGCCCGTCCAAATGCCTAACAGCTACTCTCTCATTGGTTCTCCCTCTTCCCTTTCATCCTCTGCCAAATTGGCAACCTGTGCGAACCAAGAGGTTAAAGGGGCTGTCTCTCCAAGTTGGGAGGTTGATAGTAAAGCAGACGGAAAGTTAAACCGGAGCACCAGGAGAGGGACTATTCGTTGAGTTTTAGAAACCTTTCGTATTCACAGTGTGTCCATTCTCTAGGTTTCCCGCACATGTTATAGCTGTAGTAATATTCCCTTCAACCTGGAGAGTTCGGACCCATGGAATGGGTGCCATGCATTATTGCTTTAAAGGGTCTGCATTTGCTCACCCAATCTCACCAATCATCTCAGTCCCAAGTGTCCCTCCTTATGCCACATCCAGCTGTCGTTGTAGATAGGGTCATTCCAGCTTTCATCAGAGACCCTGAAGGAATTGTAAAGAATTTCCCAGTTTTTTTGTTTTGTTTTTGAAATTCCTTTTTATAGTGGGTTTGAGCTGATTCTCGCTGCCATGTTTATGCCAGTCTAGACACACTTGATTCCCTTACGGAGACATATCAATACATAGGTTTTAAGATTCTTACTAGTCAGATACTTTCTTCTGCGGGAAATATGGGGTTTTGAGTCCCTTTCACTGAGGACGGTGTAGGTCTTGACTATTCCATAGTTGGTTTTTGGAACGGTACCTGTGCTTATATCAAACTCTGGTTTTATGCATCACCCCACCTCTCCTTCCCCCTTAAGCAGGTATAAGAGTGTTTTCTAAATGTGAGACACTGTTCTCTTTCCTAACTCAGTTCAAGTGTAGCCATGTTTACAGGATCTTCATAAGTGATATCTTATGATAAGTTTCTTTTTCTGTGTGACTTATTTCACTTAGAATCATCGTACCTGAATCCACCCATTTTGCTGCTACTGGTCTTATGACATTGATTTCATGGCTGAGGGATATTCCATCGTACGTAAGTACCACAATTTTTTGAACCATGTTTATATTTTCTGGGATACTTAAGGTGTATCCAAGTTGAGGTCCTTGTATGCAGTGCAGCCCTAAATTTTGGGGTGGCTCTGTCTTATTGATTTTCAGTTTTCCCAAGGTATATTCCCTAGACTGGTAGTGCCCTTGGCTCTGTAGCTCTGTTCTTTACTTGTTTTAGGGAACAGAATGCACTCCTCCAGAGAGGCAGTTGGCAATTTACATCCCGCCCATCAGCATAACAAGGCTCCCTGTTCTCCAGGGCCTGTCTTGCCTTTCTTGTTCTTACACATTTTGTGGATGTCCCTTTTGACCGGTGGGAAGTGATACTTCTTTGTAGTGCAGATGTGCATTGCCCGCTTGCTTACTTGGCCAAAAAGGGCGTATGCGTTTTCTCCTGTATATATTCAGGAGAAAACGCATACGCCGTTTTTGGCCAAGTGCATCATTGTCGAAGTTGTGCCCCTCTTCCTGTGCTTTAAAGGCGATTCCAACGTACCTCTTGAAATCTGTTTCCTGCTATTCTGCCTCGCTTTCAAGTCCGCCTCATTGCCTTCCCTCAACAGATTTTTGGACGATAGTTGTCCTTCATTACTCGGCCAGTTTGTGAATTGCTGTGCCCCTGAGCTCCATTTTTCAACTCGTTTTTGGTGAGCTGACCGCAAGTCCAAAATTTTGGTTCAGGACCTATACTGGTTCCCGGTGGGTGGCTGAGAATTTGGTTAATTCTTCTTCCTGCCGGGAAATTACAGTGATATGTGCCCGTCCAAATGCCTAACAGCTACTCTCTCATTGGTTCTCCCTCTTCCCTTTCATCCTCTGCCAAATTGGCAACCTGTGCGAACCAAGAGGTTAAAGGGGCTGTCTCTCCAAGTTGGGAGGTTGATAGTAAAGCAGACGGAAAGTCAAACCAGAGCACCAGGAGAGGGACTATTCGTTGAGTTTTAGAAACCTTTCATATTCACAGTGTGTCCATTCTCTAGGTTTCCCGCACATGTTATAGCTGTAGTAATATTCCCTTCAACCTGGAGAGTTCGGACCCATGGAATGGGTGCCATGCATTATTGCTTTAAAGGGTCTGCATTTGCTCACCCAATCTCACCAATCGTCTCAGTCCCAAGTGTCCCTCCTTATGCCACATCCAGCTGTCGTTGTAGATAGGGTCATTCCAGCTTTCATCAGAGACCCTGAAGGAATTGTAAAGAATTTCCCAGTTTTTTTGTTTTGTTTTTGAAATTCCTTTTTATAGTGGGTTTGAGCTGATTCTCGCTGCCATGTTTATGCCAGTCTAGACACACTTGATTCCCTTACGGAGACATATCAATACATAGGTTTTAAGATTCTTACTAGTCAGATATTTTCCTCTGCGGGAAATATGGGGTTTTGAGTCCCTTTCACTGAGGAAGGTGTAGGTCTTGTCTATTCCATAGTTGGTTTTTGGAACGGTACCTGTGCTTATATCAAACTCTGGTTTTATGCATCACCCCACCTCTCCTTCCCCCTTAAGCAGGTATAAGAGTGTTTTCTAAATGTGAGACACTGTTCTGTTTCCTAACTCAGTTCAAGTGTAGCCATGTTTACAGGATCTTCATAAGTGATATCTTATGATAAGTTTCTTTTTCTGTGTGACTTATTTCACTTAGAATCATTGTACCTGAATCCACCCATTTTGCTGCTACTGGTCTTATGACATTGATTTCATGGCTGAGGGATATTCCGTCGTACGTAAGTACCACAATTTTTTGAACCATGTTTATATTTTCTGGGATACTTAAGGTGTATCCAAGTTGAGGTCCTTGTATGCAGTGCAGCCCTAAATTTTGGGGTGGCTCTGTCTTATTGATTTTCAGTTTTCCCAAGGTATATTCCCTAGACTGGTAGTGCCCTTGGCTTTGTAGCTCTGTTCTTTACTTGTTTTAGGGAACAGAATGCACTCCTCCAGAGAGGCAGTTGGCAATTTACATCCCGCCCATCAGCATAACAAGGCTCCCTGTTCTCCAGGGCCTGTCTTGCCTTTCTTGTTCTTACACATTTTGTGGATGTCCCTTTTGACCGGTGGGAAGTGATACTTCTTTGTAGTGCAGATTTGCATTGCCCGCTTGCTTGCTTGGCCAAAAAGGGCGTATGCGTTTTCTCCTGACTACATTCAGGAGAAAACGCATACGCCCTTTTTGGCCAAGTGCATCATTGTCGAAGTTGTGCCCCTCTTCCTGTGCTTTAAAGGTGATTCCAACGTACCTCTTGAAATCTGTTTCCTGCTATTCTGCCTCGCTTTCAAGTCCGCCTCGTTGCCTTCCCTCAACAGATTTTTGGACGATAGTTGTCCTTTATTACTCGGCCAGTTTGTGAATTGCTGTGCCCCTGAGCTCCATTTTTCAACTCGTTTTTGGTGAGCTGACCGCAAGTCCAAAATTTTGGTTCAGGACCTATACTGGTTCCCGGTGGGTGGCTGAGAATTTGGTTAATTCTTCTTCCTGCCGGGAAATTACAGTGATATGTGCCCGTCCAAATGCCTAACAGCTACTCTCTCATTGGTTCTCCCTCTTCCCTTTCATCCTCTGCCAAATTGGCAACCTGTGCGAACCAAGAGGTTAAAGGGGCTGTCTCTCCAAGTTGGGAGGTTGATAGTAAAGCAGACGGAAAGTCAAACCGGAGCACCAGGAGAGGGACTATTCGTTGAGTTTTAGAAACCTTTCGTATTCACAGTGTGTCCATTCTCTAGGTTTCCTGCACATGTTATAGCTGTAGTAATATTCCCTTCAACCTGGAGAGTTCGGACCCATGGAATGGGTGCCATGCATTATTGCTTTAAAGGGTCTGCATTTGCTCACCCAATCTCACCAATCGTCTCAGTCCCAAGTGTCCCTCCTTATGCCACATCCAGCTGTCGTTGTAGATAGGGTCATTCCAGCTTTCATCAGAGACCCTGAAGGAATTGTAAAGAATTTCCCAGTTTTTTTGTTTTGTTTTTGAAATTCCTTTTTATAGTGGGTTTGAGCTGATTCTCGCTGCCATGTTTATGCCAGTCTAGACACACTTGATTCCCTTACGGAGACATATCAATACATAGGTTTTAAGATTCTTACTAGTCAGATATTTTCCTCTGCGGGAAATATGGGGTTTTGAGTCCCTTTCACTGAGGAAGGTGTAGGTCTTGTCTATTCCATAGTTGGTTTTTGGAACGGTACCTGTGCTTATATCAAACTCTGGTTTTATGCATCACCCCACCTCTCCTTCCCCCTTAAGCAGGTATAAGAGTGTTTTCTAAATGTGAGACACTGTTCTCTTTCCTAACTCAGTTCAAGTGTAGCCATGTTTACAGGATCTTCATAAGTGATATCTTATGATAAGTTTCTTTTTCTGTGTGACTTATTTCACTTAGAATCATCGTACCTGAATCCACCCATTTTGCTGCTACTGGTCTTATGACATTGATTTCATGGCTGAGGGATATTCCGTCATACGTAAGTACCACAATTTTTTGAACCATGTTTATATTTTCTGGGATACTTAAGGTGTATCCAAGTTGAGGTCCTTGTATGCAGTGCAGCCCTAAATTTTGGGGTGGCTCTGTCTTATTGATTTTCAGTTTTCCCAAGGTATATTCCCTAGACTGGTAGTGCCCTTGGCTCTGTAGCTCTGTTCTTTACTTGTTTTAGGGAACAGAATGCACTCCTCCAGAGAGGCAGTTGGCAATTTACATCCCGCCCATCAGCATAACAAGGCTCCCTGTTCTCCAGGGCCTGTCTTGCCTTTCTTGTTCTTACACATTTTGTGGATGTCCCTTTTGACCGGTGGGAAGTGATACTTCTTTGTAGTGCAGATTTGCATTGCCCGCTTGCTTGCTTGGCCAAAAAGGGCGTATGCGTTTTCTCCTGACTACATTCAGGAGAAAACGCATACGCCCTTTTTGGCCAAGTGCATCATTGTCGAAGTTGTGCCCCTCTTCCTGTGCTTTAAAGGTGATTCCAACGTACCTCTTGAAATCTGTTTCCTGCTATTCTGCCTCGCTTTCAAGTCCGCCTCGTTGCCTTCCCTCAACAGATTTTTGGACGATAGTTGTCCTTCATTACTCGGCCAGTTTGTGAATTGCTGTGCCCCTGAGCTCCATTTTTCAACTCGTTTTTGGTGAGCTGACCGCAAGTCCAAAATTTTGGTTCAGGACCTATACTGGTTCCCGGTGGGTGGCTGAGAATTTGGTTAATTCTTCTTCCTGCCGGGAAATTACAGTGATATGTGCCCGTCCAAATGCCTAACAGCTACTCTCTCATTGGTTCTCCCTCTTCCCTTTCATCCTCTGCCAAATTGGCAACCTGTGCGAACCAAGAGGTTAAAGGGGCTGTCTCTCCAAGTTGGGAGGTTGATAGTAAAGCAGACGGAAAGTCAAACTGGAGCACCAGGAGAGGGACTATTCGTTGAGTTTTAGAAACCTTTCGTATTCACAGTGTGTCCATTCTCTAGGTTTCCCGCACATGTTATAGCTGTAGTAATATTCCCTTCAACCTGGAGAGTTCGGACCCATGGAATGGGTGCCATGCATTATTGCTTTAAAGGGTCTGCATTTGCTCACCCAATCTCACCAATCGTCTCAGTCCCAAGTGTCCCTCCTTATGCCACATCCAGCTGTCATTGTAGATAGGGTCATTCCAGCTTTCATCAGAGACCCTGAAGGAATTGTAAAGAATTTCCCAGTTTTTTTGTTTTGTTTTTGAAATTCCTTTTTATAGTGGGTTTGAGCTGATTCTCGCTGCCATGTTTATGCCAGTCTAGACACACTTGATTCCCTTACGGAGACATATCAATACATAGGTTTTAAGATTCTTACTAGTCAGATATTTTCTTCTGCGGGAAATATGGGGTTTTGAGTCCCTTTCACTGAGGACGGTGTAGGTCTTGTCTATTCCATAGTTGGTTTTTGGAACGGTACCTGTGCTTATATCAAACTCTGGTTTTATGCATCACCCCACCTCTCCTTCCCCCTTAAGCAGGTATAAGAGTGTTTTCTAAATGTGAGACACTGTTCTCTTTCCTAACTCAGTTCAAGTGTAGCCATGTTTACAGGATCTTCATAAGTGATATCTTATGATAAGTTTCTTTTTCTCTGTGACTTATTTCACTTAGAATCATCGTACCTGAATCCACCCATTTTGCTGCTACTGGTCTTATGACATTGATTTCATGGCTGAGGGATATTCCATCGTACGTAAGTACCACAATTTTTTGAACCATGTTTATATTTTCTGGGATACTTAAGGTGTATCCAAGTTGAGGTCCTTGTATGCAGTGCAGCCCTAAATTTTGGGGTGGCTCTGTCTTATTGATTTTCAGTTTTCCCAAGGTATATTCCCTAGACTGGTAGTGCCCTTGGCTCTGTAGCTCTGTTCTTTACTTGTTTTAGGGAACAGAATGCACTCCTCCAGAGAGGCAGTTGGCAATTTACATCCCGCCCATCAGCATAACAAGGCTCCCTGTTCTCCAGGGCCTGTCTTGCCTTTCTTGTTCTTACACATTTTGTGGATGTCCCTTTTGACCGGTGGGAAGTGATACTTCTTTGTAGTGCAGATGTGCATTGCCCGCTTGCTTGCTTGGCCAAAAAGGGCGTATGCGTTTTCTCCTGAATATATTCAGGAGAAAACGCATACGCCCTTTTTGGCCAAGTGCATCATTGTCGAAGTTGTGCCCCTCTTCTTGTGCTTTAAAGGCGATTGCAACGTACCTCTTGAAATCTGTTTCCTGCTATTCTGCCTCGCTTTCAAGTCCGCCTCGTTGCCTTCCCTCAACAGATTTTTGGACGATAGTTGTCCTTCATTACTCGGCCAGTTTGTGAATTGCTGTGCCCCTGAGCTCCATTTTTCAACTCGTTTTTGGTGAGCTGACCGCAAGTCCAAAATTTTGGTTCAGGACCTATACTGGTTCCCGGTGGGTGGCTGAGAATTTGGTTAATTCTTCTTCCTGCCGGGAAATTACAGTGATATGTGCCCGTCCAAATGCCTAACAGCTACTCTCTCATTGGTTCTCCCTCTTCCCTTTCATCCTCTGCCAAATTGGCAACCTGTGCGAACCAAGAGGTTAAAGGGGCTGTCTCTCCAAGTTGGGAGGTTGATAGTAAAGCAGACGGAAAGTCAAACCGGAGCACCAGGAGAGGGACTATTCGTTGAGTTTTAGAAACCTTTCGTATTCACAGTGTGTCCGTTCTCTAGGTTTCCCGCACATGTTATAGCTGTAGTAATATTCCCTTCAACCTGGAGAGTTCGGACCCATGGAATGGGTGCCATGCATTATTGCTTTAAAGGGTCTGCATTTGCTCACCCAATCTCACCAATCGTCTCAGTCCCAAGTGTCCCTCCTTATGCCACATCCAGCTATCGTTGTAGATAGGGTCATTCCAGCTTTCATCAGAGACCCTGAAGGAATTGTAAAGAATTTCCCAGTTTTTTTGTTTTGTTTTTGAAATTCCTTTTTATAGTGGGTTTGAGCTGATTCTCGCTGCCATGTTTATGCCAGTCTAGACACACTTGATTCCCTTACGGAGACATATCAATACATAGGTTTTAAGATTCTTACTAGTCAGATATTTTCCTCTGCGGGAAATATGGGGTTTTGAGTCCCTTTCACTGAGGACGCTGTAGGTCTTGTCTATTCCATAGTTGGTTTTTGGAACGGTACCTGTGCTTATATCAAACTCTGGTTTTATGCATCACCCCACCTCTCCTACCCCCTTAAGCAGGTATAAGAGTGTTTTCTAAATGTGAGACACTGTTCTCTTTCCTAACTCAGTTCAAGTGTAGCCATGTTTACAGGATCTTCATAAGTGATATCTTATGATAAGTTTCTTTTTCTCTGTGACTTATTTCACTTAGAATCATCGTACCTGAATCCACCCATTTTGCTGCTACTGGTCTTATGACATTGATTTCATGGCTGAGGGATATTCCATCGTACGTAAGTACCACAATTTTTTGAACCATGTTTATATTTTCTGGGATACTTAAGGTGTATCCAAGTTGAGGTCCTTGTATGCAGTGCAGCCCTAAATTTTGGGGTGGCTCTGTCTTATTGATTTTCAGTTTTCCCAAGGTATATTCCCTAGACTGGTAGTGCCCTTGGCTCTGTAGCTCTGTTCTTTACTTGTTTTAGGGAACAGAATGCACTCCTCCAGAGAGGCAGTTGGCAATTTACATCCCGCCCATCAGCATAACAAGGCTCCCTGTTCTCCAGGGCCTGTCTTGCCTTTCTTGTTCTTACACATTTTGTGGATGTCCCTTTTGACCGGTGGGAAGTGATACTTCTTTGTAGTGCAGATGTGCATTGCCCGCTTGCTTGCTTGGCCAAAAAGGGTGTATGCGTTTTCTCCTGAATACATTCAGGAGAAAACACATACGCCCTTTTTGGCCAAGTGCATCATTGTCGAAGTTGTGCCCCTCTTCCTGTGCTTTAAAGGCGAATCTAACGTACCTCTTGAAATCTGATTCCTGCTATTCTGCCTCGCTTTCAAGTCCGCCTCATTGCCTTCCTTCAACAGATTTTTGGACGATAGTTGTCCTTCATTACTCGGCCAGTTTGTGAATTGCTGTGCCCCTGAGCTCCATTTTTCAACTCGTTTTTGGTGAGCTGACCGCAAGTCCAAAATTTTGGTTCAGGACCTATACTGGTTCCCGGTGGGTGGCTGAGAATTTGGTTAATTCTTCTTCCTGCCGGGAAATTACAGTGATATGTGCCCGTCCAAATGCCTAACAGCTACTCTCTCATTGGTTCTCCCTCTTCCCTTTCATCCTCTGCCAAATTGGCAACCTGTGCGAACCAAGAGGTTAAAGGGGCTGTCTCTCCAAGTTGGGAGGTTGATAGTAAAGCAGACGGAAAGTCAAACCGGAGCACCAGGAGAGGGACTATTCGTTGAGTTTTAGAAACCTTTCGTATTCACAGTGTGTCCGTTCTCTAGGTTTCCCGCACATGTTATAGCTGTAGTAATATTCCCTTCAAACTGGAGAGTTCGGACCCATGGAATGGGTGCCATGCATTATTGCTTTAAAGGGTCTGCATTTGCTCACCCAATCTCACCAATCGTCTCAGTCCCAAGTGTCCCTCCTTATGCCACATCCAGCTGTCGTTGTAGACAGGGTCATTCCAGCTTTCATCAGAGACCCTGAAGGAATTGTAAAGAATTTCCCAGTTTTTTTGTTTTGTTTCTGAAATTCCTTTTTATAGTGGGTTTGAGCTGATTCTCGCTGCCATGTTTATGCCACTCTAGACACACTTGATTCCCTTACAGAGACATATCAATACATAGGTTTTAAGATTCTTACTAGTCAGATATTTTCCCCTGCAGGAAATATGGGGTTTTGAGTCCCTTTCACTGAGGAAGGTGTAGGTCTTGTCTATTCCATAGTTGGTTTTTGGAACGGTACCTGTGCTTATATCAAACTCTGGTTTTATGCATCACCCCACCTCTCCTTCCCCCTTAAGCAGGTATAAGAGTGTTTTCTAAATGTGAGACACTGTTCTGTTTCCTAACTCAGTTCAAGTGTAGCCATGTTTACAGGATCTTCATAAGTGATATCTTATGATAAGTTTCTTTTTCTGTGTGACTTATTTCACTTAGAATCATCGTACCTGAATCCACCCATTTTGCTGCTACTGGTCTTATGACATTGATTTCATGGCTGAGGGATATTCCGTCGTACGTAAGTACCACAATTTTTTGAACCATGTTTATATTTTCTGGGATACTTAAGGTGTATCCAAGTTGAGGTCCTTGTATGCAGTGCAGCCCTAAATTTTGGGGTGGCTCTGTCTTATTGATTTTCAGTTTTCCCAAGGTATATTCCCTAGACTGGTAGTGCCCTTGGCTCTGTAGCTCTGTTCTTTACTTGTTTTAGGGAACAGAATGCACTCCTCCAGAGAGGCAGTTGGCAATTTACATCCCGCCCATCAGCATAACAAGGCTCCCTGTTCTCCAGGGCCTGTCTTGCCTTTCTTGTTCTTACACATTTTGTGGATGTCCCTTTTGACCGGTGGGAAGTGATACTTCTTTGTAGTGCAGATGTGCATTGCCCGCTTGCTTGCTTGGCCAAAAAGGGCGTATGCGTTTTCTCCTGAATATATTCAGGAGAAAACGCATACGCCCTTTTTGGCCAAGTGCATCATTGTCGAAGTTGTGCCCCTCTTCCTGTGCTTTAAAGGCGATTCCAACGTACCTCTTGAAATCTGTTTCCTGCTATTCTGCCTCGCTTTCAAGTCCGCCTCGTTGCCTTCCCTCAACAGATTTTTGGACGATAGTTGTCCTTCATTACTCGGCCAGTTTGTGAATTGCTGTGCCCCTGAGCTCCATTTTTCAACTCGTTTTTGGTGAGCTGACCGCAAGTCCAAAATTTTGGTTCAGGACCTATACTGGTTCCCGGTGGGTGGCTGAGAATTTGGTTAATTCTTCTTCCTGCCGGGAAATTACAGTGATATGTGCCCGTCCAAATGCCTAACAGCTACTCTCTCATTGGTTCTCCCTCTTCCCTTTCATCCTCTGCCAAATTGGCAACCTGTGCGAACCAAGAGGTTAAAGGGGCTGTCTCTCCAAGTTGGGAGGTTGATAGTAAAGCAGACGGAAAGTCAAACCGGAGCACCAGGAGAGGGAGTATTCGTTGAGTTTTAGAAACCTTTCGTATTCACAGTGTGTCCGTTCCCTAGGTTTCCCGCACATGTTATAGCTGTAGTAATATTCCCTTCAACCTGGAGAGTTCGGACCCATGGAATGGGTGCCATGCATTATTGCTTTAAAGGGTCTGCATTTGCTCACCCAATCTCACCAATCGTCTCAGTCCCAAGTGTCCCTCCTTATGCCACATCCAGCTGTCGTTGTAGATAGGGTCATTCCAGCTTTCATCAGAGACCCTGAAGGAATTGTAAAGAATTTCCCAGTTTTTTTGTTTTGTTTTTGAAATTCCTTTTTATAGTGGGTTTGAGCTGATTCTCGCTGACATGTTTATGCCAGTCTAGACACACTTGATTCCCTTACGGAGACATATCAATACATAGGTTTTAAGATTCTTACTAGTCAGATATTTTCCTCTGTGGGAAATATGGGGTTTTGAGTCCCTTTCACTGAGGAAGGTGTAGGTCTTGTCTATTCCATAGTTGGTTTTTGGAACGGTACCTGTGCTTATATCAAACTCTGGTTTTTTGCATCACCCCACCTCTCCTTGCCCCTTAAGCAGGTATAAGAGTGTTTTCTAAATGTGAGACACTCTTCTCTTTCCTAACTCAGTTCAAGTGTAGCCTTGTTTACAGGATCTTCATAAGTGATATCTTATGATAAGTTTCTTTTTCTGTGTGACTTATTTCACTTAGAATCATCGTACCTGAATCCACCCATTTTGCTGCTACTGGTCTTATGACATTGATTTCATGGCTGAGGGATATTCCGTCGTACGTAAGTACCACAATTTTTTGAACCATGTTTATATTTTCTGGTATACTTAAGGTGTATCCAAGTTGAGGTCCTTGTATGCAGTGCAGCCCTAAATTTTGGGGTGGCTCTGTCTTATTGATTTTCAGTTTTCCCAAGGTATATTCCCTAGACTGGTAGTGCCCTTGGCTCTGTAGCTCTGTTCTTTTCTTGTTTTAGGGAACAGAATGCACTCCTCCAGAGAGGCAGTTGGCAATTTACATCCCGCCCATCAGCATAACAAGGCTCCCTGTTCTCCAGGGCCTGTCTTGCCTTTCTTGTTCTTACACATTTTGTGGATGTCCCTTTTGACCGGTGGGAAGTGATACTTCTTTGTAGTGCAGATGTGCATTGCCCGCTTGCTTGCTTGGCCAAAAAGGGCGTATGCGTTTTCTCCTGAATATATTCAGGAGAAAACGCATACGCCCTTTTTGGCCAAGTGCATCATTGTCGAAGTTGTGCCCCTCTTCCTGTGCTTTAAAGGCGATTCCAACGTACCTCTTGAAATCTGTTTCCTGCTATTCTGCCTCGCTTTCAAGTCCGCCTCGTTGCCTTCCCTCAACAGATTTTTGGACGATAGTTGTCCTTCATTACTCGGCCAGTTTGTGAATTGCTGTGCCCCTGAGCTCCATTTTTCAACTCGTTTTTGGTGAGCTGACCGCAAGTCCAAAATCTTGGTTCAGGACCTATACTGGTTCCCGGTGGGTGGCTGAGAATTTGGTTAATTCTTCTTCCTGCCGGGAAATTACAGTGATATGTGCCCGTCCAAATGCCTAACAGCTACTCTCTCATTGGTTCTCCCTCTTCCCTTTCATCCTCTGCCAAATTGGCAACCTGTGCGAACCAAGAGGTTAAAGGGGCTGTCTCTCCAAGTTGGGAGGTTGATAGTAAAGCAGACGGAAAGTCAAACCGGAGCACCAGGAGAGGGACTATTCGTTGAGTTTTAGAAACCTTTCGTATTCACAGTGTGTCCGTTCTCTAGGTTTCCCGCACATGTTATAGCTGTAGTAATATTCCCTTCAACCTGGAGAGTTCGGACCCATGGAATGGGTGCCATGCATTATTGCTTTAAAGGGTCTGCATTTGCTCACCCAATCTCACCAATCGTCTCAGTCCCAAGTGTCCCTCCTTATGCCACATCCAGCTGTCGTTGTAGATAGGGTCATTCCAGCTTTCATCAGAGACCCTGAAGGAATTGTAAAGAATTTCCCAGTTTTTTTGTTTTGTTTTTGAAATTCCTGTTTATAGTGGGTTTGAGCTGATTCTCGCTGCCATGTTTATGCCAGTCTAGACACACTTGATTCCCTGACAGAGACATATCAATACATAGGTTTTAAGATTCTTACTAGTCAGATATTTTCCTCTGCAGGAAATATGGGGTTTTGAGTCCCTTTCACTGAGGAAGGTGTAGGTCTTGTCTATTCCATAGTTGGTTTTTGGAACGGTACCTGTGCTTATATCAAACTCTGGTTTTATGCATCACCCCACCTCTCCTTCCCCCTTAAGCAGGTATAAGAGTGTTTTCTAAATGTGAGACACTGTTCTCTTTCCTAACTCAGTTCAAGTGTAGCCATGTTTACAGGATCTTCATAAGTGATATCTTATGATAAGTTTCTTTTTCTCTGTGACTTATTTCACTTAGAATCATCGTACCTGAATCCACCCATTTTGCTGCTACTGATCTTATGACATTGATTTCATGGCTGAGGGATATTCCGTTGTACGTAAGTACCACAATTTTTTGAACCATGTTTATATTTTCTGGGATACTTAAGGTGTATCCAAGTTGAGGTCCTTGTATGCAGTGCAGCCCTAAATTTTGGGGTGGCTCTGTCTTATTGATTTTCAGTTTTCCCAAGGTATATTCCCTAGACTGGTAGTGCCCTTGGTTCTGTAGCTCTGTTCTTTACTTGTTTTAGGGAACAGAATGCACTCCTCCAGAGAGGCAGTTGGCAATTTACATCCCGCCCATCAGCATAACAAGGCTCCCTGTTCTCCAGGGCCTGTCTTGCCTTTCTTGTTCTTACACATTTTGTGGATGTCCCTTTTGACCGGTGGGAAGTGATACTTCTTTGTAGTGCAGATGTGCATTGCCCGCTTGCTTGCTTGGCCAAAAAGGGCGTATGCGTTTTCTCCTGAATATATTCAGGAGAAAACGCATACGCCCTTTTTGGCCAAGTGCATCATTGCCGAAGTTGTGCCCCTCTTCCTGTGCTTTAAAGGCGATTCCAACGTACCTCTTGAAATCTGTTTCCTGCTATTCTGCCTCGCTTTCAAGTCTGCCTCATTGCCTTCCCTCAACAGATTTTTGGACGATAGTTGTCCTTTATTACTCGGCCAGTTTGTGAATTGCTGTGCCCCTGAGCTCCATTTTTCAACTCGTTTTTGGTGAGCTGACCGCAAGTCCAAAATTTTGGTTCAGGACCTATACTGGTTCCCGGTGGGTGGCTGAGAATTTGGTTAATTCTTCTTCCTGCCGGGAAATTACAGTGATATGTGCCCGTCCAAATGCCTAACAGCTACTCTCTCATTGGTTCTCCCTCTTCCCTTTCATCCTCTGCCAAATTGGCAACCTGTGCGAACCAAGAGGTTAAAGGGGCTGTCTCTCCAAGTTGGGAGGTTGATAGTAAAGCAGACGGAAAGTCAAACCGGAGCACCAGGAGAGGGACTATTCGTTGAGTTTTAGAAACCTTTCGTATTCACAGTGTGTCCGTTCTCTAGGTTTCCCGCACATGTTATAGCTGTAGTAATATTCCCTTCAACCTGGAGAGTTCGGACCCATGAAATGGGTGCCATGCATTATTGCTTTAAAGGGTCTGCATTTGCTCACCCAATCTCACCAATCGTCTCAGTCCCAAGTGTCCCTCCTTATGCCACATCCAGCTGTCGTTGTAGATAGGGTCATTCCAGCTTTCATCAGAGACCCTGAAGGAATTGTAAATAATTTCGCAGTTTTTTTGTTTTGTTTTTGAAATTCCTTTTTATAGTGGGTTTGAGCTGATTCTCGCTGCCATGTTTATGCCAGTCTAGACACACTTGATTCCCTTACGGAGACATATCAATACATAGGTTTTAAGATTCTTACTAGTCAGATACTTTCCTCTGCAGGAAATATGGGGTTTTGAGTCCCTTTCACTGAGGACGGTGTAGGTCTTGTCTATTCCATAGTTGGTTTTTGGAACGGTACCTGTGCTTATATCAAACTCTGGTTTTATGCATCACCCCACCTTTCCTTCCCCCTTAAGCAGGTAAAAGAGTGTTTTCTAAATGTGAGACACTGTTCTCTTTCCTAACTCAGTTCAAGTGTAGCCATGTTTACAGGATCTTCATAAGTGATATCATATGATAAGTTTCTTTTTCTGTGTGACTTATTTCACTTACAATCATCGTACCTGAATCCACCCATTTTGTTGCTACTGGTCTTATGACATTGATTTCATGGCTGAGGGATATTCCATCGTACGTAAGTACCACAATTTTTTGAACCATGTTTATATTTTCTGGGATACTTAAGGTGTATCCAAGTTGAGGTCCTTGTATGCAGTGCAGCCCTAAATTTTGGGGTGGCTCTGTCTTATTGATTTTCAGTTTTCCCAAGGTATATTCCCTAGACTGGTAGTGCCCTTGGCTCTGTAGCTCTGTTCTTTACTTGTTTTAGGGAACAGAATACACTCCTCCAGAGAGGCAGTTGGCAATTTACATCCCGCCCATCAGCATAACAAGGCTCCCTGTTCTCCAGGGCCTGTCTTGCCTTTCTTGTTCTTACACATTTTGTGGATGTCCCTTTTGACCGGTGGGAAGTGATACTTCTTTGTAGTGCAGATTTGCATTGCCCGCTTGCTTGCTTGGCCAAAAAGGGCGTATGCGTTTTCTCCTGAATATATTCAGGAGAAAACGCATACGCCCTTTTTGGCCAAGTGCATCATTGTGGAAGTTGTGCCCCTCTTCCTGTGCTTTAAAGGCGATTGCAACGTACCTCTTGAAATCTGTTTCCTGCTATTCTGCCTCGCTTTCAAGTCCGCCTCGTTGCCTTCCCTCAACAGATTTTTGGACGATAGTTGTCCTTTATTACTCGGCCAGTTTGTGAATTGCTGTGCCCCTGAGCTCCATTTTTCAACTCGTTTTTGGTGAGCTGACCGCAAGTCCAAAATTTTGGTTCAGTACCTATACTAGTTCCCGGTGGGTGGCTGAGAATTTGGTTAATTCTTCTTCCTGCCGGGAAATTACAGTGATATGTGCCCGTCCAAATGCCTAACAGCTACTCTCTCATTGTTTCTCCCTCTTCCCTTTCATCCTCTGCCAAATTGGCAACCTGTGCGAACCAAGAGGTTAAAGGGGCTGTCTCTCCAAGTTGGGAGGTTGATAGTAAAGCAGACGGAAAGTCAAACCGGAGCACCAGGAGAGGGACTATTCGTTGAGTTTTAGAAACCTTTCGTATTCACAGTGTGTCCGTTCCCTAGGTTTCCCGCGCATGTTATAGCTGTAGTAATATTCCCTTCAACCTGGAGAGTTCGGACCCATGGAATGGGTGCCATGCATTATTGCTTTAAAGGGTCTGCATTTACTCACCCAATCTCACCAATCGTCTCAGTCCCAAGTTTCCAGCCTTATGCCACATCCAGCTCTCATTGTAGATAGGGTCATTCCAGCTTTCATCAGAGACCCTGAAGGAATTGTAAAGAATTTCCCAGTTTTTTTGTTTTGTTTTTGAAATTCCTTTTTATAGTGGGTTTGATCTGATTCTCGCTGCCATGTTTATGCCAGTCTAGACACACTTGATTCCCTTACGGAGACATATCAATACATAGGTTTTAAGATTCTTACTAGTCAGATATTTTCCTCTGCGGGAAATATGGGGTTTTGAGTCCCTTTCACTGAGGACGGTGTAGGTCTTCTCTATTCCATAGTTGGTTTTTGGAACGGTACCTGTGCTTATATCAAACTCTGGTTTTATGCATCACCCCACCTCTCCTTCCCCCTTAAGCAGGTATAAGAGTGTTTTCTAAATGTGAGACACTGTTCTCTTTCCTAACTCAGTTCAAGTGTAGCCATGTTTACAGGATCTTCATAAGTGATATCTTATGATAAGTTTCTTTTTCTCTGTGACTTATTTCACTTAGAATCATCGTACCTGAATCCACCCATTTTGCTGCTACTGGTCTTATGACATTGATTTCATGGCTGAGGGATATTCCATCGTACGTAAGTACCACAATTTTTTGAACCATGTTTATATTTTCTGGGATACTTAAGGTGTATCCAAGTTGAGGTCCTTGTATGCAGTGCAGCCCTAAATTTTGGGGTGGCTCTGTCTTATTGATTTTCAGTTTTCCCAAGGTATATTCCCTAGACTGGTAGTGCCCTTGGCTCTGTAGCTCTGTTCTTTACTTGTTTTAGGGCACAGAATACACTCCTCCAGAGAGGCAGTTGGCAATTTACATCCCGCCCATCAGCATAACAAGGCTCCCTGTTCTCCAGGGCCTGTCTTGCCTTTCTTGTTCTTACACATTTTGTGGATGTCCCTTTTGACCGGTGGGAAGTGATACTTCTTTGTAGTGCAGATTTGCATTGCCCGCTTGCTTGCTTGGCCAAAAAGGGCGTATGCGTTTTCTCCTGAATATATTCAGGAGAAAACGCATACGCCCTTTTTGGCCAAGTGCATCATTGTCGAAGTTGTGCCCCTCTTCCTGTGCTTTAAAGGCGATTCCAACGTACCTCTTGAAATCTGTTTCCTGCTATTCTGCCTCGCTTTCAAGTCCGCCTCGTTGCCTTCCCTCAACAGATTTTTGGACGATAGTTGTCCTTTATTACTCGGCCAGTTTGTGAATTGCTGTGCCCCTGAGCTCCATTTTTCAACTCGTTTTTGGTGAGCTGACCGCAAGTCCAAAATTTTGGTTCAGGACCTATACTGGTTCCCGGTGGGTGGCTGAGAATTTGGTTAATTCTTCTTCCTGCCGGGAAATTACAGTGATATGTGCCCGTCCAAATGCCTAACAGCTACTCTCTCATTGGTTCTCCCTCTTCCCTTTCATCCTCTGCCAAATTGGCAACCTGTGCGAACCAACAGGTTAAAGGGGCTGTCTCTCCAAGTTGGGAGGTTGATAGTAAAGCAGACGGAAAGTCAAACCGGAGCACCAGGAGAGGGACTATTCGTCGAGTTTTAGAAACCTTTCGTATTCACAGTGTGTCCGTTCTCTAGGTTTCCCGCACATGTTATAGCTGTAGTAATATTCCCTTCAACCTGGAGAGTTCGGACCCATGGAATTGGTGCCATGCATTATTGCTTTAAAGGGTCTGCATTTGCTCACCCAATCTCACCAATCATCTCAGTCCCAAGTGTCCCTCCTTATGCCACATCCAGTTGTCGTTGTAGATAGGGTCATTCCAGCTTTCATCAGAGACCCTGAAGGAATTGTAAAGAATTTCCCAGTTTTATTGTTTTGTTTTTGAAATTCCTTTTTATAGTGGGTTTGAGCTGATTCTCGCTGCCATGTTTATGCCAGTCTAGACACACTTGATTCCCTTACGGAGACATATCAATACATAGGTTTTAAGATTCTTACTAGTCAGATATTTTCCTCTGCGGGAAATATGGGGTTTTGAGTCCCTTTCACTGAGGACGGTGTAGGTCTTGTCTATTCCATAGTTGGTTTTTGGAACGGTACCTGTGCTTATATCAAACTCTGGTTTTATGCATCACCCCACCTCTCCTTCCCCCTTAAGCAGGTATAAGAGTGTTTTCTAAATGTGAGACACTGTTCTCTTTCCTAACTCAGTTCAAGTGTAGCCATGTTTACAGGATCTTCATAAGTGATATCTTATGATAAGTTTCTTTTTCTGCGTTACTTATTTCACTTAGAATCATCGTACCTGAATCCACCCATTTTGCTGCTACTGGTCTTATGACATTGATTTCATGGCTGAGGGATATTGCATCGTACGTAAGTACCAAAATTTTTTGAACCATGTTTATATTTTCTGGGATACTTAAGGTGTATCCAAGTTGAGGTCCTTGTATGCAGTGCAGCCCTAAATTTTGGGGTGGCTCTGTCTTATTGATTTTCAGTTTTCCCAAGGTATATTCCCTAGACTGGTAGTGCCCTTGGCTCTGTAGCTCTGTTCTTTACTTGTTTTAGGGAACAGAATGCACTCCTCCAGAGAGGCAGTTGGCAATTTACATCCCGCCCATCAGCATAACAAGGCTCCCTGTTCTCCAGGGCCTGTCTTGCCTTTCTTGTTCTTACACATTTTGTGGATGTCCCTTTTGACCGGTGGGAAGTGATACTTCTTTGTAGTGCAGATGTGCATTGCCCGCTTGCTTGCTTGGCCAAAAAGGGCGTATGCGTTTTCTCCTGAATATATTCAGGAGAAAACGCATACGCCCTTTTTGGCCAAGTGCATCATTGTCGAAGTTGTGCCCCTCTTCCTGTGCTTTAAAGGCGATTCCAACGTACCTCTTGAAATCTGTTTCCTGCTATTCTGCCTCGCTTTCAAGTCCGCCTCGTTGCCTTCCCTCAACAGATTTTTGGACGATAGTTGTCCTTTATTACTCGGCCAGTTTGTGAATTGCTGTGCCCCTGAGCTCCATTTTTCAACTCGTTTTTGGTGAGCTGACCGCAAGTCCAAAATTTTGGTTCAGGACCTATACTGGTTCCCAGTGGGTGGCTGAGAATTTGGTTAATTCTTCTTCCTGCCGGGAAATTACAGTGATATGTGCCCGTCCAAATGCCTAACAGCTACTCTCTCATTGGTTCTCCCTCTTCCCTTTCATCCTCTGCCAAATTGGCAACCTGTGCGAACCAAGAGGTTAAAGGGGCTGTCTCTCCAAGTTGGGAGGTTGATAGTAAAGCAGACGGAAAGTTAAACCGGAGCACCAGGAGAGGGACTATTCGTTGAGTTTTAGAAACCTTTCGTATTCACAGTGTGTCCGTTCTCTAGGTTTCCCGCACATGTTATAGCTGTAGTAATATTCCCTTCAACCTGGAGAGTTCGGACCCATGGAATGGGTGCCATGCATTATTGCTTTAAAGGGTCTGCATTTGCTCACCCAATCTCACCAATCGTCTCAGTCCCAAGTGTCCCTCCTTATGCCACATCCAGCTGTCGTTGTAGATAGGGTCATTCCAGCTTTCATCAGAGACCCTGAAGGAATTGTAAAGAATTTCCCAGTTTTTTTGTTTTGTTTTTGAAATTCCTTTTTATAGTGGGTTTGAGCTGATTCTCGCTGCCATGTTTATGCCAGTCTAGACACACTTGATTCCCTTACGGAGACATATCAATACATAGGTTTTAAGATTCTTACTAGTCAGATACTTTCCTCTGCGGGAAATATGGGGTTTTGAGTCCCTTTCACTGAGGACGGTGTAGGTCTTGACTATTCCATAGTTGGTTTTTGGAACGGTACCTGTGCTTATATCAAACTCTGGTTTTATGCATCACCCCACCTCTCCTTCCCCCTTAAGCAGGTATAAGAGTGTTTACTAAATGTGAGACACTGTTCTCTTTCCTAACTCAGTTCAAGTGTAGCCATGTTTACAGGATCTTCATAAGTGATATCTTATGATAAGTTTCTTTTTCTCTGTGACTTATTTCACTTAGAATCATCGTACCTGAATCCACCCATTTTGCTGCTACTGGTCTTATGACATTGATTTCATGGCTGAGGGATATTCCATCGTACGTAAGTACCACAATTTTTTGAACCATGTTTATATTTTCTGGGATACTTAAGGTGTATCCAAGTTGAGGTCCTTGTATGCAGTGCAGCCCTAAATTTTGGGGTGGCTCTGTCTTATTGATTTTCAGTTTTCCCAAGGTATATTCCCTAGACTGGTAGTGCCCTTGGCTCTGTAGCTCTGATCTTTACTTGTTTTAGGGAACACAATGCACTCCTCCAGAAAGGCAGTTGGCAATTTACATCCCACCCATCAGCATAACAAGGCTCCCTGTTCTCCAGGGCCTGTCTTGCCTTTCTTGTTCTTACACATTTTGTGGATGTCCCTTTTGACCGGTGGGAAGTGATACTTCTTTGTAGTGCAGATTTGCATTGCCCGCTTGCTTGCTTGGCCAAAAAGGGCGTATGCGTTTTCTCCTGAATATATTCAGGAGAAAATGCATACGCCCTTTTCGGCCAAGTGCATCATTGTCGAAGTTGTGCCCCTCTTCCTGTGCTTTAAAGGCGATTCCAACGTACCTCTTGAAATCTGTTTCCTGCTATTCTGCCTCGCTTTCAAGGCCGCCTCGTTGCCTTCCCTCAACAGATTTTTGGACGATAGTTGTCCTTTATTACTCGGCCAGTTTGTGAATTGCTGTGCCCCTGAGCTCCATTTTTCAACTCGTTTTTGGTGAGCTGACCGCAAGTCCAAAATTTTGGTTCAGGACCTATACTGGTTCCCGGTGGGGGGCTGAGAATTTGGTTAATTCTTCTTCCTGCCGGGAAATTACAGTGATATGTGCCCGTCCAAATGCCTAACAGCTACTCTCTCATTGGTTCTCCCTCTTCCCTTTCATCCTCTGCCAAATTGGCAACCTGTGAGAACCAACAGGTTAAAGGGGCTGTCTCTCCAAGTTGGGAGGTTGATAGTAAAGCAGACGGAAAGTCAAACCGGAGCACCAGGAGAGGGACTATTCGTTGAGTTTTAGAAACCTTTCGTATTCACAGTGTGTCCGTTCTCTAGGTTTCCCGCACATGTTATAGCTGTAGTAATATTCCCTTCAACCTGGAGAGTTCGGACCCATGGAATGGGTGCCATGCATTATTGCTTTAAAGGGTCTGCATTTGCTCACCCAATCTCACCAATCGTCTCAGTCCCAAGTGTCCCTCCTTATGCCACATCCATCTGTCGTTGTAGATAGGGTCATTCCAGCTTTCATCAGAGACCCTGAAGGAATTGTAAAGAATTTCCCAGTTTTTTTGTTTGTTTTTGAAATTCCTTTTTATAGTGGGTTTGAGCAGATTCTTGCTCCAATGTTTATGCCAGTCTAGACACACTTGATTCCCTTACGGAGACATATCAATACATAGGTTTTAAGATTCTTACTAGTCAGATATTTTCCTCTGCGGGAAATATGGGGTTTTGAGTCCCTTTCACTGAGGACGGTGTAGGTCTTGTCTATTCCATGGTTGGTTTTTGGAACGGTACCTGTGCTTATATCAAACTCTGGTTTTATGCATCACCCCACCTCTCCTTCCCCCTTAAGCAGGTATAAGAGTGTTTTCTAAATGTGAGACACTGTTCTCTTTCCTAACTCAGTTCAAGTGTAGCCATGTTTACAGGATCTTCATAAGTGATATCTTATGATAAGTTTCTTTTTCTGTGTGACTTATTTCACTTAGAATCATCGTACCTGAATCCACCCATTTTGCTGCTACTGGTCTTATGACATTGATTTCATGGCTGAGGGATATTCCATCGTACGTAAGTACCACAATTTTTTGAACCATGTTTATATTTTCTGGGATACTTAAGGTGTATCCAAGTTGAGGTCCTTGTATGCAGTGCAGCCCTAAATTTTGGGGTGGCTCTGTCTTATTGATTTTCAGTTTTCCCAAGGTATATTCCCTAGACTGGTAGTGCCCTTGGCTCTGTAGCTCTGTTCTTTACTTGTTTTAGGGAACAGAATGCACTCCTCCAGAGAGGCAGTTGGCAATTTACATCCCGCCCATCAGCATAACAAGGCTCCCTGTTCTCCAGAGCCTGTCTTGCCTTTCTTGTTATTACACATTTTGTGGATGTCCCTTTTGACCGGTGGGAAGTGATACTTCTTTGTAGTGCAGATTTGCATTGCCCGCTTACTTGCTTGGCCAAAAAGGGCGTATGCGTTTTCTCCTGAATATATTCAGGAGAAAACGCATACGCCCTTTTTGGCCAAGTGCATCATTGTCGAAGTTGTGCCCCTCTTCCTGTGCTTTAAAGGCGATTCCAACGTACCTCTTGAAATCTGTTTCCTGCTATTCTGCCTCGCTTTCAAGTCCGCCTCGTTGCCTTCCCTCAACAGATTTTTGGACGATAGTTGTCCTTTATTAATCGGCCAGTTTGTGAATTGCTGTGCCCCTGAGCTCCATTTTTCAACTCGTTTTTGGTGAGCTGACCGCAAGTCCAAAATTTTGGTTCAGGACCTATACTGGTTCCCGGTGGGTGGCTGAGAATTTGGTTAATTCTTCTTCCTGCCGGGAAATTACAGTGATATGTGCCCGTCCAAATGCCTAACAGCTACTCTCTCATTGGTTCTCCCTCTTCCCTTTCATCCTCTGCCAAATTGGCAACCTGTGCGAACCAAGAGGTTAAAGGGGCTGTCTCTCCAAGTTGGGAGGTTGATAGTAAAGCAGACGGAATGTCAAACCGGAGCACCAGGAGAGGGACTATTCGTTGAGTTTTAGAAACCTTTCGTATTCACAGTGTGTCCGTTCTCTAGGTTTCCCGCACATGTTATAGCTGTAGTAATATTCCCTTCAACCTGGAGAGTTCGGACCCATGGAATGGGTGCCATGCATTATTGCTGTAAAGGGTCTGCATTTGCTCACCCAATCTCACCAATCCTCTCAGTCCCAAGTGTCCCTCCTTATGCCACATCCAGCTGTCGTTGTAGATAGGGTCATTCCAGCTTTCATCAGAGACCCTGAAGGAATTGTAAAGAATTTCCCAGTTTTTTTGTTTTGTTTTTGAAATTCCTTTTTATAGTGGGTTTGAGCTGATTCTCGCTGCCATGTTTATGCCAGTCTAGACACACTTGATTCCCTTACGGAGACATATCAATACATAGGTTTTAAGATTCTTACTAGTCAGATATTTTCCTCTGTGGGAAATATGGGGTTTTGAGTCCCTTTCACTGAGGACGGTGTAGGTCTTGTCTATTCCATAGTTGGTTTTTGGAACGGTACATGTGCTTATATCAAACTCTGGTTTTATGCCTCACCCCACCTCTCCTTCCCCCTTAAGCAGGTCTAAGAGTGTTTTCTAAATGTGAGACACTGTTCTGTTTCCTAACTCAGTTCAAGTGTAGCCATGTTTAGAGGATCTTCATAAGTGATATCTTATGATAAGTTTCTTTTTTTGTGTGACTTATTTCACTTAGAATCATCGTACCTGAATCCACCCATTTTGCTGCTACTGGTCTTATGACATTGATTTCATGGCTGAGGGATATTCCATCGTACGTAAGTACCACAATTTTTTGAACCATGTTTATATTTTCTGGGATACTTAAGGTGTATACAAGTTGAGGTCCTTGTATGCAGTGCAGCCCTACATTTTGGGGTGGCTCTGTCTTATTGATTTTCAGTTTTCCCAAGGTATATTCCCTAGACTGGTAGTGCCCTTGGCTCTGTAGCTCTGTTCTTTACTTGTTTTAGGGAACACAATGCACTCCTCCAGAGAGGCAGTTGGCAATTTACATCCCACCCATCAGCATAACAAGGCTCCCTGTTCTCCAGGGCCTGTCTTGCCTTTCTTGTTCTTACACATTTTGTGGATGTCCCTTTTGACCGGTGGGAAGTGATACTTCTTTGTAGTGCAGATTTGCATTGCCCGCTTGCTTGCTTGGCCAAAAAGGGCGTATGCGTTTTCTCCTGAATATATTCAGGAGAAAATGCATACGCCCTTTTTGGCCAAGTGCATCATTGTCGAAGTTGTGCCCCTCTTCCTGTGCTTTAAAGGCGATTCCAACGTACCTCTTGAAATCTGTTTCCTGCTATTCTGCCTCGCTTTCAAGGCCGCCTCGTTGCCTTCCCTCAACAGATTTTTGGACGATAGTTGTCCTTTATTACTCGGCCAGTTTGTGAATTGCTGTGCCCCTGAGCTCCATTTTTCAACTCGTTTTTGGTGAGCTGACCGCAAGTCCAAAATTTTGGTTCAGGACCTATACTGGTTCCCGGTGGGGGGCTGAGAATTTGGTTAATTCTTCTTCCTGCCGGGAAATTACAGTGATATGTGCCCGTCCAAATGCCTAACAGCTACTCTCTCATTGGTTCTCCCTCTTCCCTTTCATCCTCTGCCAAATTGGCAACCTGTGCGAACCAACAGGTTAAAGGGGCTGTCTCTCCAAGTTGGGAGGTTGATAGTAAAGCAGACGGAAAGTCAAACCGGAGCAGCAGGAGAGGGACTATTCGTTGAGTTTTAGAAACCTTTCGTATTCACAGTGTGTCCGTTCTCTAGGTTTCCCGCACATGTTATAGCTGTAGTAATATTCCCTTCAACCTGGAGAGTTCGGACCCATGGAATGGGTGCCATGCATTATTGCTTTAAAGGGTCTGCATTTGCTCACCCAATCTCACCAATCGTCTCAGTCCCAAGTGTCCCTCCTTATGCCACATCCATCTGTCGTTGTAGATAGGGTCATTCCAGCTTTCATCAGAGACCCTGAAGGAATTGTAAAGAATTTCCCAGTTTTTTTGTTTTGTTTTTGAAATTCCTTTTTATAGTGGGTTTGAGCTGATTCTTGCTCCAATGTTTATGCCAGTCTAGACACACTTGATTCCCTTACGGAGACATATCAATACATAGGTTTTAAGATTCTTACTAGTCAGATATTTTCCTCTGCGGGAAATATGGGGTTTTGAGTCCCTTTCACTGAGGACGGTGTAGGTCTTGTCTATTCCATGGTTGGTTTTTGGAACGGTTCTTGTGCTTATATCAAACTCTGGTTTTATGCATCACCCCACCTCTCCTTCCCCCTTAAGCAGGTATAAGAGTGTTTTCTAAATGTGAGACACTGTTCTCTTTCCTAACTCAGTTCAAGTGTAGCCATGTTTACAGGATCTTCATAAGTGATATCTTATGATAAGTTTCTTTTTCTGTGTGACTTATTTCACTTAGAATCATCGTACCTGAATCCACCCATTTTGCTGCTACTGGTCTTATGACATTGATTTCATGGCTGAGGGATATTCCATCGTACGTAAGTACCACAATTTTTTGAACCATGTTTATATTTTCTGGGATACTTAAGGTGTAGCAAGTTGAGGTCCTTGTATGCAGTGCAGCCCTAAATTTTGGGGTGGCTCTGTCTTATTGATTTTCAGTTTTCCCAAGGTATATTCCCTAGACTGGTAGTGCCCTTGGCTCTGTAGCTCTGTTCTTTACTTGTTTTAGGGAAGAGAATGCACTCCTCCAGAGAGGCAGTTGGCAATTTACATCCCGCCCATCAGCATAACAAGGCTCCCTGTTCTCCAGAGCCTGTCTTGCCTTTCTTGTTCTTACACATTTTGTGGATGTCCCTTTTGACCGGTGGGAAGTGATACTTCTTTGTAGTGCAGATTTGCATTGCCCGCTTACTTGCTTGGCCAAAAAGGGCGTATGCGTTTTCTCCTGAATATATTCAGGAGAAAACGCATACGCCCTTTTTGGCCAAGTGCATCATTGTCGAAGTTGTGCCCCTCTTCCTGTGCTTTAAAGGCGATTCCAACGTACCTCTTGAAATCTGTTTCCTGCTATTCTGCCTCGCTTTCAAGTCCGCCTCGTTTCCTTCCCTCAAAAGATTTTTGGACGATAGTTGTCCTTTATTAATCGGCCAGTTTGTGAATTGCTGTGCCCCTGAGCTCCATTTTTCAACTCGTTTTTGGTGAGCTGACCGCAAGTCCAAAATTTTGGTTCAGGACCTATACTGGTTCCCGGTGGGTGGCTGAGAATTTGGTTAATTCTTCTTCCTGCCGGGAAATTACAGTGATATGTGCCCGTCCAAATGCCTAACAGCTACTCTCTCATTGGTTCTCCCTCTTCCCTTTCATCCTCTGCCAAATTGGCAACCTGTGCGAACCAAGAGGTTAAAGGGGCTGTCTCTCCAAGTTGGGAGGTTGATAGTAAAGCAGACGGAATGTCAAACCGGAGCACCAGGAGAGGGACTATTCGTTGAGTTTTAGAAACCTTTCGTATTCACAGTGTGTCCGTTCTCTAGGTTTCCCGCACATGTTATAGCTGTAGTAATATTCCCTTCAACCTGGAGATTTCGGACCCATGGAATGGGTGCCATGCATTATTGCTGTAAAGGGTCTGCATTTGCTCACCCAATCTCACCAATCCTCTCAGTCCCAAGTGTCCCTCCTTATGCCACATCCAGCTGTCGTTGTAGATAGGGTCATTCCAGCTTTCATCAGAGACCCTGAAGGAATTGTAAAGAATTTCCCAGTTTTTTTGTTTTGTTTTTGAAATTCCTTTTTATAGTGGGTTTGAGCTGATTCTCGCTGCCATGTTTATGCCAGTCTAGACACACTTGATTCCCTTACGGAGACATATCAATACATAGGTTTTAAGATTCTTACTAGTCAGATATTTTCCTCTGTGGGAAATATGGGGTTTTGAGTCCCTTTCACTGAGGACGGTGTAGGTCTTGTCTATTCCATAGTTGGTTTTTGGAACGGTACCTGTGCTTATATCAAACTCTGGTTTTATGCCTCTCCCCACCTCTCCTTCCCCCTTAAGCAGGTCTAAGAGTGTTTTCTAAATGTGAGACACTGTTCTCTTTCCTAACTCAGTTCAAGTGTAGCCATGTTTAGAGGATCTTCATAAGTGATATCTTATGATAAGTTTCTTTTTCTGTGTGACTTATTTCACTTAGAATCATCGTACCTGAATCCACCCATTTTGCTGCTACTGGTCTTATGACATTGATTTCATGGCTGAGGGATATTCCATCGTACGTAAGTACCACAATTTTTTGAACCATGTTTATATTTTCTGGGATACTTAAGGTGTATCCAAGTTGAGGTCCTTGTATGCAGTGCAGCCCTAAATTTTGGGGTGGCTCTGTCTTATTGATTTTCAGTTTTCCCAAGGTATATTCCCTAGACTGGTAGTGCCCTTGGCTCTGTAGCTCTGTTCTTTACTTGTTTTAGGGAACAGAATGCACTCCTCCAGAGAGGCAGTTGGCAATTTACATCCCGCCCATCAGCATAACAAGGCTCCCTGTTCTCCAGAGCCTGTCTTGCCTTTCTTGTTCTTACACATTTTGTGGATGTCCCTTTTGACCGGTGGGAAGTGATACTTCTTTGTTGTGCAGATTTGCATTGCCCGCTTACTTGCTTGGCCAAAAAGGGCGTATGCGTTTTCTCCTGAATATATTCAGGAGAAAACGCATACGCCCTTTTTGGCCAAGTGCATCATTGTCGAAGTTGTGCCCCTCTTCCTGTGCTTTAAAGGCGATTCCAACGTACCTCTTGAAATCTGTTTCCTGCTATTCTGCCTCGCTTTCAAGTCCGCCTCGTTGCCTTCCCTCAACAGATTTTTGAACGATAGTTGTCCTTTATTAATCGGCCAGTTTGTGAATTGCTGTGCCCCTGAGCTCCATTTTTCAACTCGTTTTTGGTGAGCTGACCGCAAGTCCAAAATTTTGGTTCAGGACCTATACTGGTTCCCGGTGGGTGGCTGAGAATTTGGTTAATTCTTCTTCCTGCCGGGAAATTACAGTGATATGTGCCCGTCCAAATGCCTAACAGCTACTCTCTCATTGGTTCTCCCTCTTCCCTTTCATCCTCTGCCAAATTGGCAACCTGTGCGAACTAAGAGGTTAAAGGGGCTGTCTCTCCAAGTTGGGAGGTTGATAGTAAAGCAGACGGAATGTCAATCCGGAGCACCAGGAGAGGGACTATTCGTTGAGTTTTAGAAACCTTTCGTATTCACAGTGTGTCCGTTCTCTAGGTTTCCCGCACATGTTATAGCTGTAGTAATATTCCCTTCAACCTGGAGAGTTCGGACCCATGGAATGGGTGCCATGCATTATTGCTGTAAAGGGTCTGCATTTGCTCACCCAATCTCACCAATCCTCTCAGTCCCAAGTGTCCCTCCTTATGCCACATCCAGCTGTCGTTGTAGATAGGGTCATTCCAGCTTTCATCAGAGACCCTGAAGGAATTGTAAAGAATTTCCCAGTTTTTTTGTTTTGTTTTTGAAATTCCTTTTTATAGTGGGTTTGAGCTGATTCTCGCTGCCATGTTTATGCCAGTCTAGACACACTTGATTCCCTTACGGAGACATATCAATACATAGGTTTTAAGATTCTTACTAGTCAGATATTTTCCTCTGTGGGAAATATGGGGTTTTGAGTCCCTTTCACTGAGGACGGTGTAGGTCTTGTCTATTCCATAGTTGGTTTTTGGAACGGTACCTGTGCTTATATCAAACTCTGGTTTTATGCCTCACCCCACCTCTCCTTCCCCCTTAAGCAGGTCTAAGAGTGTTTTCTAAATGTGAGACACTGTTCTCTTTCCTAACTCAGTTCAAGTGTAGCCATGTTTACAGGATCTTCATAAGTGATATCTTATGATAAGTTTCTTTTTCTGTGTGACTTATTTCACTTAGAATCATCGTACCTGAATCCACCCATTTTGCTGCTACTGGTCTTATGACATTGATTTCATGGCTGAGGGATATTCCGTCGTACGTAAGTACCACAATTTTTTGAACCATGTTTATATTTTCTGGGATACTTAAGGTGTATCCAAGTTGAGGTCCTTGTATGCAGTGCAGCCCTAAATTTTGGGGTGGCTCTGTCTTATTGATTTTCAGTTTTCCCAAGGTATATTCCCTAGACTGGTAGTGCCCTTGGCTCTGTAGCTCTGTTCTTTACTTGTTTTAGGGAACAGAATGCACTCCTCCAGAGAGGCAGTTGGCAATTTACATCCCGCCCATCAGCATAACAAGGCTCCCTGTTCTCCAGGGCCTGTCTTGCCTTTCTTGTTCTTACACATTTTGTGGATGTCCCTTTTGACCGGTGGGAAGTGATACTTCTTTGTAGTGCAGATTTGCATTGCCCGCTTGCTTGCTTGGCCAAAAAGGGCGTATGCGTTTTCTCCTGACTACATTCAGGAGAAAACGCATACGCCCTTTTTGGCCAAGTGCATCATTGTCGAAGTTGTGCCCCTCTTCCTGTGCTTTAAAGGCGATTCCAACGTACCTCTTGAAATCTGTTTCCTGCTATTCTGCCTCGCTTTCAAGTCCGCCTCGTTGCCTTCCCTCAACAGATTTTTGGACGATAGTTGTCCTTTATTACTCGGCCAGTTTGTGAATTGCTGTGCCCCTGAGCCCCATTTTTCAACTCGTTTTTGGTGAGATGACCGCAAGTCCAAAATTTTGGTTCAGGACCTATACTGGTTCCCGGTGGGTGGCTGAGAATTTGGTTAATTCTTCTTCCTGCCGGGAAATTACAGTGATATGTGCCCGTCCAAATGCCTAACAGCTACTCTCTCATTGGTTCTCCCTCTTCCCTTTCATCCTCTGCCAAATTGGCAACCTGTGCGAACCAAGAGGTTAAAGGGGCTGTCTCTCCAAGTTGGGAGGTTGATAGTAAAGCAGACGGAAAGTTAAACCGGAGCACCAGGAGAGGGACTATTCGTTGAGTTTTAGAAACCTTTCGTATTCACAGTGTGTCCGTTCTCTAGGTTTCCCGCACATGTTATAGCTGTAGTAATATTCCCTTCAACCTGGAGAGTTCGGACCCATGGAATGGGTGCCATGCATTATTGCTTTAAAGGGTCTGCATTTGCTCACCCAATCTCACCAATCGTCTCAGTCCCAAGTGTCCCTCCTTATGCCACATCCAGCTGTCGTTGTAGATAGGGTCATTCCAGCTTTCATCAGAGACCCTGAAGGAATTGTAAAGAATTTCCCAGTTTTTTTGTTTTGTTTTTGAAATTCCTTTTTATAGTGGGTTTGAGCTGATTCTCGCTGCCATGTTTATGCCAGTCTAGACACACTTGATTCCCTTACGGAGACATATCAATACATAGGTTTTAAGATTCTTACTAGTCAGATATTTTCCTCTGCGGGAAATATGGGGTTTTGAGTCCCTTTCACTGAGGAAGGTGTAGGTCTTGTCTATTCCATAGTTGGTTTTTGGAACGGTACCTGTGCTTATATCAAACTCTGGTTTTATGCATCACCCCACCTCTCCTTCCCCCTTAAGCAGGTATAAGAGTGTTTTCTAAATGTGAGACACTGTTCTCTTTCCTAACTCAGTTCAAGTGTAGCCATGTTTACAGGATCTTCATAAGTGATATCTTATGATAAGTTTCTTTTTCTGTGTGACTTATTTCACTTAGAATCATCGTACCTGAATCCACCCATTTTGCTGCTACTGGTCTTATGACATTGATTTCATGGCTGAGGGATATTCCGTCGTACGTAAGTACCACAATTTTTTGAACCATGTTTATATTTTCTGGGATACTTAAGGTGTATCCAAGTTGAGGTCCTTGTATGCAGTGCAGCCCTAAATTTTGGGGTGGCTCTGTCTTATTGATTTTCAGTTTTCCCAAGGTATATTCCCTAGACTGGTAGTGCCCTTGGCTCTGTAGCTCTGTTCTTTACTTGTTTTAGGGAACAGAATGCACTCCTCCAGAGAGGCAGTTGGCAATTTACATCCCGCCCATCAGCATAACAAGGCTCCCTGTTCTCCAGGGCCTGTCTTGCCTTTCTTGTTCTTACACATTTTGTGGATGTCCCTTTTGACCGGTGGGAAGTGATACTTCTTTGTAGTGCAGATTTGCATTGCCCGCTTGCTTGCTTGGCCAAAAAGGGCGTATGCGTTTTCTCCTGACTACATTCAGGAGAAAACGCATACGCCCTTTTTGGCCAAGTGCATCGTTGTCGAAGTTGTGCCCCTCTTCCTGTGCTTTAAAGGCGATTCCAACGTACCTCTTGAAATCTGTTTCCTGCTATTCTGCCTCGCTTTCAAGTCCGCCTCGTTGCCTTCCCTCAACAGATTTTTGGACGATAGTTGTCCTTTATTACTCGGCCAGTTTGTGAATTGCTGTGCCCCTGAGCCCCATTTTTCAACTCGTTTTTGGTGAGATGACCGCAAGTCCAAAATTTTGGTTCAGGACCTATACTGGTTCCCGGTGGGTGGCTGAGAATTTGGTTAATTCTTCTTCCTGCCGGGAAATTACAGTGATATGTGCCCGTCCAAATGCCTAACAGCTACTCTCTCATTGGTTCTCCCTCTTCCCTTTCATCCTCTGCCAAATTGGCAACCTGTGCGAACCAAGAGGTTAAAGGGGCTGTCTCTCCAAGTTGGGAGGTTGATAGTAAAGCAGACGGAAAGTCAAACCGGAGCACCAGGAGAGGGACTATTCGTTGAGTTTTAGAAACCTTTCGTATTCACAGTGTGTCCGTTCTCTAGGTTTCCCGCACATGTTATAGCTGTAGTAATATTCCCTTCAACCTGGAGAGTTCGGACCCATGGAATGGGTGCCATGCATTATTGCTTTAAAGGGTCTGCATTTGCTCACCCAATCTCACCAATCGTCTCAGTCCCAAGTGTCCAGCCTTATGCCACATCCAGCTGTCGTTGTAGATAGGGTCATTCCAGCTTTCATCAGAGACCCTGAAGGAATTGTAAAGAATTTCCCAGTTTTTTTGTTTTGTTTTTGAAATTCCTTTTTATAGTGGGTTTGAGCTGATTCTCGCTGCCATGTTTATGCCAGTCTAGACACACTTGATTCCCTGACAGAGACGTATCAATACATAGGTTTTAAGATTCTTACTAGTCAGATATTTTCCTCTGCAGGAAATATGGGGTTTTGAGTCCCTTTCACTGAGGAAGGTGTAGGTCTTGTCTATTCCATAGTTGGTTTTTGGAACGGTACCTGTGCTTATATCAAACTCTGGTTTTATGCATCACCCCACCTCTCCTTCCCCCTTAAGCAGGTATAAGAGTGTTTTCTAAATGTGAGACACTGTTCTCTTTCCTAACTCAGTTCAAGTGTAGCCATGTTTACAGGATCTTCGTAAGTGATATCTTATGATAAGTTTCTTTTTCTGTGTGACTTATTTCACTTAGAATCATCGTACCTGAATCCACCCATTTTGCTGCTACTGGTCTTATGACATTGATTTCATGGCTGAGGGATATTCCGTCGTACGTAAGTACCACAATTTTTTGAACCATGTTTATATTTTCTGGGATACTTAAGGTGTATCCAAGTTGAGGTCCTTGTATGCAGTGCAGCCCTAAATTTTGGGGTGGCTCTGTCTTATTGATTTTCAGTTTTCCCAAGGTATATTCCCTAGACTGGTAGTGCCCTTGGCTCTGTAGCTCTGTTCTTTATTGTTTTAGGGAACAGAATGCACTCCTCCAGAGAGGCAGTTGGCAATTTACATCCCGCCCATCAGCATAACAAGGCTCCCTGTTCTCCAGGGCCTGTGTTGCCTTTCTTGTTCTTACACATTTTGTGGATGTCCCTTTTGACAGGTGGGAAGTGATACTTCTTTGTAGTGCAGATTTGCATTGCCCGCTTGCTTGCTTGGCCAAAAAGGTCGTATGCGTTTTCTCCTGACTACATTCAGGAGAAAACGCATACGCCCTTTTTGGCCAAGTGCATCATTGTCGAAGTTGTGCCCCTCTTCCTGTGCTTTAAAGGTGATTCCAACGTACCTCTTGAAATCTGTTTCCTGCTATTCTGCCTCGCTTTCAAGTCCGCCTCGTTGCCTTCCCTCAACAGATTTTTGGACGATAGTTGTCCTTCATTACTCGGCCAGTTTGTGAATTGCTGTGCCCCTGAGCTCCATTTTTCAACTCGTTTTTGGTGAGCTGACCGCAAGTCCAAAATTTTGGTTCAGGACCTATACTGGTTCCCGGTGGGTGGCTGAGAATTTGGTTAATTCTTCTTCCTGCCGGGAAATTACAGTGATATGTGCCCGTCCAAATGCCTAACAGCTACTCTCTCATTGGTTCTCCCTCTTCCCTTTCATCCTCTGCCAAATTGGCAACCTGTGCGAACCAAGAGGTTAAAGGGGCTGTCTCTCCAAGTTGGGAGGTTGATAGTAAAGCAGACGGAAAGTCAAACCGGAGCACCAGGAGAGGGACTATTCGTTGAGTTTTAGAAACCTTTCGTATTCACAGTGTGTCCGTTCTCTAGGTTTCCCGCACATGTTATAGCTGTAGTAATATTCCCTTCAACCTGGAGAGTTTGGACCCATGGAATGGGTGCCATGCATTATTGCTTTAAAGGGTCTGCATTTGCTCACCCAATCTCACCAATCGTCTCAGTCCCAAGTGTCCCTCCTTATGCCACATCCAGCTGTCGTTGTAGATAGGGTCATTCCAGCTTTCATCAGAGACCCTGAAGGAATTGTAAAGAATTTCCCAGTTTTTTTGTTTTGTTTTTGAAATTCCTTTTTATAGTGGGTTTGAGCTGATTCTCGCTGCCATGTTTATGCCAGTCTAGACACACTTGATTCCCTGACAGAGACGTATCAATACATAGGTTTTAAGATTCTTACTAGTCAGATATTTTCCTCTGCAGGAAATATGGGGTTTTGAGTCCCTTTCACTGAGGAAGGTGTAGGTCTTGTCTATTCCATAGTTGGTTTTTGGAACGGTACCTGTGCTTATATCAAACTCTGGTTTTATGCATCACCCCACCTCTCCTTCCCCCTTAAGCAGGTATAAGAGTGTTTTCTAAATGTGAGACACTGTTCTCTTTCCTAACTCAGTTCAAGTGTAGCCATGTTTACAGGATCTTCATAAGTGATATCTTATGATAAGTTTCTTTTTCTCTGTGACTTATTTCACTTAGAATCATCGTACCTGAATCCACCCATTTTGCTGCTACTGGTCTTATGACATTGATTTCATGGCTGAGGGATATTCCGTCGTACGTAAGTACCACAATTTTTTGAACCATGTTTATATTTTCTGGGATACTTAAGGTGTATCCAAGTTGAGGTCCTTGTATGCAGTGCAGCCCTAAATTTTGGGGTGGCTCTGTCTTATTGATTTTCAGTTTTCCCAAGGTATATTCCCTAGACTGGTAGTGCCCTTGGCTCTGTAGCTCTGTTCTTTACTTGTTTTAGGGAACAGAATGCACTCCTCCAGAGAGGCAGTTGGCAATTTACATCCCGCCCATCAGCATAACAAGGCTCCCTGTTCTCCAGGGCCTGTGTTGCCTTTCTTGTTCTTACACATTTTGTGGATGTCCCTTTTGACAGGTGGGAAGTGATACTTCTTTGTAGTGCAGATTTGCATTGCCCGCTTGCTTGCTTGGCCAAAAAGGTCGTATGCGTTTTCTCCTGACTACATTCAGGAGAAAACGCATACGCCCTTTTTGGCCAAGTGCATCATTGTCGAAGTTGTGCCCCTCTTCCTGTGCTTTAAAGGTGATTCCAACGTACCTCTTGAAATCTGTTTCCTGCTATTCTGCCTCGCTTTCAAGTCCGCCTCGTTGCCTTCCCTCAACAGATTTTTGGACGATAGTTGTCCTTCATTACTCGGCCAGTTTGTGAATTGCTGTGCCCCTGAGCTCCATTTTTCAACTCGTTTTTGGTGAGCTGACCGCAAGTCCAAAATTTTGGTTCAGGACCTATACTGGTTCCCGGTGGGTGGCTGAGAATTTGGTTAATTCTTCTTCCTGCCGGGAAATTACAGTGATATGTGCCCGTCCAAATGCCTAACAGCTACTCTCTCATTGGTTCTCCCTCTTCCCTTTCATCCTCTGCCAAATTGGCAACCTGTGCGAACCAAGAGGTTAAAGGGGCTGTCTCTCCAAGTTGGGAGGTTGATAGTAAAGCAGACGGAAAGTCAAACCGGAGCACCAGGAGAGGGACTATTCGTTGAGTTTTAGAAACCTTTCGTATTCACAGTGTGTCCGTTCTCTAGGTTTCCCGCACATGTTATAGCTGTAGTAATATTCCCTTCAACCTGGAGAGTTCGGACCCATGGAATGGGTGCCATGCATTATTGCTTTAAAGGGTCTGCATTTGCTCACCCAATCTCACCAATCGTCTCAGTCCCAAGTGTCCCTCCTTATGCCACATCCAGCTGTCATTGTAGATAGGGTCATTCCAGCTTTCATCAGAGACCCTGAAGGAATTGTAAAGAATTTCCCAGTTTTTTTGTTTTGTTTTTGAAATTCCTTTTTATAGTGGGTTTGAGCTGATTCTCGCTGCCATGTTTATGCCAGTCTAGACACACTTGATTCCCTTACGGAGACATATCAATACATAGGTTTTAAGATTCTTACTAGTCAGATATTTTCTTCTGCGGGAAATATGGGGTTTTGAGTCCCTTTCACTGAGGACGGTGTAGGTCTTGTCTATTCCATAGTTGGTTTTTGGAACGGTACCTGTGCTTATATCAAACTCTGGTTTTATGCATCACCCCACCTCTCCTTCCCCCTTAAGCAGGTATAAGAGTGTTTTCTAAATGTGAGACACTGTTCTCTTTCCTAACTCAGTTCAAGTGTAGCCATGTTTACAGGATCTTCATAAGTGATATCTTATGATAAGTTTCTTTTTCTGTGTGACTTATTTCACTTAGAATCATCGTACCTGAATCCACCCATTTTGTTGCTACTGGTCTTATGACATTGATTTCATGGCTGAGGGATATTGCATCGTACGTAAGTACCAAAATTTTTGGAACCATGTTTATATTTTCTGGGATACTTAAGGTGTATCCAAGTTGAGGTCCTTGTATGCAGTGCAGCCCTAAATTTTGGGGTGGCTCTGTCTTATTGATTTTCAGTTTTCCCAAGGTATATTCCCTAGACTGGTAGTGCCCTTGGCTCTGTAGCTCTGTTCTTTACTTGTTTTAGGGAACAGAATGCACTCCTCCAGAGAGGCAGTTGGCAATTTACATCCCGCCCATCAGCATAACAAGGCTCCCTGTTCTCCAGGGCCTGTCTTGCCTTTCTTGTTCTTACACATTTTGTGGATGTCCCTTTTGACCGGTGGGAAGTGATACTTCTTTGTAGTACAGATTTGCATTGCCCGCTTGCTTGCTTGGCCAAAAAGGGCGTATGCGTTTTCTCCTGAATATATTCAGGAGAAAACACATACGCCCTTTTTGGCCAAGTGCATCATTGTCGAAGTTGTGCCCCTCTTCCTGTGCTTTAAAGGCGATTCCAACGTACCTCTTGAAATCTGTTTCCTGCTATTCTGCCTCGCTTTCAAGTCCGCCTCGTTGCCTTCCCTCAACAGATTTTTGGACGATAGTTGTCCTTCATTACTCGGCCAGTTTGTGAATTGCTGTGCCCCTGAGCTCCATTTTTCAACTCGTTTTTGGTGAGCTGACCGCAAGTCCAAAATTTTGGTTCAGGACCTATACTGGTTCCCGGTGGGTGGCTGAGAATTTGGTTAATTCTTCTTCCTGCCGGGAAATTACAGTGATATGTGCCCGTCCAAATGCCTAACAGCTACTCTCTCATTGGTTCTCCCTCTTCCCTTTCATCCTCTGCCAAATTGGCAACCTGTGCGAACCAAGAGGTTAAAGGGGCTGTCTCTCCAAGTTGGGAGGTTGATAGTAAAGCAGACGGAAAGTCAAACCGGAGCACCAGGAGAGGGACTATTCGTTGAGTTTTAGAAACCTTTCGTATTCACAGTGTGTCCGTTCTCTAGGTTTCCCGCACATGTTATAGCTGTAGTAATACTCCCTTCAACCTGGAGAGTTTGGACCCATGGAATGGGTGCCATGCATTATTGCTTTAAAGGGTCTGCATTTGCTCACCCAATCTCACCAATCGTCTCAGTCCCAAGTGTCCCTCCTTATGCCACATCCAGCTGTCGTTGTAGATAGGGTCATTCCAGCTTTCATCAGAGACCCTGAAGGAATTGTAAAGAATTTCCCAGTTTTTTTGTTTTGTTTTTGAAATTCCTTTTTATAGTGGGTTTGAGCTGATTCTCGCTGCCATGTTTATGCCAGTCTAGACACACTTGATTCCCTTACGGAGACATATCAATACATAGGTTTTAAGATTCTTACTAGTCAGATATTTTCCTCTGCGGGAAATATGGGGTTTTGAGTCCCTTTCACTGAGGACGGTGTAGGTCTTGTCTATTCCATAGTTGGTTTTTGGAACGGTACCTGTGCTTATATCAAACTCTGGTTTTATGCATCACCCCACCTCTCCTTCCCCCTTAAGCAGGTATAAGAGTGTTTTCTAAATGTGAGACACTGTTCTCTTTCCTAACTCAGTTCATGTGTAGCCATGTTTACAGGATCTTCATAAGTGATATCTTATGATATGTTTCTTTTTCTCTGTGACTTATTTCACTTAGAATCATCGTACCTGAATCCACCCATTTTGCTGCTACTGGTCTTATGACATTGATTTCATGGCTGAGGGATATTCCATCGTACGTAAGTACCACAATTTTTTGAACCATGTTTATATTTTCTGGGATACTTAAGGTGTATCCAAGTTGAGGTCCTTGTATGCAGTGCAGCCCTAAATTTTGGTGTGGCTCTGTCTTATTGATTTTCAGTTTTCCCAAGGTATATTCCCTAGACTGGTAGTGCCCTTGGCTCTGTAGCTCTGTTCTTTACTTGTTTTAGGGAACAGAATGCACTCCTCCAGAGAGGCAGTTGGCAATTTACATCCCGCCCATCAGCATAACAAGGCTCCCTGTTCTCCAGGGCCTGTCTTGCCTTTCTTGTTCTTACACATTTTGTGGATGTCCCTTTTGACAGGTGGGAAGTGATACTTCTTTGTAGTGCAGATGTGCATTGCCCGCTTGCTTGCTTGGCCAAAAAGGGCGTATGCGTTTTCTCCTGAATACATTCAGGAGAAAACACATACGCCCTTTTTGGCCAAGTGCATCATTGTCGAAGTTGTGCCCCTCTTCCTGTGCTTTAAAGGCGATTCCAACGTACCTCTTGAAATCTGTTTCCTGCTATTCTGCCTCGCTTTCAAGTCCGCCTCATTGCCTTCCTTCAACAGATTTTTGGACGATAGTTGTCCTTCATTACTCGGCCAGTTTGTGAATTGCTGTGCCCCTGAGCTCCATTTTTCAACTCGTTTTTGGTGAGCTGACCGCAAGTCCAAAATTTTGGTTCAGGACCTATACTGGTTCCCGGTGGGTGGCTGAGAATTTGGTTAATTCTTCTTCCTGCCGGGAAATTACAGTGATATGTGCCCGTCCAAATGCCTAACAGCTACTCTCTCATTGGTTCTCCCTCTTCCCTTTCATCCTCTGCCAAATTGGCAACCTGTGCGAACCAAGAGGTTAAAGGGGCTGTCTCTCCAAGTTGGGAGGTTGATAGTAAAGCAGACGGAAAGTCAAACCGGAGCACCAGGAGAGGGACTATTCGTTGAGTTTTAGAAACCTTTCGTATTCACAGTGTGTCCGTTCCCTAGGTTTCCCGCACATGTTATAGCTGTAGTAATATTCCCTTCAACCTGGAGAGTTTGGACCCATGGAATGGGTGCCATGCATTATTGCTTTAAAGAGTCTGCATTTGCTCACCCAATCTCACCAATCGTCTCAGTCCCAAGTGTCCAGCCTTATGCCACATCCAGCTGTCGTTGTAGATAGGGTCATTCCAGCTTTCATCAGAGACCCTGAAGGAATTGTAAAGAATTTCCCAGTTTTTTTGTTTTGTTTTTGAAATTCCTTTTTATAGTGGGTTTGAGCTGATTCTCGCTGCCATGTTTATGCCTGCCTAGACACACTTGATTCCCTGACAGAGACATATCAATACATAGGTTTTAAGATTCTTACTAGTCAGATATTTTCCTCTGCGGGAAATATGGGGTTTTGAGTCCCTTTCACTGAGGAAGGTGTAGGTCTTGTCTATTCCATAGTTGGTTTTTGGAACGGTACCTGTGCTTATATCAAACTCTGGTTTTATGCATCACCCCACCTCTCCTTCCCCCTTAAGCAGGCATAAGAGTGTTTTCTAAATGTGAGACACTGTTCTCTTTCCTAACTCAGTTCAAGTGTAGCCATGTTTACAGGATCTTCATAAGTGATATCTTATGATAAGTTTCTTTTTCTGTGTGACTTATTTCACTTAGAATCATCGTACCTGAATCCACCCATTTTGCTGCTACTGGTCTTATGACATTGATTTCATGGCTGAGGGATATTCTGTCGTACGTAAGTACCACAATTTTTTGAACCATGTTTATATTTTCTGGGATACTTAAGGTGTATCCAAGTTGAGGTCCTTGTATGCAGTGCAGCCCTAAATTTTGGGGTGGCTCTGTCTTATTGATTTTCAGTTTTCCCAAGGTATATTCCCTA